>NC_045444.1:45056649-45311162 GCF_002776525.5 Piliocolobus tephrosceles
GATCGCGCCACTGAACTCCAGCCTGAGCCGAGATCGTGCCACTGAACTCCAGCTTGAGCCAAGAGAGCACCACCACACTCCAGCCTGGGCCAAGATCGCAGCACTGCACTCTAGCCTGGGCCAAGATCGCGCCACTAAACTCCAGCCTGAGCCCAGAGAGCACCACCACACTCTAGCCTGGGCCGAGATCGTGCCACTGCACTCTAGCCCGGGCAAAAAGAGCGAAACTCGGTGTCCAAAACAAAAAACAAAAAACAAAATTACTGGTAGGTAGGAGAAATAAGTTCTAGTGCTCTATACCACTGTAAGATGACTGCAGTTAATGATATATATTGTTTCAAGTAGCTAAAGGAGGATATTATTCTTAACAGAAAAAAATGGTAAATGTTTCAGATAATGAATATGTAATTACTCTGATCTGATCAGTATACATTATATGTACCAAAACATCACCATGTACTCCATGATACTGTACATTATTATTCATGAATTTAAAACGATTTATGAAGCAAATTCTACTTAGCAACTGATAACACAGCCAAGAACATTTAAGCAGCCAGCAATGTGATAAGGTCAAAGGACCAAAATCTGAGTATGTCACCAGGAAAATGTTTCAGGCCCACACTCTGACTTTACACATATTTTTAAAAAGCCTGATGATACACTTTCCCAACCAACAGTCAATTAGAATTGGCAAATGAGTTGGAAAAAAGCTGGAGGAAAATAGTTCTTGTGGAACCAATCAAATTTAAATCAGCAAGTAGTATCAACTGACAATTTGAAAGGGCAATCACAGGTTATAGAAAGTGGATGTGGGGGGCAGAGCAAGATGGCCGAATAGGAACAGCTCCAGTCTCCAACTCCCAGCGCGAGCGACACAGAAGACCGGTGATTTCTGCATTTTCAACTGAGGTACTGGGGTCATCTCACTAGGGAGTGCCGGACAATCGGTGCTAGTCAGCTGCTGCAGCCCGACCAGTGAGAGCTGAAGCAGGGCGAGGCATCGCCTCACCTGGGAAGCGCAAGGGGGAAGGGAATCCCTTTTCCTAGCCAGGGGAACTGAGACACACAACACCTGGAAAATCGGGTAACTCCCACCCCAATACTGCGCTGTAAGCAAACGGGCACACCGGAGATTGTATCCCACACCTGGCCGGGAGGGTCCCATGCCCACGGAGCCTCCCTCCTTGCTAACACAGCAGTCTGCAGCCATCTAACCGCAAGGCAGCAGCGAGGCTGGGGGAGGGGCGCCTGCCATTGCTGAGGCTTAAGTAGGTAAACAAAGCCGCTGGGAAGCTCGAACTGGGTGGAGCTCACAGCAGCTCAAGGAAACCTGCCTGTCTCTGTAGACTCCGCCTCTGGGGACAGGGCACAGCTAAAAAATAACAGGGGAAGCAGCAGAGGCCTGTGCAGACGCGAACGACTCTGTCTGACAGCTTTGAAGAGAGCAGTGGATCTCCCAGCACGGAGGTTGAGATCTGAGAAGGGACAGACTGCCTGCTCAAGTGGGTCCCTGACCCCTGAGTAGCCTAACTGGGAGACATCCCCCACTAGGGGCAGTCTGACACCCCACACCTCACAGGGTGGAGTACACCCCTGAGAGGAAGCTTCCAAAGTAAGAATCAGACAGGTACACTCGCTGTTCAGCAATATTCTATCTTCTGCAACCTCTGCTGCTGATACCCAGGCAAACAGGGTCTGGAGTGGACCTCAAGCAATCTCCAACAGACCTACAGCTGAAGGTCCTGACTATTAGAAGGAAAACTATCAAACAGGAAGGACACCTATACCAAAACCCCATCAGTACGTCACCATCATCAAAGACCAGAGACAGATAAAACCACGAAGATGGGGAAGAAGCAGGGCAGAAAAGCTGGAAATTCAAAAAATAAGAGCGCATCTCCCCCTGCAAAGGAGCGCAGCTCATCGCCAGCAACGGATCAAAGCTGGTCAGAGAATGACTTTGACGAAATGAGAGAAGAAGGCTTCAGTCCATCAAACTTCTCAGAGCTAAAGGAGGAATTACGTACCCAGCGCAAAGAAACTAAAAATCTTGAAAAAAGAGTGGAAGAATTGACAGCTAGACTAATTAATGCAGAGAAGGTCATAAACGAAATGACAGAGATGAAAACCATGACATGAGAAATACGTGACAAATGCACAAGCTTCAGTAACCAACTCGATCAACTGGAAGAAAGAGTATCAGCGATTGAGGATCAAATGAATGAAATGAAGTGAGAAGAGAAACCAAAAGAAAAAAGAAGAAAAAGAAATGAACAAAGCCTGCAAGAAGTATGGGATTATGTAAAAAGACCAAATCTACGTCTGATTGGGGTACCTGAAAGTGAGAGGGAGAATGGAAACAAGTTGGAAAACACTCTTCAGGATATCATCCCGGAGAACTTCCCCAACCTAGTAGGGCACGCCAACGTTCAAATTCAGGAAATACAGAGAACGCCACAAAGATACTCCTCCAGAAGAGCAACTCCAAGACACATAATTGCCAGATTCACCAAAGTTGAAATGAAGGAAAAAATCTTAAGGGCAGCCAGAGAGAAAGGTCAGGTTACCCACAAAGGGAAGCCCATCAGACTAACAGCAGATCTCTCGGCAGAAACTCTACAAGCCAGAAGAGAGTGGGGGCCAATATTCAACGTTCTTAAAGAAAAGAATTTTAAACCCAGAATTTCATATCCAGCCAAACTAAGTTTCATAAGTGAAGGAGAAATAAAATCCTTTACAGATAAGCAAATGCTTAGAGATTTTGTCACCACCAGGCCTGCCTTACAAGAGACCCTGAAGGAAGCCCTAAACATGGAAAGGAACAACCGGTACCAGCCATTGCAAAAACATGCCAAAATGTAAAGACCATCGAGGCTAGGAAGAAACTGCATCAACTAACGAGCAAAATAACCAGTTAATATCATAATGGCAGGATCAAGTTCACACATAACAATATTAACCTTAAATGTTAATGGACTAAATGCTCCAATTAAAAGACACAGACTGGCAAACTGGATAAAGAGTCAAGATCCATCAGTCTGCTCTATTCAGGAGACCCATCTCACATGCAGAGACATACATAGGCTCAAAATAAAGGGATGGAGGAAGATCTACCAAGCAAATGGAGAACAAAAAAAAGCAGGGGTTGCAATCCTAGTCTCTGATAAAACAGACTTTAAACCATCAAAGATCAAAAGAGACAAAGAAGGCCATTACATAATGGTAAAGGGGTCAATCCAACAGGAAGAGCTAACTATCCTAAATATATATGCACCCAATACAGAAGCACCCAGATTCATAAAGCAAGTCCTTAGAGACTTACAAAGAAACTTAGACTCCCATACAATAATAATGGGAGCCTTCAACACTCCACTGTCAACATTAGACAGATCAACGAGACAGAAAGTTAACAAGGATATCCAGGAATTGAACTCATCTCTGCACCAAGTGGACCTAATAGACATCTATAGAACTCTCCACCCCAAATCAACAGAATATACATTCTTCTCAGCACCACATCACATTTATTCCAAAATTGACCATATAATTGGAAGTAAAGCACTCCTCAGCAAAAGTAAAAGAACAGAAATTATAACAAACTGTCTCTCAGACCACAGTGCAATCAAACTAGAACTCAGGATTAAGAAACTCAATCAAAACCGCTCAACTACATGGAAACTGAACAACCTGCTCCTGAATGACTACTGGGTACATAACGAAATGAAAGCAGAAATAAAGATGTTCTTTGAAACCAATGAGAACAAAGATACAACATACCAGAATCTCTGGGACACATTTAAAGCAGTGTGTAGAGGGAAATTTATAGCACTAAATGCCCACAAGAGAAAGCAGGAAAGATCTAAAATTGACAGTCTAACATCACAATTAAAAGAACTAGAGAGGCAAGAGCAAACACACTCAAAAGCTAGCAGAAGGCAAGAAATAACTAAGATCAGAGCAGAACTGAAGGAGATAGAGACATAAAAAACCCTCCAAAAAATCAATGAATCCAGGAGTTGGTTTTTTGAAAAGGTCAACAAAATTGACAGACCGCTAGCAAGACTAATAAAGAAGAAAAGAGAGAGGAATCAAATAGACGCAATAAAAAATGATAAAGGGGATATCACCACCGACCCCACAGAAATACAAACTACCATCAGAGAACGCTATAAACACCTCTACGCAAATCAACTAGAAAATCTAGAAGAAATGGATAATTTCCTGGACACTTACACTCTCCCAAGACTAAACCAGGAAGAAGTTGAATCCCTGAATAGACCAAGAGCAGGCTCCGAAATTGAGGCAACAATTAATAGCCTACCCACCAAAAAAAGTCCAGGACCAGATGGATTCACAGCCGAATTCTATCAGAGGTACAAAGAGGAGCTGGTACCATTCCTTCTGAAACTATTCCAATCAATAGAAAAAGAGGGAATCCTCCCTAACTCATTTTATGAGGCCAGCATCATCCTGATACCAAAGCCTGGCAGAGACACAACAAAAAAAGAGAATTTTAGACCAATATCCCTGATGAACATCAATGCAAAAATCCTCAATAAAATACTGGCAAACTGGATTCAGCAGCACATCAAAAAGCTTATCCACCATGATCAAGTGGGCTTCATCCCTGGGATGCAAGGCTGGTTCAACATTCGCAAATCAATAAATGTAATCCAGCATATAAACAGAACCAAAGACAAGAACCACATGATTATCTCAATAGATGCAGAAAAGGCTTTTGACAAAATTCAACAGCCCTTCATGCTAAAAACGCTCAACAAATTCGGTATTGATGGAACGTACCTCAAAATAATAAGAGCTATTTATGACAAACCCACAGCTAATATCATACTGAATGGGCAAAAACTGGAAAAATTCCCTTTGAAAACTGGCACAAGACAGGGATGCCCTCTCTCACCACTCCTATTCAACATAGTGCTGGAAGTTCTGGCTAGGGCAATCAGGCAAGAGAAAGAAATCAAGGGTATTCAGTTAGGAAAAGAAGAAGTCAAATTGTCCCTGTTTGCAGATGACATGATCGTATATTTAGAAAACCCCATCTTTTCAGCCCAAAATCTCCTTAAGCTGATAAGCAACTTCAGCAAAGTCTCAGGATACAAAATTAATGTGCAAAAATCACAAGCATTCTTATACACCAGTAACAGACAAGCAGAGAACCAAATCAGGAATGAACTTCCATTCACAACTGCTTCAAAGAGAATAAAATACCGAGGAATCCAACTTACAAGGAATGTAAAGGACCTCTTCAAGGAGAACTACAAACCACTGCTCAGTGAAATAAAAGAGGACACAAACAAATAGAAGAACATACCATGCTCATGGATAGGAAGAATCAATATCGTGAAAATGGCCATACTGCCCAAGGTTATTTATAGATTCAATGCCATTCCCATCAAGCTACCAATGAGTTTCTTCACAGAATTGGAAAAAACTGCTTTAAAATTCATATGGAACCAAAAAAGAGCCCGCATTGCCAAGACAATCCTAAGTCAAAAGGACAAAGCTGGAGGCATCACGCTACCTGACTTCAAACTATACTACAAGGCTACAGTAACCAAAACAGCATGGTACTGGGACCAAAACAGAGATATAGACCAATGGAACAGAACAGAGTCCTCAGAAATAATACCACACATCTACAGCCATCTGATCTTTGACAAACCTGAGAGAAACAAGAAATGGGGAAAGGACTCCCTATTTAATAAATGGTGCTGGGAAAATTGGCTAGCCATAAGTAGAAAGCTGAAACTGGATCCTTTCCTTACTCCTTATACGAAGATTAATTCAAGATGGATTAGAGACTTAAATGTTAGACCTAATACCATAAAAACCCTAGAAGAAAATCTAGGTAGTACCATTCAGGACATAGGCATGGGCAAGGACTTCATGTCTAAAACACCAAAAGCAACGGCAGCAAAAGCCAAAATTGACAAATGGGATCTCATTAAACTAAAGAGCTTCTGCACAGCAAAAGAAACTACCATCAGAGTGAACAGGCAACCTACAGAATGGGAGAAAATTTTTGCAATCTACTCATCTGACAAAGGGCTAATATCCAGAATCTACAAAGAACTCAAACAAATATACAAGAAAAAAAAAAACAACCCCATCAAAAAGTGGGCAAAGGATATGAACAGACATTTCTCAAAAGAAGACATTCATACAGCCAACAGACACATGAAAAAATGCTCATCATCACTCGCCATCAGAGAAATGCAAATCAAAACCACAATGAGATACCACCTCACACCAGTTAGAATGGCAATCGTTAAAAAGTTAGGAAACAATAGGTGCTGGAGAGGATGTGGAAAAATAGGAACACTTTTACACTGTTGGTGGGATTGTAAACTAGTTCAACCATTATGGAAAACAGTATGGCGATTCCTCAAGGATCTAGAACTAGATGTACCATATGATCCAGCCATCCCACTACTGGGTATATACCCAAAGGATTATAAATTATTCTACTACAAAGACACATGCACACGTATGTTTATTGCGGCACTATTCACAATAGCAAAGACTTGGAATCAACCCAAATGTCCATCTGTGACAGACTGGATTAAGAAAATGTGGCACATATACACCATGGAATACTATGCAGCCATAAAAAAGGATGAGTTTGCGTCCTTTGTAGGGACATGGATGCAGCTGGAAACCATCATTCTTAGCAAACTATCACAAGAAGAGAAAACCAAACACTGCATGTTCTCACTCATAGGTGGGAACTGAACAATGAGATCACTTGGACTCGGGAAGGGGAACATCACACACTGGGGCCTATCATGGGGAGGGGGGAGGGGGGAGGGATTGCATTGGGGAGTTATACATGATATAAATGATAAATTGATGGGTGCTGACGAGTTCATGGGTGCAGCACACCAACATGGCACAAGTATACATATGTAACAAACCTGCATGTTATGCACATGTACCCTAGAACTTAAAGTATAATAATAATAAAAAAAAAAAGTGGATGTAGCAATTTAAAAGCAAAGCACACTAAGATAATTTAGGTTAGGTGTCAAACCTCTTCTCATTTCGTGAGGGAATTATTGTCTAATAATTGATCTTCATACTGATGATTCTGTGCCACCATGATAATTTAAATCAGGTTTGTTATTTTCAGTGAAATGTGTAACATAAGTGATCCAAAAACATGTTTAAAAATTCTAGCACTAAATGGAATAATTTTCATTTCTCCAGAAAATAAAATAGTGTGAAAGGGTTCATTTGTTGAAGATGCCAGAAAGATGACAATACACGAGGTACTTTTATACTGTATTATAGAACCATTTTATACTGTATTATATAATGTATTATAGCACAATAGTTTCGATAATAAATTTTTGCTTCCCAAGGTTGGTAATTATGTTTGTCACAAGAAAGGGATATTTTATTAGCTCTGGAAAACTACATTTTTTGAGATCCATGAAAGTGTCCAAATGCCTATGTTAAACTAATTATGAAGTAAAACCTCAATTATTAAATAGGATAGCATTATACCATAAATTTCTCATTCTGAATAAAGCAAGGCATTTCAAATCAAATTACATGGAGATTAAGTTTTCTAAACCTTTAGAACTTTAGCAGGTTCTAGCCAGGGGCAGTGGCTCATGCCTGTAATCCCAGCATTTTGGGAGGCCAAAGTGGGTGGATCACTTGAGGTCAGGAGTTTGAGACCAGCCTGGCCAATGCAGCAAAACCCCATATCTACTAAAAATATAAAAATGAGTGGGGCGTCATGGCATGTACTTTGGAAGCCTGAGGCAGGAGAATCACTTGAACCTGGAGGTGGAGGTTGCAGTGAGCCGAGATTGTGCCACTGCTCTCCAGCCTGGGTGACAGAGTGAGACTCCATCTCAAAAAAAGAAAAACAAACAAACAAACAAAAAAACCCAAAAACCAAAACAGAACCTTAGCAGGTTCTAAACCTTTCATGCTTTTAAGGAGACCTTTATACGCCTCTTCACAAAACCAAAAATTCTTGCACAAGGGTAAAGCTTTCCTTCTGTTTGTTCACTGGAAACCAGTTGTGATCATTACCTGTGATATGATAATGTCCAGCAGATACATGAAGAAATGAATAAATCAGTATATAAAAACTTTACATATATATGTATGGTATATGTGCATGTGACAGTATATCATAATGCTCTATAACATATATTTGGATATATCTATATTGGTCTCCAAATTAAACTACATAGTGTAAAAGTCTGACACATAACATGGCTTGTATATAAGGAAGTTCATGGTCTTATATGAAACACTACAATAGGAGTTTGATAACTCCTATTGAGAATGTTGTACTAGATCATCACATTCATCTCAGTGAAACTGGAATTCTGCTGGTAGTAAAGAACTGCACATCAGAAATAATACTTCTGAATACCATTAAGGAGGTAGCAAGATTACTAAAAAGAACATGGGCTTTGGAGTCAGACTTGGTTTAAATGCACATTTAGGCACTTACTATATGACCATTGGCACATTACTTACTCTGAGCCTGATTCCTTACCAGATGGGGCAAATTAATCCAGGATTGTTTTCAGAATTAAACGAGATAAAGTAAGAACATTTAGCACATTAGCTAGCATATATTAGGCATGTAATAAACATTAGTTACCTTCCATTATCCTAAAAACAGATTTTATTCCAAGTCGATTTTACCTTCACTTGCAAACTTGCTGATGCAACTCTCCTTTCTAGATCTTCTACCTGTTGAAGGACACTCAAATCCATTTCCATTGCTTGTTCTTCTACTGACCAGTTCTCCACAATATCTCGAGTTACTTGGTTTTCTTCATTTTCATTCAGTTCAATAATAGCAACTACATTTAAAAAGAAATCAATTTAAAAATCCACTTATTAAGTTTTTCTCCTCAGAGATTTCTTCCAGAAAGTGAATAAAATTCTAGGGGAGCCATTTACATCTAACTTAACATACACAAATGCACTTGCATATATATAGCTTGAGTATATACGCAAGCTTACTCTTAAAAGTAGAAACATGCTAAGAAACACAAAACAGTATGTCTGCAGGTGTAAAAAATTACAAGACAGTAACACCAATTTAAAAAAGATAAATAGTTTGTTGAGTAAAACAGAAAAAAATAGTAGTGCATTAAGATGTCATTTCTCGGCCGGGCGCGGTGGCTCAAGCCTGTAATCCCAGCACTTTGGGAGGCCGAGACGGGCGGATCACGAGGTCAGGAGATCGAGACCATCCTGGCTAATACGGTGAAACCCCGTCTCTACTAAAAAATACCAAAAACTAGCTGGGCGATGTGGCGGGCGCCTGTAGTCCCAGCTACTCCGGAGGCTGAGGCAGGAGAATGGCGTAAACCCGGGAGGCAGAGCTTGCAGTGAGCTGAGATCCGGCCACTGCACTCCAGCCTGGGCGACAGAGCCAGACTCCGTCTCAAAAAAAAAGATGTCATTTCTCTCTTGTTATCTGTGGGGAATTGGTTCTAGGACTCCTCCCTGCCCCCATGAATACCAAAACCTTTTGATGTTCACATCCCTTATATAAAATGGTGTTGGCCAGGAGTGGTGGCTCATGCTCATGATCTTAGCACTTCGGGAAGTTGAGGTGAGAGGATCACTTGAGGCCAGGAGTTCGAGACCAGCCTGGGCAACATAGTGAGACCCTGTCTCTACAAAAAATAAAAAAAAACTAGCTGGGTGTGGGGGCATGTGCCTGTAGTCCCAGCTACTCAGAAGGCTGGGGCGGGAGGATTGCTTGAGCCTAGGACTTTGAGAATGCAGTCAACTATGACTGCACCACCATTCTCCAGCCTAGGTGACAGAGTAAGACTCTCTCACCAAAAAAAAAAAAGGTGTACTATTTGCATGTAATCTATGTACATCCTCCCATATGCTTTAAGTTATTTCTAGGTTACTTACTGTACCTAAGACAATGTAGATGCTATAGAAATAGTTGTTAAACTATATTATTTAGGGAAGAATAAGAAAAAAAAGTCTGTATATGTTTAGTACAGATGCACCCATCTTTCTTTTCTTTGACTCTGTTTGATATGTGATTGGTTGAATCCACAGATGTGGAACTCATGAATATGAAGGACCAGTAGACTGTACTAAAATATGCTTGAGAATAAAATAATTAATTCTAATAACTAAGCAAGAAAGCAAGCTGAAATCTCTTTTAGGTACATACCATCCTTATTCTTGATGCAGGCTTGAGTAATATAATCCAAATGTTTCTGAATTTGTTTTTGTAATGCCTTTTCTCTTATTCCTCTGAGATGTAGCACTTTGAGCAAAGCTTTTAGGTCCTCTGGGTCAATAATTCTCCACCAACCAAACTGCATTTCTAAGTCAAGATAAATAAGTAGATCTTTTATAAATATTTTGAATAGGAAATGATACCATGGAAATAAAAAGATTTATTAACTACATATAGAACCATCAAATATTCAGTTACAATATAGGAATCCATAATACTGAAACTGAGTAAGTTGCTATAAACCATCTCAATGTACCTACCTTCTGGAATAGGTTTTGGACTAGGAAAATCTACTGGTTTTGCTACTTCAACAGCTGCAGGTTGAGCTGAAGTGGCCTTTTCATTCTGTGGTACTGGAGACTCACTTTTACTCGAAGCAACAGTGGAAGTCAAGAGCGAATTACCGTTTCCTTCTGATAACCCTAACCCCGATCCCAGACCAGGTACAGATGATGCAAATGGAATATTAGAAGTAAGCACACCAGTGGGCCACCCACAAAACTGAAGTCCCATCATAGATACTCCACCTTTCACCTGCAAAAAGAAAACATTTATTAATGAAAAGTAAATTAAGAAGTTAGGAAAAATGTTTGGAACATGAAATTATTTTTCAAATTCTGAAAAATATTCTTTCATTTATTACAATTAGAGGAAAACGAAATACATTAGCAACAAAAATGTTAAATTTCATATTCTTATTTGTTCCCCAAAGTAATTTTCCTTTCGGATATACTGTTATAGTAATAAGTTAAAAAGTAATTAAAGAAGACTTAGGCCAAGGCTAGAAATCAGTAGTTCTAATGAACCTTAGTGACAGAAATTCTGACTTGCTTCAGTTTTCAAACTGTAGCAGGAATATTTTAACTATTTGAGTAATCCCCCTAGAGCGAAAATCTCCATGGGGTCAAAGATTACATAAAGCAATATAAAAATGAGTTACAGTTAGCAGTACTAACCTGAAGAGGTGATAAAGCAAATGGATTTAAGCCAACAGGATTCTGAGTAGAAGATCCAAGAGGAGCTGGGGCAGGTGAAGGTGACTTAGATGGTGGCTGAGACTGAGGAGTCACCAAAGAAGCAGTTGACATATCGGCATGAGTAAGTGAAGTATCATCACAAGGCATTCGTGGCAAAAGACTAAACCATTGCCTATTCTTTTCAGTTAGCGTTTTCAGTAACTGGTCACTGGGGAGAGGACTGTAGAACTTCCCTGGACCACTTGAACCAGTATTAAACAGATTATTCGAGTCTGCCTTTTCCACATTGCTTTGCGTTGCTGTTGACTGAACACTGCCCAGTGAATGTTTTCCACTGTTCTGATAAGACAATGTGCACCCATTTGCACCAGCATTTGGTTTGGGGGTTATAACCTCTGACTCAGGAGGCATCTTAGCTACTTCTAAAAGCTTGCTTAATTTGGAAAAAGAGCCAGGTTTCTGAAGGAACAGATTTGTGTTATCTTTTTCTTTAAGATCTTCCTTTTGTTCACAGTGATCCGTATTTGAACAATTTAAACTGTCCCCAGAAGTCTCAAACATTTCTTCTTTGATCTGGACACTTTCTGCCTTTTTTAGTTTTTCTCTTTCTTTTGCAATTTCTTCTAGTCCTACAAAATCAAAAAGCATTATGAAGATCAGTTACTCCAGATCAAACCAATACTGTAAATTTCATTACTCTTTATCAAATTACATGCATAAATACTTAAACTTTTCTATATTACCTATTACTCCCTATATTTTCCTTTTTTATGGATTATAGCTTCCACTCACTGGAAAATTAACATACATACATATATATATATATATATATTTTTTTAAATTTTATTTTGAGATGGATGGAGTCTCACTCTTTCGCCAGGCTGGAGTGCAATAGCACGAATTCAGCTCATTGCAACCTGTGCCTCCTGGGTTCAAGCAATTCTCCTGCCTCAGCCTCCTGAGTAAATGAGATTACAAGGGTGCACCACCATGCCTGGCTAATTTTTTGTATTTTTAGTAGAAACAGGGTTTCACCATGTTAGCCAGGCTGGTCTCTAATCCCTGAGGTCAGGTAATCCACCCGCCTCTGCCTCCCAAAGTGTGGGGATTACAGGTGTGAGCCACTGCGCCCGGCTGGCATTAACATATATTTGTTATAAAAAATTAAAATCCAAAAATATTAAAAGGACAAAAAATATTACAAGCCGTACTACACAGCAAAAATTACACTTAATATTTTTGTATTAAACTTCTAGGAGTTCTGTATGTGATACATACACACTTAAGTCCACATAATTAAGGAAAGAAATTCTACTACATACATAATATTCTAAACTGCTAGAGGGTTTTATTGAATAATACCCTGTAAACACCTTGACATGTCGATAAACATATAACTTCATCATAAATTTTAGTGGCTACAGAATGAACTATATCATAACTTAAACAATCTTCTACTGATATATAATTGGTCCCAATTATTTACTATTCTAAACAATGCTGTAAATAATGACCTTTTATCTATATATTTTAGACTTGTTTTCCCGATTTACTTCCTTAAAATAAATTCCTAGAAAAAAACTAAGATGTGTACTTTTCAGAGTTTTTGAAATACATTGTCAAACTGTCCTCTAGAAAGTCTGGATCAATATATATTCATATTAAAGTACCTGAGAGCATCCGCGTGCCTCCACCCTCACTGAAACTGGAGGCTGTCAATATTTTTTGTCTTTGAGGTGAAAATCTAGATTGCATTATTTCTGGTCGTTAATAAGGCTGAATATCTTTTCATAGGTTTATTGGTATTTCTCTCTTGTAAATTTCTGGTTCATATTTTTGCTCATTGTTTTAAAAATAATTTATAAGAACTATTTTAAAAACATAAATCCACTACTTTATTCAATTTGAAAAGTAATATGCTCTCAAGTTAAAATATTCAATCATTAAGGGTATAAAGTAAAGGTCTTTCTACCTATTCCTTCAGTCTCTATTTTTACACTTCAGGGGTAGCCATGGTTAATTACATCTATATAATATCTTCCCAAAAATCATATATACATTATCTATGACTATCGTTTTGCATTATTACATAAATGGAATACTACTATTCACTTTTCTGCAGCTTAGAGTAAAATCCAAACTCCTAACTGAGGCCTACAAAATTCTATTATCTGGTTCCTCAAAACTTCCACCACCTCTGCACCACTCTTGTCCTTGATAACTCTGCTCCTCTTCTTGCTCTGTATTTTCAGCTTCTTGAACATGCTAAGTTCTTGCCCTTCTCGGAGCCTTTGATCTTGTTCTTCCCTCTGCATGGAATACTGTTTTGTTGACTGACTCCTTATCCTTCATGTCTCAGATAATAAATGTTATTTCCTTACAGAGATTTTCTCTGATCACCTTATCTAAAATTAGGACCTCCCATTCATCTTAGAATGTCATTCTATATATTTCCTTTACAGAATTTAACATTAATCATGATGTTTGTTTATTTTCTATTACCTCCCCCTCCCACGTACTAGAATTTAAGTCAACAAGCTTTGTTTAAAGGCAGAGCAATGTCTGCATCTTTTTTTTTTTCTGAGACAGGGTCTCACTCTGTCAGCCAGGCGGGAGTGCAGTGGTGTGATTAGGGCTTACTGCAACCTTAACCTACCAAGCTCAAGTGATTCTCCCAACTCAGCCTCCCAAGTAGCTGGGACTACAGGTGCACGCCACCATGTCCAGCTAATTTTTGTATTTTTTGTAGAGGTTTCACTCTGTTGCCAGGCTGGTCTCAAACTCCTGAGCTCAAGCAATCCACCTGCAGATTACAGGCATGAGCTTTGGGATTTCAGGCATGAGTCACTGCGCCTGGTCAATGTCTGTATCTTGCTATTAGATTCTAAATGCTTAGCATGGTGGCTACTACAAAACAGTGGCTCAATAAACCAGGCACAAGGGCATGCACCCAAGTAGTCCCAGCTACTTGGGACGCTGAGGTGGAAGGATTGCTTGAGCCCAGGAGTTTGAGTCCAGCATGGGCAACATAGTAAGATCCTGTCTCCAAAGAAAACAAAAGGAGGTGCTCAATAAATATTCCTTGAATAATGAAATAAAAGGATGAATTTAATTCTTTCACTAACAATATTCCTTAGAGAACTTTCCAAAACATGTAACTGTAGTTCATCTGTAGTTCATTTTTGTGATCAGCTGCATAATTTTGTTATATAGGTATACCATAATTTATCCAGCCAGTCCTTTATTAATGTTTGACATAGCCCTCACATCCTTCTCTTCAAATTAGTTTCTAGTTGAAATTAAATCCATATACATCAGATTTATACTTCTGACCAATATAGAGTAACAGGGACTAGATTACCTTCTTGTATGAAACAACCAGAAACAGAAAAAATATATGAAACAACAGTTTGCAGGAAACTGAACATCAAATAACAAAGATGAAAAACAAACTCAGTGAGTCCTGTGATTGCCCCAGCTTAGTGCCTTGGGATAGTTTCTAGGATACAGCAATAAGGAGAGGAGTAATCCAGGTGGAGCCTGGCAAACTCCCTAAGATGAGAAGCTGGAACTGAAAGCTCAGGGAGACCAAAGCGGCTAGAGTGCTCAGGAGAATATTCTGGAAGGGAGAAAGCTGCACAGAGAACTCCAGTGATCTGCAGAGGAACCCCTGGAGTATCTAGCTAAATACTGATCAGCACATATGGGTGAGACTCGGGGGGAAAAAGTACCTTAAAGGATTAGAGGGGAAAGTGCCAGGTGCTCATACAGGCTGGGAATAGTTTCTGTTCCTACACACTAGAGTGGGAAACCTCAAGATTCAGAGGCATTGGGTAGAGTACTCAGAAGGATCTTGCTTTAGTAGCAGGGGATAATCAGCCCTAGAATGAGCACTGTTCTAGTTCTGCCTGACAAAGTTTAAATGCAAGACTTGAAAGTATCGAACTTTTCCAAGGATATAATTTAACTGTGCCTAGGTTAAACAAATGTCAAGAATATAGGAACTTAACAATATCCAGCACTCAACAAGGTAAAATTCACAATCTCTGGCATCCAATCATAGTTAGCAGGCATGCAAAGAAGAAAAAAACCAAGACATATACTTTTACCTCCAGTTAGGCACATGTGAAAATAGTCACAAATATTCTCCTCATATACCTGTGTGTTCCAATCCTTTTAACTTTAGGTGATGTATTATCTAGTAAGGGAGTACTAATATTTGTATTCTGAGAACTAAAAAAATTTCAAAAATTACTGTCATATATTCTAAAACAAATAAGAAACACACCATTTTTTACTAGTTTGATACTCATTGATGACTTATTTGTATCTAATATTGAGCTGATGGTAATTTCAAAAGTCACGACTATCTTTGACTTTTACATTCGAATGGTGGTCAGGCTGGTCTCGAATTCATGACTTCCCATGATCTGCATGCCTCGGCCTCCCAAAGTGCTGGGATTACAGGTGTGAGCCGTAATTTTACTTTTTATCATTTGATAAAATGATAAAATTACTGGCCGTAAAATTACTTTTAATCATTTGAAAATATATATGGGATATTTAGTGTAAAGAGATTCTTTAATTTTAAATAGTTTTCTATCTTTTATCTCATATAATCCCTTGGTCTTTCCAGTCCTTACTTCTTTGACATGCGTCAATGACTATAAATAACCATCTTCAAAGCAGAAGAAAGGAGAGGAAGACAACTAAGAGAGAAAATTGGAAGTACTCCTCACTTAATTAACTACCCTGGCAGCAACTGCAGTACATAATGACAAAATAGCATTTCCTAATTTAAACAAATGCTAAAAGTAGCAAAGTTTGCTGCTGGAAAGAAGCTATGTCTCCTTGAGTTTTACCAGAATCACTCTGACCCCTGTTGGTTCACCTAATAGTTCTCATGGGATTCTGGGGGTCCACCATTTTTGGTTCAAGTGAAACATCTTTCGTTTGGCTCTCCTTAGTTGGACTGAAGCAAGCTAAAACTTTCAGTGAGACTTTACTAAACTCTAAGCGAAACAGAAAAAGCAAGAAATGTAAAAACACTGGCATTTAGAGTACAGGTTGAAGAGAGGTTCAATCACAAATGGCCTCTTCCTAGGGCTCAAGCGCCCCTACCCATTCAGTACGGCTAAGCCTTAGGAGTACTTGCAGAGCTTTCCCGTCTTCAGTTGGCAGTGTTACCACAAACCAGCTCCTAGGAAGCATCTTGAAGATCATGGAAGGAAGATGCTAGGAAGCATCTTGAGATTATTGTGGAAGAGACTAAAGGAAGCAGATTCTTATTATGTCTATTTAAGACTGTTCCTTTCCAGGCTGATGTAAAAATTTTAAGATGATAACATAAAACCATTATCTTTAAGGTAAGATTTTCATATTTCCATGGTAGCAATTACATTGTATACTTGCAAACTTAATGCTGTAACTATATCCTAATACAAAATGAAAGAATAGTATTCATATCACAGTATAATTAACAATAAGTGTTTCAGTTTCCTTCCAATAGTGAATAAATTATCTACAATCTAACATACTCCAAATGGTTTTCTAAAAAACAGTGAACTACTTCCAGGCAAGATGGCTGAATACCAATAGCTCCAGTCTGCAGCTCCCAGCACGATCAACGCAGAAGGTGGGTGATTTCTGCATTTCCAACTGAGGTACTTGGCTCATCTCATCGGGACTGGTTAGACAGTGGGTGCAGCCCACAGAGGGCGAGCCGAAGTAGGGTGGGGTGTCGCCTCACCTGGGAAGTGCAAGGGGTCTGGGAACTCCCTCTCCTAGCCAAGGGAAGCCATGACAGACTGTGCTGTGAAGAATGGTGCACCCCGGCCCAGATACTATGCTTTTCCCACAGTCTTTGTAATCTGCAGACTAGGAGATTGCCTCCAGTGCCTGTGCCACCAGGGCCCTGGGTTTCAAGCACAAAACTGGGTGGCAATTTGCGCAGACACTGAGCTAGCCACAGGAGTTTTTTTCATACCCCAGTGGTGCCTGGAGTGCCAGCAAGACAGAACCATTCACTCCCCTGGAAAGGGGGGGTGAAGCCAGGAAGCCAAGTGGTCTAGCTCAGCAGATCTCACCCTCACAGAGCCTAGCAAACTAAGATCCACTGGCTTGAAATTCTCACTGCAAGCACAGCAGTTTGAAGTCAACCTGGGATGGTTGAGCTTGGTGTGGGGAGGGGCGTCGCCATTACAGAGGCTTGAGTAGGTGGTTTTCCCCTCACAGTGTAAATAAAACTGCCATGAGGTTGGAACTGGGTGGAGCCCACTGCAGCTCAGCGAAGCTGCTGCAGTCAGACTGCCTCTCTAGATTCCTCCTCTCTGGGCAGGGTATCTCTTAAAGAAAGACAGCAGCCCCAGTCAGGGGCTTATAGATCAAACTCCCATCTCCCTGGGGGAAGACACGGCTGTGGGCACAGCTTCAGCACACTTAAACATTCCTGCCTGCTGGCTCTGAAGAGAGCAGAGGATCTCCCAGCACAGTATTTCAGCTCTGCTAAGGGACAGACTGCCTCCTCAATTGAGTCCCTGACCCCCATGCCTCCTGACTGGGAGACACCTCAGAGCAGGGGTCGACAGACACCTCATACAGGAGAGCTCTGGTTGGCATCTGGCGGGTGCCCTTGTGGGACGAAGATTCCACAGGGAGGAAAAGGTAGCAATCTTTGCTGTTCTGCAGCCTCCACTGGTGATACAGGCAAATAAGATCTGGAGTGGACCTCCAGCAAACTCCAGCAGACCTGCAGCAGAAGGGCCTAACTGTTAGAAGGAAAACTAACAAACAGAAAGGAATAGCATCAACATCAATCAAAAGGACGTCCACACAGAAATTCCATCCGAAGCTCACCAACATCAAAGACCAAAGGTAGATAAATCCACGAAGATGAGGAAAAACCAGCACAAAAAGGCTGAAAATTCCCAAAACTGGAAGGCCTCTTCTCCTCCAAAGGATCACAACTCCTCGCCAGCAAGGGAACAAAACTGGATAGAGAATGAGTTTGATGAACTGACAGAAGTAGGCTTCAGAAGGTGGGTAATAACAAACTCCTCTGAGCTAAAGGAGCATGTTCTAACCCAATGCAAGGAAGCTAAGAACATTGAAAAAAGGTTAGAGGAATTGCTAACTAGAATAACCAGTTTACAGAAGGACATAAATGACCTGATGGAGCTGAAAAACACAGCACGAGAACTTTGGAAAGCACACACAAGTAGCAATAGCCAAATCAAACAGAAGAAAGGCTATCAGTGATTGAATATCAACTTAATGAAATAAAGTGTGAAGACAAGATTAGAGAAAAAAGAATGAAAAGAAATGAACAAAGCTTCCAAGAAATATGGGACTATGTGAAAACACCAAACCTACGTTTGATTGGTGTACCTGAAAGTGATGGGGAGAATGGAATTAAGCTGGAAAACATACTTCAGGATATTATCCAGGAGAACTTCCCCAACCTAGCAAGAGAGACCAATATTCAAAATACAGGGAACACCACAAAGATACTCCTTGAGAAGCGCAACCCCAAGACACATAATCATCAGATTCACCAAGGTTGAAATGAAGGAAAAAATGTTAAGGGCAGCCAGAGAAAAAGGTTGGGTTTTTTCTCTGGGTTGGGTCGGGTTGGGTTGCAAAAAGGGAAATCCATCAGACTAACAGCAGATCTCTCTGCAGAAACCCTAGAAGGCAGAAGAGAGCAGGGGCCAATATTCAACATTCTTAAAGAAAATAATTTATGGCTAGCCATAAGTAGAAAGCTAAAACTGGATCCTTTCCTTAGTCCTTATATGAAAATTAATTCAAGATGGATTAGAGACTTAAATGTTAGACCTAAAACCATAAAAACCCTAGAAGAAAAACTAGGTAATACCATTCAGGACATAGGCATGGGCAAGGACTTCATGTCTAAAACACCAAAAGCAACGGCAACAAAAGCCAAAATTGACAAATGGGATCTAATTAAACTAAAGAGCTTCTACACAGCAAAAGAAACTACCATCAGAGTGAACAGGCAACCTACAGAATGGGAGAAAATTTTTGCAATCTACTCATCTGACAAAAGGCTAACATCCAGAACCTACAAAGAACTCAAACAAATTTACAAGAAAAAAACAAACAACCCCATCAAAAAGTGGGCAAAAGATATGAACAGACACTTCTCAAAAGAAGACATTTATACAGCCAACAGACACATGAAAAAATGCTCATCATCACTTGCCATAAAAAATGCTCATCATCACTCGCCATCAGAGAAATGCAAATCAAAACCACAATGAGATACCATCTCACACCAGTTAGAATGGTGACCATTAAAAAGTTAGGAAACAACAGGTGCTGGAGAGGATGTGGAGAAACAGGAACACTTTTACACTATTGGTGGGACTGTAAACTAGTTCAACCATTGTGGAAGACAGTGTGGTGATTCCTCAAGGATCTAGAACTAGAAATACCATTTGACTCAGCCATCCCATTACTGGGTATATACCCAAAGGATTATAAATCATGCTGCTATAAAGACACATGCACACGTATGTTTATCGCGGCACTATTCACAATAGCAAAGACTTGGAATCAACCCAAATGTCCATCAGTGACAGACTGGATTAAGAAAATGTGGTACATATACACCATGGAATACTCTGCAGCCATAAAAAAGGATGAGTTCATGTCCTTTGTAGGGACATGGATGCAGCTGGAAACCATCATGCTCAGCAAACTATCGCAAGAACAGAAAACCAAATACCGCATGTTCTCATTCATAGGTGGGAATTGAACAATGAGATCACTTGGACACAGGAAGGGGAACATTACACACTGGGGCCTATTGTGGGGAGGGGGGAGAGGGAAGGGATAGCATTAGGAAATATACCTAATGTAAATGATGAGTTAATGGGTGCAGCACACCAACATGGCACATGTATACATATGTAACAAACCTGCACGTTGTGCACATGTACCCTAGAATGTAAAGTATAATTAAAAAAAAAAAAAAAAGAGTAGCTAGGTCATTTTTTGGAAATAGTATACAGCCAGGAAAAGTACTGTTAAAGAAGAGTTTGTGATAACACATAAAGTTGCTTATTGATAATAATAAAGTTTGAAAAGCAAAACAAACAAACAAACAAACAAAAAGAATTTTCAACCCAGAATTTCATCTCCAGTCAAACTCAGCTTCATAAGTGAAGGAGAAATAAAATCCTTTACAGACAGGCAAATGCTGAGAGATTTTGTCACCACCAGGCTTGTCTTACAAGAGCTCCTGAAGGAAGCACTAAACATGGAAAGGAAATACTGGTACCAGCCACTGCAAAAACATACCAAATTGTAAACATCATCAAGACTATGAAGAAACTGCATCAACTATTGGGCAAAATAACCAGTTAGCACCATAATGACAGGATCAAATACACATATAATAATATTAAACTTAAATGTAAACAGGCTAAATGCCCCAATTAAAAGACACAGACTGGCAAATTGGATAAGGAGTCAAGACCCATTGGTATGCTGTATTCAGGAGACGCATCTCACACGAAAAGATACAAATAGGGCTCAAAACAAAGGGATGGAGGAATATTTACCAAACAAATGGAAAGTAAAAAATGCAGGGGTTACAATCGTAGTCTCTGATAAAACAAGACTTTAAACCAACAAAGATAAAAAAAGACAAAGAAAGGCATTACATAATGGTAAAGAGATCAACACAAGAAGAGCTAACTATCCTAAATATATATGCACCCAATACAGCAGCACGCAAATTAATAAAGCAAGTTCTTAGAAACCTACAAAGAGACTTAGACTCTAACATAATAATAGTGGGAGACTTTAACACTCCACTGTCAATGTTAGATCAACGAGACAGAAAGTTAACAAGAACATTCAGGAATTGAACTCAGCTCTGGACCAAGGGGACCTAATAGACATCTACAGAACTCTCCACCCCAAATCAACAGAATATACATTCTTCTCAGCACCACATCGCACTTATTCTAAAATTGACCACATAATTGGAAGTAAAACACTCCTTAGCAAATGCAAAATGATGGAAATAATAATTAACAGTCTCTCAGACCACAGTGCAATCAAATTATAACTCAGGGTTAAGAAACTCACTCAAAACCACACAACTACATGGAAACCAAACAACCTGTGCCTGAATGACTACTAGGTAAATAATGAAATGAAGGCAGAAATAAGTAAGTTATTTGAAACTAATGAGAACAAAGACACAACGTACCAGAATCTCTGGGACACAGCCAAAGCAGTGTTTAGAGGGAAATTTATAGCACTAAATGACCATAAGAGAAAGCAGGAAAGATCTAAAAACAACACCTTAACATCACAATTAAAAGAACTAGACAGGCAAGAGCAAACAAATTCAGAAGCTAGCAGAAGACAAGAAATAACTAAGATCAGAGCAGAACTGAAGGAGACAGAGACACAAAAGGCCCCTCAAAAAAAATCAATGAATCCAGTAGCTGGTTTTTTGAAAAGATCAACAAAATAGATAGACTGCTAGCCAGACTAATAAAGAAGAAAAGAGAGAAGAATCAAATAGACACAATAAAACATGATACAGTAGATATCACCACTGATCCTACAGAAATATAAACTACCATCAGAGAATACTACAAACACCTCTACACAAATAAACTAGAAAATCTGGAAGAAATTGATAAATTCCTGGACACACACACTCTCCCGAGACTAAATCAGGAAGAAGTCGAATCCCTGAATAGACCAATACAGTTCTGAAATTGAGGCAATAACTAATAGCCTACCAGCCAAAAAAAGCTCAGTACCAGACGGATTCACAGCCAAATTTTATCAGAGGTACAAAAAAGAGCTGCTACCATTCCTTTTGAAACTATTCCAAACAATAGAAAAAGAGGGACTCCTTCCTAACTCATGTTATAAGGCCAGCATTATCCTGATACCCAAACCTGGCAGAGACACAACAAAAAAAAAAAAAAAAAGAAAAGAAAATTTCAGGCCAATATCCTGGATGAACATTGATGTGAAAATTCTCAATAAAATACTGGCAAGTTGAATCCAGCAGCACATCAGAAAGCTTATCCACCATGATCAAGTTGGCTTCATCCCTGGGATACAAGGCTGTTTCAACATACGGAAATCAATAAACATAATCCATCACATAAACAGAACCAATGACAAAACCCACATGATTATCTCAATAGATGCAGAAAAGGCCTTTGACAAAATTCAATAGCCTTCATGCTAAAAACTCTCAACAAACTCAACATACAAAATGAGAGAAAATTTTTGCAATCTATCCATCTGACAAAGGGCTAATATCCAGAATCTACAAGGAACTTCAACAAATTTATAAGAAAAAAATAACCCCATCAGAAAGCAGGCAAAGGATATGAACAGACACTTCTCAAGAGAAGATATTTATGCAGCCAACAGACACATGAAAAAATACTCATCATCACTGGTCATTAGAGAAATACAAATCAAAACCACAATGAGATACCATCTCATGCCAGTTAGAATGGCAATCATTAAAAAGTCAGGAAACAACAGATGTTGGAGAGGATATGGAGAAATAGGAACACTTTTACACTGTTGGTGGGAATGTAAATTAGTTCAACCATTGTGGAAGACTGTGTGGCGATGAATCCATCAAGGATCTAGAGCCAGGAATACAATTTGATCCAGCAATCCCATTACTGGGTATATACCCAAAGGATTATAAATCATTCTACTATAAAGACACATGCATATGTATGTTCATTGCAGCACTGTTCACAATAGCAAAGACTTGGAACCAACTCAAATGCCCATCAATGATAGACTGGATAAAGAAAATGTGGCACATATACACCATGGAATACTATGCAGAAATAAAAAAGGATGAGTTCATGTCCTGCAGGGACATGCAGGGACATGGATGAAGCTGGAAACCATGACTCTCAGCAAGCTAACAGAGGAACAGAAAAGCAAACACCACATGTTCCCACTCATAAGTGGGAGTTGAACAATAAGAACACATGCACATAGGGAAGGGAACATCACACACCAGGGCCTGTTGGGGGGGTGAGGGTCTGGGGGAGGAATAGCATTAGGAGGAATACCTAATGTAGATGACGGTTTGATGGGTGCAGCAAACCACTATGGCACATGAATACCTGTGTAACAAACCTGTACGTTCTGCACTTGTATCTCAGAACTTACAGTATAATAAAACAAAACAAAAAACAAACAAACAAACAAAAACAGTGAACTGAACTGGAAAAAAAATCTTTGGTTTTGGCTGGAAGGCCATGGGCGCTTTCTTCTTTCCCACTTCCCTGAGAGGCAGCAGCAGGTCAGAAGGCCTTCAGCTGACGTCAACACTGTTCTCAGCGTCCTCCCTATGTGGACTTTTACCCTTGATATGCATATGTCCTAGCACTGTTTCTAAACCCAAAGGTCCCTTGATAATGTTTATCATTACTCAGAAATTAAGTGCTTTCTACTCTTTCTCACACTAATGCATACAGAACAAGGTGTGGGGTACAGTGTTTCGTCTCTTGGAGTGGTCTTGTTGCATGTCCAAGTCCTGTGGACTCATTATGGAGGCTGGGAATCCTGTGTACGGTTACTTCTCTGCTTGTAGGTTACTCTCACTAACAAACTTTGCTGCTATTAGCACCATGTGGGTCAGTGGTTTGCGTAACTATGCATCTTGTACTACAGGTGGTGCCCAACAAAGTCCCGATGTCATGGCTTTCTGAAAGAAGAGAACCCATGGGTCAAATAATTTCTCCTGGGCACAGTGGTCATTCACTTGGCAGTTAGGATGGTCTCAACAGCTATGCCTGAGAATGGCAGAAGCCCTCAAGTGGTAAAGAGGGTTTCCAGTGTAATAAGGTGGCTTGAAATTAAGTTTTCTCTCTTCTCTTTATCAACTTAGAGATTTTCAGGAGTTCAAAGGGGTAGGGTGCACTAGAAAGGGTGTGGTAGTCTCTCTAGAAGGGAAGGTGGGACAAATTCCCACTGTTCATCTACAATATGAGGCAACTGGTCCTGCTGTATGTGAAGCCAGTTACTGTGAGGCACAGTGTTCAGGAGCCTGAATGGGAACACCAGCAGGAGGAGATCCAGCATTATACAGAGCAAGAGCAAAGCTCTTAATAGGTTCACTACTGTAGGGATAGCAGAGGCTTGGCCTGCTAACTTGCATGGTTAGGAGACAACAGTGGTGTTAAGTGAAGCTGAGTAAAGGGAAACACATGGCCTGGTTGAACAATGAGCAGTCTGGGTTGACGAATAATACTGGGGCTGATGTTGTCACCCTGCTTCTAAACTGGATGCTTGGTAGCATGGGTAATACATATTACCATTGCGGTGATTTTCCTGAGACTTGAATGTGAAGCGGACTAGATCCACAGATAGTGAAGTTACTTGGACACACTCTGAGACAACCGGCTGTGTTAGCATAATTATAAGAAAATCCAGGGTTTGAGTACAGAATCCCTAACAACATGCTCTCGGTGCAGAGAATGTTGGATGACCGAATCAGAGCAGGTCCTCCTAAGCGGACAACGGCTTTGACTTTATTCCTTCATCTGGGAGGCAATGTTGGACATGAAATAGTTCTTTTAGATCATACAAGCCCCACAGCAGGGGCGGAAATGGAAAGAGACAGGGTCTCATGAGATGCAGAGGTTTCTGCCCAAAATATAAAGAAAGAAGGAACAAAAGAAGGAATAGACAGATGGGCCCAACTTCAGGCAGTCTCCCTCACAGCAATAAATGTGGTATTGCTCAGAAGGAATAAGACAGAAATTGAGAGGTGGCCTAATTCTTGAGTGTGGGAGTGTGGTCCTATTCAAAAAGTTAAAAGACCCACTGAGACTGTGGAAAAGGGACATGTGAGATGAAACATGATACTGAATAGTTTACAGGCTTGAGTAATTATTGGGAGAGGTGGATTCACTAGAAGATTACGTGAAGAAGGTCCCTGGGGAGGACGAGGGCTATTAAGCTTCATCCACACAAACTTGGAAGATCTCACAACCTCGAGACTCTCCAGAAAAGGACATAGAGACTGGGAGATACCCTGCATTACCTTGACTCTGGAAGTGGCATTGCTGGTGGGAACGCTCCTAGTCATCAGTTCCACTTTATGAATTTGAGTCAACTCTAGAAGCCAAGATTCTTTGTTCCTAATCTGAGCCCTTTCAAACTCAAAGGAGAAATATGGGTGGGCTCATTCCCCTTTAATCTCTTCCAAGGGATCACTAACCATGTACCCTAGATGATTATGCTGGAAAAGAGAACAGCCTCCAATATTTATGGGTTTGCTAGAAATGGAGGACCAGTATCTATTATTCCAGACTGCAAAAGAGCTGTGGCAAACAAATTCCTCAACTGGGGTTTGGATTCCGTGTTACCTATGGCTGAAAGATTAGAATTACAATCACTATGAAGGCTTTTGGACCTTTTGCGTGAACTTTAGTTGTTCCTTTATCAGGGTGGGGTATTTAAGTCGACATGTCAGTTGGACTTTTCTTCTTTTTGAGACAGGGTCTTGCTCTGTCCCCGAGGCTGAAGTGCAGTGATGCAACTGTGGCTCACTGTAGCCTCGAACACCCGTGCTTAATTGATTCTCCCACCTCAAACTCCTGAGTAGCTGGAACTATACCTGGCTAATTTTTCTGTAGAGATGTGATTCCACCATGTCACCCAGGCTGGTCTTGAACTCCTGGGCTCAACTGATTCTCCCACCTCAGCTTCCCAAAGTGCTGGGATTACAGGTATAAGCCACCATGCATTGCCCTTTTTTTGTGTGACTTCTGTTGGTAGCTTCTATAACTGTTGGCCACGTATGTTGCCAAAACCCACCTATACTTACAAGGTCGGCAGATATCATGTGACAGTGTTGCACACCTAGAGGTGAAACAGGTTGCATTTCTTATACAAGAACAGACTCAGGCAGGGGTACTGCGCAACACCATTTCACAATTTAACAAACCCGTTTGCCTAACCCTGTTTGACACCAGAACTACAAGTGATCTATGACTGGTCTCATCAGTCATAACACATGATGGCATGTGTTAGTTTTTGGGTGTTTGATCTCCTCTAGCTAATGAATGGTATACACCTTTGGAATTACTGTGTCTCTTGCATTTGCAGATAATATACATGCTATCAAGACTGAGGCATACTGTTATATATTGGGGTTTCCAGATATGACACAAGCCCTGAAAGTGCTTTCACAGCTGCTGGCATTCTACAATGGGACCATGTAGAATGGTATTGCCAACATGGTACTAAGTGGCTAGTCTAGGCTCCCTCTTATCCACAGGCAGTATAGAATGGTGGAACAGCATTCTGAAAGACAGCTGTGCCCATCCCTTTAACAATGACTTCTGTAAGATTGTCTGGTCTGGGTTACCTCTGTTGTTTATACTCATAAAGGTCCCTCCACTTTGGTGAAGTTCCTTGGCACCTGGGAGTCAAAAAGCAGAAACAGACAAAGAATTTACTTGGTATGCCAAGACCTGAGTTTTTACACCTCAATAGTTCTTTCCTTGTACCTGTCATAATTTCAACAGGTGGCTGAGAGCTTTGCGTGTTCATATCACAGACAAATGGATGGATACAAACTTGGATGCCCTCCTGACTTCCTGATGACACTTGCTAGCTACACCTACAGAAGAGCAACTTTGATTCTCTCTTTATTCCAAACATTCTAAATTTCTGTTGTATGCTTATTCTGCAAGTGGGAGATTTTGCTGCAGCCTCTATATCCATGTAGTATATTCTATCCACAGGGTATCTCTGGTGGGAAAGTACAACTCCTGCTTTCATGTGGAATTTACTGTTCCAGAAAGAAAGAACAGACTATATAGGTTGTCCTTGAAGATGATAATGGACTGTGCTTTGGGCATAAACGTGCCTGACCAAAAAAAGTGAAAGGGTGGTATCTTCCTTGCAGATATTAACAAACTGTACCAAATAATCCTGTGCAGCAATCCCACACAATGACACTCCGTGCAAAGCTATCACAATGTGGGATTTGTTATGCTTAACATACTCAACTGTGGAGGACCTTCTGGAAATTCTACTCCCAGAGTTCTCATTTGCCCTGGCCCTCCATAATTCTTCCTTAACTAATCATACTGTGTAAAACTCTATTCATCTTCTCAGGTGCAGAGAAACATGTACTCTGACATCTTGGCTCCCAGTGGATCCATGTCCCACATTAGGAGTACCCCAAAGCAGCATAAAACTCTCAACCAAATACTTCCACTTCAGACCTGCAGTTGAGTCTGATAGCGTGCCAACAGCGTGTTAACCCCAGGAGAACATAAATGCCAAGTGGATATAAAATGTAGCATGAAACCTCTGTAATCCAATGGAACTAGTCTTATGTGAAAGGCATGCTTTCCCTGCCTCCCACCTGTACATAACACTGCACATTTTGGAAATACTATGAGACCTTTAATAGTGACTCAAAATCTAAGACACTGGTCACTTTCCCAGCAGTGCTCTCCAGTGCTAGCATTAGAGCCTATCCGCAGGTGTCAAGGATACAGGCTTTCATTACTTTGTACAAGGGCTCTTGCCTTGAATAGACACCTATGAAGCTGAGGGTATGACCCGCAATTGCTATCGTGGGAAACGCTACCATTAAGAGAGCCTGGGATCATATCACTGAACAAATTAGCATTGCTTCCTTGACCTGAGTAATATTAGAGAATTGCATAGCTTTGAACTGTTTGTTGGATATGCAGCCAGATTGCTCTGGGGAGCTCTGTATCTCCTAATGCTGTGGTATATTGTTTGTTTTGGAATTTCTTTGGCTATATAATGACTCAGCACTCTCAACAAACACTGAAGGCCCCATTTAAAATCTAATTGCTTTCTATTCCAGATGAGGATGCTTATTATCTAGTGAGTCACACCAAGGGTCAAGGGGTGGACTGAGAAGGAATAAACTCTCAGTCTTAGCTAAATGGCCATGGGTGCTCTCTTCCTTCTCTCATTCCCAAGACCCATCAGCAAACCTGCTTAGCCATTGAGCTGATTTGCAGAGGAACAGTAGGGTCTTTAGCTGCTGTTCTCAAAGTTCTTGGTATGTAGACCCTGGTCCTTTGTAATGCATACTTCCTAGTGTTGTTCCTAGGCCCAGAGGTCCTTTGAGATATATGTTGTTTCTTAGAATAATGAAGGACTTGGACTAATCTCAAAATATACAGTGGTATGAAGGTAGAGTTTTCTCTCTTTGAGTGATCTTGTTTCTTGTCCAGTCTCCAACTGGACAAGGCACACCCTTATGGAACCACTGTAGGGGCTCACAGATCCCATGTGCTCTGTTATTTATCTGCTCTGAAGTTAACATCATTAATAAATGTTGTTGTTATTAGCACCATGTGTGTTGCTTGTGGTATATATTACCTTGCCTCTTGTACAACATGAATTTGATTTAATTAATATTCTTCTGTGAAGGTAATCCAATGTCTGATATCTTCTCCCCATTATATTAATTGATGTTAATGTTATTATAAGTATTTTTTTAAAACTTGTATATTTAATGTTAAATCTAACCTTTCTTTATTAAGAACACATTATACTTTTAAGGAACTTTTAAAAGGAATAAATAAGCAGCCGGGTGCGGTGGCTCACACCTGTAATCCCAGCACTTTGGGAGGCAGAGGCGGGCAGATCGTGAGGTCAGGAGATCGAGACCATTCTGGGTAACACAGTGAAACCCCGTCTCTACTAAAAAACTACAAAAAAAATTAGCCAGGAGCGGTGGTGAGCACCTGTAGTCCCAGCTACCTGGGAGGCTGAGGCAGGAGAATGGCATGAACCCGGGAGGTGGAGCTTGCAGTGAGCCAAGATCACTCCACTGCACTCCAGCCTGGGCAACAGAGCGAGACTCCGTCTCAAAAAAAAAAAAAAGTAATAAATAAGATGATGACAATAATGTATATTGTTCATGTTGAATTAACTTTCAGCACCTATTTATTTATGGTAGCTTCTACTAGTTTGACACTTACTGATCCTTATCAGCCTTGCCTGTCAGAGCACTACTTGCTCATATTAAACACTTGTATGTTCTATTTGTCTTCATATGTGCTATATCTTTCCAAATGAGACTGTGAGCTCTTTGTGCATAGGGACAGGTTAACTGATTCTTTTGCATCTTGTTATGTTCAAGTGATCCCCCTATGTTAGCCTCCTGACTAACTGAGATTACAGGTGCCTATATATATATATATATATATATATATATATATATGATTTTTAGTAGAGACAAGGTCTTGCTATGTTGCCCAGGCTCGTTGTGAACTCCTGGGCTCAAGCAATCCTCCTGCCTCAGCCTCCAAAAGTGCTAGGAATACAGACATGAACCAGTGAGCCTGGTCTTCTTTTGCATCTCCACAGCACTTAGTACAAGGCACAATACAGGTGCAAATAAACACTAGATGAATAAATCATCTGAGTTTTTTCCTTATTTTAATTAGCTATAAGATAAAGAGAAGGAATCTATTACCTATTAAGTTCATAGCACATAGAATATAGCAGACATATATTCCCTTATTATTTCATTAATGTCTATTAATATATCTATTAATGAATAAAAAACTTTAGAAGAAAATAAACTAAGTGAAAAATTATCCCTACTTCTCCCTGCTCTGCAATGACCACATATAAGAGTATAAAGTACAACTGCTATTTATATATCACTTTGTAGTTCTTTTAGATCCATTATCTGACATGATCCTTGTAACAACCAAAGAATTCATATACAGCTTATTAGTATTTTTCTTGCAGAAAGGGAAATCAGGGTCCGGAGAGGGTACATAGAAGAGCCTGGATGGAAAAGGAGGTCTAATACGTAAATTCAATCTATGTTAATCTGAGAGACCTAAAATTACAAAAAACAAAACTGTCTCCTATAAGCTATTCTTGTAAACCTTATAAAGACATTAAATTATTTATTTGTTTATTTGAATCTTGAAGTATTTTAAGTGTGCCTGTGATATATAAAGTACTATCCTTCCAACACTATGGAAAATTAAAAGTACAGATAAAGATTATAAGATTTAAATAAGGAAATAGTATATATATTAATGTGCTAAAATAATGGTCTAATTAATTATCTGCTTTTCTGGGAGTTCACTTTCACATATATTAAAAGGTCCACTTAAATAAGCTGGGAAGTTTGTGGAAAAGCTTAGGATTTGAGCTGGATCAAGATGGATGGGTGAAATTTAGATGGTAGAAGAAAAGCATATTATTATTATAATAAACAAGATTTGGCAAAGATGCAAGGGGAGGAACACACATGTGTTGAGTGAGTAGATTGGACTAGGTGAATTCTCATTAAGAGAACAGCGTAAAGATAGCTTGGGGTCAGAATTGTATACTGTCTTGAATGCCAGGCTAAGTATATATTAATTACTTCATGTTACAGGTTATAGAGTCATTTAAGGTTTCAGAGTAGAGACATGATATGTTGACAGAATGTGATGGAAGGAGGAATTGTATATAGAGAAGTTGAGGAGAGGTGTAATAATCCAGGTATACAATGACGAAGAACTGATTTCAGGAGTGTTGCAAAGAGACTGATTTCAGGTATTCTGAAGGAAAGTTGATGTCCTAGATACTTCAAGTTTACATGCCCAAGTGATTAAGAAGAACGTGGCTCTTAATCATATTGAATATTTAACTGGTCTGGGGTAGGGCTCAGATTAGTCGTTTTCTTAGGCTTTTCAGGTGATTCAAATTACACCTAAGGTTAAAAAGCCACTCACGTGGGCATTTAAAAAAAAAAAATCTGCTCTTAAGTCTCCCAGCCTCTGTACTCCTAAATGACACAGAATTTTGTCATTTTAAATTAGATCCTATACTAAAACTTTGACTTAATTTCATTTCAAACAACCCCTCCTACTGACTGCTCTAATTCATTTTAAAGTATCATAATTTTTTGTTGTTGTTGTTTTGAGACGGATCTTCACTCCTGTTGCCCAGGCTGGAGTGCAATGGCACGATCTCGGCTCACTGCAACCTCTGCTTGCCTCCTGGGTTCAAGCGATTCTCCTGCCTCAGCCTCCCGAGTAGCTGGGATTACAGGCATGCGCCACCACACCCGGCTAGTTTTTTTGTATTTTTAGTAGAGATGGGGTTTCTCCATGTTGTTCAGGCTGGTCTTGGACTCCTGACCTCAGGTGATCTGCCCACGTTGGCTTCCCAAAGTGCTGGGATTACAAGTGTGAGCCACCATGTTTGGCCAAAGTATCATAATTTTTATTATGTATGTCTATATGTATTTATTTATTTTTGAGACAGTGCCCACTCTGCCACCCAGGCTGGAGTGCAGAGGTTGCTAATTGCAACCTCTGTCTCCCGGGTTCAAGCGATTCTTGTGCCTCAGCCTCCAGAGTAGCTGGGACTATAGGCACATGTCACTGCACCTGGCTAATTTTTGTATTTTTTGCTAGAGACGAGGTTTTGCCATGTTGCCCAGGTTGGTCTCAAGCTCCTGGCCTCAAGTGATCTGTCTGCTTTGGCCTCCCAAAGTGCTGGGATTAAAGATGTGAGCCATCATGTCTAGCCCACAAATTTTCTATTGGGAATTAAGTCATTAAATTTATCTCTAATTTCCACTTTCCTACATCATATTCAGTAATTTCTTACAGCAATTCAACCTTGAAGATCCTTCTTTCTGTCTTCTTTTTATTCCTGTTTGCTCCTGAGGTTATGGCCTCCCTACTTCTCAGCTGGGTTACTGTAATGGTTGCACAATCAGTTTCTTTACTTCTTCTTCCAATCCAATGCATACTTTGCTGCCAGGTTATCCTTTTTAGTGTAATTCCCCTGCCAAAATTAATCTCGCTCTCCGAGAGCTCACAGTCTAGTGGCAGAGATGGCCATCTGTACCAAACATTATGACAAAATGTTAAGTAAGGTACATAATGTTTCTCAGCTTTGATCCCTCTAGGCACTTTGCTTTCATAGGTTCTGAGCTTACTCTTATTGCAGAATCCTAACATCATTGGAGATGCCTCTGGGGTCACTATTGAATCAGAAAGCAAGTATATAGAACAGAGGTCTATTTGTATAAGCTAGAAAATTCTCCCAAGTAGATCAATCAGAACAATTCGTTTTTGTTAGATGTTGAGATTCTGCATTAACATTTTCATTTTAAAAAAACGTGATCCCATTACTAAAAACAAAACTCTTAAAAGCAACTGCTTTATTTATATTTTCTATTAGAGTCACCTATATGATTAGCCAGTCTTCTCTCCCCAGTGGACTATAAACATGACATGGATTCTATTTTATACAGCTTTGTGTCTCCTGCAGTGCCTAGAAATGTCTAGCACATAGCAGGCATTCAAAAATGTGTTTTTTCTTCCATGTCTGATGGGGACAAAAGTGTTAATGTTAGTGCTTACAGATTTTCAGAATGTAAAAACATTTTTGCTTCCTTATACCAACATGAGTCAATAGCTATTTTGAAATCTATAAGCACTAACATAACACTTTTGTCCCCATCAGAATTTGGCATTTGAAAATGTCCAGACATGGAGTTCTGAAAAGTTAAATTCAAGAAGGTTTACTGAGCACATACATGCACAATGTACTCTGCTAGTTAATGTAACAGAAATGGAGCCAGCGAGAGAAGTCTAAAGGTAGAATATCATGAATTTGCGGTAACACAAAATTCAAAAAAGGAAGAAGTTTGAAGGAGAAGGAAGTGATCACAAACTTCAAATATTAACAAGATTTGAAAAGGAATGAGATTATGATGATCTTAGATTTAAGTAAGTTACCTGCAGGGGGTTACTGTCAGGATGTATGCTTTTTTTTTTTTTTTTGAGACGGAGTCTCGCTCAGTTGCCCAGGCTGGAGTGCAGCGGCGCGATCTCGGCTCACTGCAAGCTCCGCCTCCCGGGTTCACGCCATTCTCCTGTCTCAGCCTCCCAAGTAGCTGGGACTACAAGCGCTCGCCACCACGCCTGGCTAATTTTTTTGCATTTTTAGTAGAGATGGGGTTTCACCGTGTTAGCCAGGATGGTCTCGATCTCCTGACCTGGTGATCGGCCCGTCTCGGCCTCCCAAAGTGCTGGGATTACAGGCTTGAGCCACCGCGCCCGGCCAGGATGTATGCTTATTAAAAGAATAAACCACTTATTGGGAAGTTTGACAATGGGAAGAAAGAGAAATGGAGCAGCAGCTATAAAAGGTAATATAGATACAAATACAAGTCTTTGTCCACAAAAGAAAGAAAGAACTGCTTATGTCTGATGTCAGAAAGAGTAGCAAAAGAAATATTAAGGGCTAGGAGGAAGTGTGTATCAGTGAAGGGGCATTATGAGTTCAAAAGGAATGAGAATTAAGGTTTTATATGTTTACCAAAGATTGATTATGGGAACATAAAATATATTGAAGAAGTAACAGAGTTTTAAAATATATAGTTTCTTATTTAACAATTTGTATTGGATTATTAGTTCTTACCTTCACCACTCTCCATGCCTTCTACAAAAATCCCCCCACATTGGGGAAGAATCCAGTACCGGCGTCTGTAACGATCCTGGCCGAACATCACTGAACGCAATGAGTGAGAGGCATCAAAGAGCTTCCTTCTGTACTGACTCTGTTGCTGTTAAAAAATGGTACATATAATTAGGTTTGGGATGTTAAATACTTTAAAAATTAATGTATAAGTAACTTTATAATTTTATACCTTTAAGCACATAAATTTCACTACTGGGAAAAGAGCAAAAGGGCTAAATATTCATGTCTGACTTCAATTTCAGTAACATTTATAAAGATAGAAATCATTTATTTTTGTTGCCATGGAGTAAAACGATAAGTTACCTGATAAAATAAAACTTATCCTTTTACTTGATAATAAACAATGGGATCAAGTATTTTATGGAGCCAAAGCAAACTGGTTCAATTCAACTCTTATTGATTACAGTATATAACTAATAATACATATAGGCCAGGCACAGTGGCTCATGCCTGTAATCCCAGCACACTGGGAGGCCGAGGTGGGTGGATCGTTTAAACCCAGGAATTAGAGATCAGCCTCGGCAACATAGTGACATCCCATCTCTACAAAAAAAATATGAAAAATCCGCTAGGCGTGTGGCACATGCCTGTAGTTCCAGCTACCAGGGAGGCTGAGGCAGGAGGATCGCTTGAGCCTGGGAGGTCAAGGCTGCCGTGATCATGCCATTTCACTCCAGCCTAGGTAACAGAGCAAGACTCTGTTTCGAAAAGCAAAGCAAAACAAAAAACAAATAATATATATGTAATTGGCTAAACCTGTATTTGGCTATTTTTACACTCATGTTGTAAACCTAGAGAACATATAATTAAGTTTTGGGATAGGTCTGTGAAGAATCTAACATTAATACCATACACAGGCATGTCGTAATACCTATAAAAAACTCATTTTTGTTCTTATAAAAAGCTCATCTTAAATTTCACTAATGCTATGAAATTCAGTATTTTTATTTAAATTTTTTTTTAAAACAGAGACAGGGTCTCGCCATGTTGCCCAGGCTTGTCTCAAATTCCTGGGCTCAAACAATCCTCTCACCTCAGCCTCCCAAAGTGCTGAGATTACAGGTGTAAACCACTTCTCTTTAATGAGAAGTATGTAAATACGTACAGTTTACAAATCCAATGCAAATAAAACCCACAAATACACAAACATAAAATAAGACCTAAGATGCTGAAACTGTCACTATGAAATTCACCTGAATTTTTTAGTAATTAATTCCAAGAAATTAAACTATGCCTTAATTGATATTTCATATTTATATGAAGAGCTGAAGAATACAGAATATTTTCTTTCTAGGCTCTGATTAAGTTCAATATCATGTTTTAAGAGGCAGGCTTTTAACCTTGGCATTAAGCTTATAAAGTTCAATTGTAAGAATGTTTCTAGAGTTCCTCATCTTATTTTTTGTGTGACAAAAATGCTATTCAGAATCTTCATTTTTAATTACTCCCCCAAAGCTAGTTTTTGCTTAGCAGTCAGAAAAACTAATCCCCATACAATGTAGATTTCTAAAACACTGTGAAGATGTTAAATGTTAATCAGAAAAGTGCTTACTTTACTCAGTTTTTCAATCTGTTTTTCCAGCTCTTCAACACTTGCTGCTTGGTCACCTTCATCCTATACATAAGAAAATACAGTGTCATTTATCTGTTTTAAGATTTATTTATTCAATCTGTAAATATTTAATGAAAGTCTCTTATATGCAAAATACTAGAAGAGGCACTGTATAAGAAGGTATAAGACTCAGTTCTTTTCTATAAACTAATAATCTGGTAGAGAGATACATGAAACGTTGTATTAAAAAAAACACACACACAAAAACCTAGGTATGGTAGCTCATGTCTGTAATCCCAGCACTTTAGGACACTGAGGTGGGAGGATCATCACTTGAGGCCAGGAGTTTGAGACCAGCCTGGACATCATAGTCAGACCCAGTATCTACAAAAAATAAAATCAGCTTAGTGGCTTGTGTCTACAGTTCCAGCTACTTGGGAGGTTGTTACAGGAGGATTGGTTAAGCCCAGAAGTTCAAGGCTGCAGTGAGCTATGATCATGCCACTGCACTCCAGCCTACAGACCCTATCCCCAAAAGAAACAGAACAAAACATAACAAACCACACACACAATAAACTCCCCCAAAAGCAGGAAAAGTATAAGGGTCTCAAAGAGAGGTAGTGATTAAAACCTGTGAAGTTCAAGGCAGAGTAAGATTACTTTTAGTAGAAATGCATACCAAGGGAGGCTTTATAGAAGAAGTCATGTTTTAATTAGCTACTAAAGAATGGTTAGAAATGCATCCATCAGAGAAAAAAGGACAGGTCTCATGTCTTGACATGAGAGGTATATAAAGAGTTAAGGTAGAAGATGAGGCAAGATGAGTTTAAGGCTAGATTTTGAAGATCTGTAAATGCTTGTCAATTAACAAAATGATCCTTTGAGGGAGGGTTAAACATCTGAACTATGCTTTCCAAAGATTATTCTGGCAATAGTTGTAAGATGGCCTGGAGCAGAGAAGGGATTAAAATTGGTAAAACTAGCTAACAGACTAGTTTTAGTTTAAAACTAGCTAACAGATTAGAGAAGGAGGGATATGGTTCTTACTAGGGTAAAAGAAATAAAGATGGAGAAAAGCAAATGAATGTAAGAGATACTACATAGTTATAGAGCTGTTGAGTCTTGTCAACTCATGAATATGTGGCACAGAGGGGCAAGGGAGATGATGGAATAAATAAATTATGATGTTAAGGTTTTAAATCTAGGAGACTGGAAAAATACTGATACCATCAACTGAAGAAGTTATTTTTGAAGGGAAGAAGATTAGTTATACTTGAACACATTGAGCTTTTAGAATAAAAGTAATTCCTAACATGCATAGTACTAATTGCATAAATAGAAGGTTTGTAAGTAATTACGTGAAATTTTTCATTCTAGAAAATGACAACGGAAGAACTATCTCCAAATTTTAGGTTTTAGAGGGAAAGCATGAATAGAAGGCATGGGTTTCTTTGGATCTTAGCTGCACTACTAGACATAGGCAAATTACTTAACCTTTGTAAGGCTATTCATCTGTAAATCTGGTGATAATGTTACCTATTACATGAAGGTTTTGTGAGGACTAAGTAAGAACAGATCTGAAAGTAACCAACAGTGTTCCTACTTTAATAAGAAGACGGAGGTACAGCTCAGATTAAAGAAAAATAACAACTTGTTTTTGATGTTTACTTCCTATCAGCATTCATAAAAAGCCACACTGCCACCAACCACATACAAACATGTATTTCTGACTAGTATGGCTACCTACCCAATGAAAAAAAAAGTGAAAAAAAGACTGCCATAGTTTCACCACTATCTCTCACTCATCCACTCCTTACCCAAATTTAGGGAACCAAGTTACAAAGGTGTTCACGCACATTACTTGTGCTAACAGTAACATGAATTCTATCTGGAATTTAAAGAAACCTTAAAAGATAACTAGCTCAACAACTCTTAAATCTTGACTCTTATGTGAATATTTATAAATAGATTCTAAAGTGATCTTCTGATCAACAGGACAAATGTCTGATAATCTGTTCATGCAAAAATACAATTCAATCAATAAATATTCAAAATAAGATATCAAATATTTGAAAATGCCATGTATCAGCCAAATAACCTAACTGCAATTTTTAAGACTCTTCCTACAATGCAAAAAGAAATAAATAAAATGTCTCCTAAAGTTTTATTTAAAGAAGTTTTGGCTAAGAGTACTTAAAATTTTCAGAGATTAAAAAAACTTGGAAGAACAGACAGAAATGTAGTAGCAGCAACAACAAAACTAAGAACACAGAATTTATACCACAGTTCCCCAACCAAAAAAGAGTGTCATTATATGTCCCTACATGTCAGAGTTTAATTGTCCACATAACCTCTCACAGGCCAACTTGTAAGGTTCAACTCCCATAGGTCTCAACACAACTCTATGGAATGAAGGCATGAAGAGTGAGGAGAAGAGGGAATCCTCTTTGAGATAAAGGTGCTATGATCTAGTCAAGGGCAGTATCTTCTGATCGAAAGGGATCGTATGGGTCTCAATAAGAAAACCTCCCTGCAATCAATCCTTTAAGGAAGGTAACTACCAATACTCTACTTAAAACTTAACTGAGAGGTCAAATCTATTTTTTGAGAACTAATGTGCCTAAATTATCAGTTTCATTAAGTAGTCAAAATTTTACTTATATAGGAAATTGATGTGTCTGCCAGTTCTTTATTATAAAGAATAAGTCAAATCATTTAACATGAAATGTTAATTTGACTTCTTAGGTCCTAATATTTATTACTTCATAAAATTGTGAAATTGTTTTCTCACATTACTAACAAGATCTACCTTTGCCAGTGAAATCCTAAAATCTATTTAACTCTATAATTCATCACTCATAAAAAAGTGAAACACAACCAGGTGCAGTGGCTCACGCCTGTGATCCCAGCCCTTCAGGAGGCCAAGGCGGGCGGAACATGAGGTTGAGATCGAGACCAGCCTGTCCAACATGGTGAAACCCCATCTCTACTAAAAATACAAAAATTAGCTGGGTGTGGTGGCGGGCACCTGTAATCCCAGCTACTCGGGAGGCTGAGGCAGGAGAATCACTTGAACCCAGGAGGCGGAGGTTGCAGTGAGCTGAGATCGCACCATTGCACTCCAGCCTGGGTGACGGGGCGAGACTCTGTCTCAAAAAAAAAAAAAAAAGTGAAATACTACCTTAAATGACACATCTCCTTTAAAACTTTAATAATGATTTTCAAATAGTCTATGTATAAACAATAAAATGTATGGTTAGTTCTCTGTTAAAAAAGAAACCAAGTGAAAAAAATAATTTCTATAAATAAGTTCTAGTTTAGTGAGATGAGTATACAGTGGAATAAACTAAAATCTCAGTACACAGTTGTCCAAGTTATTGAACTTACGAGTTAACACTTTAAAACAATTTATAATGTGAAGTGCTAAAAGAGGCCACTAATTCTATGAAAAGGTGATTAATTTTGGTCAGAAAGGCTTAATTCCTGCTATGGAAACAGCTCCACTTGCCAAATGAAGCAGATTGCTTATAAATGTTATCTTTTGTTTGGGTAATTACACTTCTGATACTCAAATTATATGCCCTTCATATTATTTGTCACAGATGAATGTACTTAATTTGGTAGTTTCAAAAGTACAATATTATGAAATAAATTATTTCTGCAAGGAATCTCAATGTAGACTCATTTTCAGATTGGTACTATTAAAAGCAGTAAAGTTAAATTCATTACAATGAGTTCTTAAATATGACATGAAATACGCAGGGAATAAAAGCAAAAATAGACAAGTGGCACTATATCAAATTAAAGTGCTTCTTCATAGCAAAGGAAACAACAGACTGAAAAGAGAACCTACAGGATGGGAGAAAACATTTGCAAACCATATATTTGATAAGGGGTTAATATCTAAAACATATAAGTAACTCTTACAACTCAATAGCAAAAACCAGATAACCAGATTTTTAAAATGGGCATAGAACCTGAATAGACATTTCTGCAGTGAAGACATACAAATGGCCAACAGGTATGTGAAAAGATGTCCAACATCACTAATCAGGGAAATGTAAAATCAAAATCACAATGAGATATCATCTCACACCTGTTAGGGTAGTTACTCTCAAAAAGAAAGAGAAAGAGAGAGAGAGAGAGAGAGGAGTGTTGGCAAGAATATGGAGAAATTGGAACTCTCATACACTGTTGTGGGATTGTAACATGGTATAACCACTATGGAAAACAGTATAAAGGTTCCTCAAAAAATTAAAAATAGAATTATCTGATCCTGCAATCCCACTTCTGGGTATTTATTCAAAAGAACTGAAATCAGGATCTTGAAGTATTTGTGCTGTCATATTCACTGCAATGTTATTCACAATGGCCAAACGGTGAAAGCAACTCCAGTATCCATTGATGGATGGATGAATAAACAAAATGTGATATATAGATACAATGAAATATCATTCGGCCTTAAAAAATCCTGCCACATGTAACAACATGGGTGAACCTTGAGGACATTATGCAAAGTGAAATAAACCAGTCACAGAAGGTCAAATTCTATATGATTCCAATTATATGAGGTATCTAAAACAGTCAAACTCATAGAACCAGAGAGTAGAATGGTGGTTGCCAGGGGCTGGGAGGAAGGGGAAATTGGAGAGTTACTATTTAATAGGTGTGAAGTTTCAGTTATGCAAGATGAGTAAGTTCTAGAAAGCTGTTGTAGAACCTCATGCCCATAGTTACCAATAGTGTATACAGTATACTTATCAACATTTCTTAAGAGGGTGAATCTCATGTTAAATGTTTTACCAAAATTAAGCAACAAAAAAGAAAAGTTCATTCTAATAATTTTTATCATTCTGGTTTAAAATAAAACATTGGAAAGGAAGACATTACGATGACATTTTGTACTCATGATATTTTTACTTAAGAAAGAGAACCGCATAGCATATTATAAGTTCTACATTCACTCATAAATTTGATTATCATTGGTGTCAACTAGATACTACTTTCACAAATTCCATCGATAAATTCATCTCTCGGCTTTCTTTCACATTCCACTGATAAATTCACCTCTCTAAGCTTTCTTTATTTCTCCAGCATTACTGAATTGATGCAAGAAGGGAAAAGAGTTCTTTCTAGACTTCTTTAGCTAAGTACCCTTAGCATTGAGAGCAGAAGAAATGGTTAGTTGTATGTTGTTTTTTGAGTTCAATTCCACAGCCCTATCTAGCATTCTTTTCTGATAAAAGGTGAACTTCAACCTTTTATACTGTCCATTTTCATGACTTACGGTAGCTTTCCCTAAACTCAAATACATACATACACACACACATCCCTCTATGACCTTGCCTTCTTCCCTTTGACCTACTCTTCAAAGGTAGCTCCTTCACCTTGATTGAAGCCCCTCCAAAATCTTTAGAACTTTATAGCACTGTGCTTTTTAAATTTCTTTTATCTTAAATCCCCTTCTCTCATTTTACTGACTCTTTTCTTTCCATCAAAAATCATCTCAAGTCTTTAACATCTGAAAAATCCTTGGCTCCTTCTCCTCTCTAGGAACTCCCTGTCTTCTGAGACACAATGCTTGAAACAGTCATCTTCACTTTCTCACTTTCTATTGTAATCAATCAATTACAGCCTGGTAGGTGTGCTAATCCCTCTAAAAAAACTGTGTTGACACTGGTTACCAGTGACCTCTATGTTGCCAAATTCAATCAACATTTTAGGTCCACATCACACTAGCCTCTTAGTGCTTTAACATTGTTTATCACTCTCCTTTTTGCAATGTTTGATTTTCTTGATTACTGTTATTATTACATGTGTAGAAAAGACTTAATATATAGCAGGCCTGACTGGTATCCTCTGGAAGGCCTTCTTACAAGGTTCGTCCTTGGCTGGCATATGGGAACTTGGATTTTGGGAGGGTTAAGATGAGCTCTTAACATGGACCTGTACTATTTGCACTAACAATGTGGATTATGCTGAATACCTGCTTTTCTTCAGAGAATCTGATATTTTGGCACATGCTATGCAGAGGGTACCTACACGACCAGCCCCCAGTAAAAACCTGGACACTGAGTCTCTAATGAGCTTCCCTGGTAGATAACATTTCATGCTTGTTGTCATAACTTGTTGCTGAGGGAATTAAGCCTGTCCTGTGTGACTCCGCTGGGAGATGACTCTTGGAAGCTTGTATCTGGTTTCCTCTGGACTTTGCCCATACATTCTTTGCTGATTTTGCTTTGTTTCCTTTTACTGTAGTAATTCATTGCTATAAGCACAAGAATCATCCTAGTGAATCACAGAACCTGAAGGTGGTCTTGGGGACCTCCAACTCATTATAGAAATCTCCAACCTGTCTGCTCTTGCTTCTTGAACAAGGAGCCTTGTGGGCTCCTATTAAATACTGATGATCCCTGAGGTTCCAACCTCAGTCCACTACTCTATTCACTAAACCAATCCCCCCTGCAATCTTACTTACCTCGTGATTTTAAATTATCATCTACGTGATAATAACACCCTGATCTATATTTCTTTTTTTTTTTTTTTTTCCCTGGAGATAAATACAATTTTATTGACAATACTGCTGGGTGTTGAGAATTCATTATGTTTTAACAGATTCAGCTCACTATTTAACATCTACATTTATAGCTTAATCTCACTAGCTCTCATTTTATTAAATCATAAAAATAACCCAACAAAACTAACAACATTATTTCACTTCTGGAAAATAATCATTATCTAATATTTCATATTAAGATTTTGTTTCATAAGAAATATTTCATAAAAATTATTTATTAAATACTATGTAAAATTATACTTCTGCATTATTTGTTTTATCTGACATGTATTTTAATTATATAAGCAATTTGTGTTCCTTATTTAAAACAGGGAATACAAAAAAGAATATGATTTTTAAAAACACCCAGTAGTCCTACCACCTAAACATAGACATGATCAACTCATTTATTGCTTTCAATCATTTTTAATGAATAGACTTTAAAATAGTTGTAACTATATAACTGCATTCTACACTTTATCATTTAGCTTTACATCATTAACATTTCTCCATATTATTACATTCTTTTGAAACATATCGTGTATGGGTGTCAAGTGGTGTACCACACATTACAGAGACTATTATTAACTTTTATGTTAAAATATTTTCCATTATAAACAGGACTCAAATGAATATTTTTGTACCTGAAGATTTTCTACATTTAGGTCAGTTTGCTTAGGGTGATTCACAGAAATGCTCAAAGAGACTGAATTTTTAAAGAACTTCGTTTTCCAAAAGACTATATCTATTTACAGTTGCACTAATGGAGAAGCGTGCAGTTTTCATCTGACTTTTTCATTTCTTTGGCAATTACAATAACAAAAATAAAAGCGTCACATGTACTATCTCACTAACATCTGCAGATTTAGCTCTTTTAGGTGGGTTTAGCAGATATTAACTATCTCCATAAAACAAGAAAATTAAGTTCAGAGAGGTGGAAGGAGGTTACAGTTACACCACAGAGTGGTAGCGCTGAGACCTGGACCAAGTTCTTCCAAGTCCAATCTCCAGGGTCCTTGCCCATTGCACTAAGAGGACCCTTTGGGTCACAGTAACTCAGGATCGTCCATAGTTATTTAATCCTAGCTCTTTCACTTACCCATTGGGTCAAGAGGCAGGTGAGAAAAACGGAGGAAGAAGGGGGGAGGTTACGAAGGAGGAGGAGGAAGAGGTTGGAGGCAGAGGAAAAGGAAGGGAACAAGAAAGTAAGGAGGGAGGGAAAGAAAAAAAGGTTGGAAAATGAGAAGAAATCAATCTACAATGCCTATGGTCAGTATTCAGGCCTCAGATTCCTAAATCTAACTGACTGCTGAGTTTCTATACACAGGTACCTCAAACTCAGCAAGTCCAAAAATAAATCATCATTTCCTGTCTTCAATTACCTGTTCCCTTACCTCCCCCTGCCCCCAATTATGTATTTACTCTCTTCCTGATTTCCCTATTTTGGTTAATGGCAACCATAGCATGAAGTCTTCCAAACCAGATTGCTGGAAATCAATCCTATCACTCTATCAACCTACATGGTTCACCTTCTATCTTCAAGTCCTGCCCATTCTTCCTCCTAAATATTTATTAAATCATTTCCTCCCTCATCCCAACTACCATTGCTCTAGTTTCTACCCCTCACAACTCACCTAAACCATTGCAGTATCTCCTGACTTATCTCTGCACCTCTGATTTTGCCCCACCCTTTTTTCTTTCACATAGCTGCCAGAGTGAGTAACTTAAAAATTAATGCTGACCATGCCATTCTCTGATTATAACCCTTCAGTGGCTTCCTGCCACTAAAAAAGCAAAAGATCCTAGTTCATCATTGTTGCATATGAGACTCCAGTAACACTGAAGCACTTGCAATCCCCTTAAAGCACATTGTGGTTTCCTGTTTCTGTCCCCTTGCTCATGCAATTCTCTCTGCCTGGAACACTCTTCCCTAGACCTTTACCCAGGTTAATGTTCAGCTCAGCTTATAGCCTCAGCTGATGGATCCAGAAACTCTTTGTGGGAGTTTATCACTCAGAAAATCTAAATGCTCTTAAGGTGTATCCGCGTAGCACATTATCAATACCCCTCTCAAAGCAGTTAACACATTATGTTTTCTTTTTGCAAATCCTCCTCAGTGAGACTGTAAATTGAAATGGGACATTCAGTGCCTTATTTGTCTTTGATTAAAAATACCTAGAACTACAGAAATAGTAATTGGTGTTTGAGGAATGCATTATTTTCACTAAACCTGACAACACTTTTAAAGGCATGAAGCGCTGTACAAATGTAACACAGTATGTTAATAGAATGAAACAGAATACCTGAAATTAAAAATCTGCATATCTCTTTGGAGAATTCTCAAGTAATTATATTAAAAAAAACTTTTAAAAATTAAATCTTAGTGTCTTTTATGTATAGACATTCTATGAAATATTTATACAACCATCACAAAAATCTTTATGGGATACAGATTGTAATATTTGGTTTTCAGATGAAGAAACTGAGGCAAGTAAATGTCAAAACTGAATTCAAAGCCAAATCCATTTGACTCCAAATTCTGTTTTTAAAACTATGTTATGCAGTTCTAGTTGTCTTAAAATCAACCTAAATTTGATTACCTCATCTTCACAGATATCAGTCTTTTTTCCTTTTTTGTCTTCTTTATCTTCCTCGTCTTCATCATCTTCATCACCTTGGTCATCACTGTCATCGTCATCATCATCGTCATAATCACTGTCTCCTCCCTTCCTTCTTCGCTTGCGTCCTGGAGTGGGTGTGCCCAAGGGATGCTGCTCTTCTCCAAGATCAGTGCCACTTGAAGTGTCTCTTTTGCCTGTTTTCTTAGCATGAATGATTCTGAGCCTTTAAATATTACGAAAAGTGATGATGGAAAAAAAGACTTCTCAATATACTTTTAAAAGAGCAAAACATGAGTTGTATGCAAAAATACCTTACGGCATTTCTTTTGTGTTAAGCAATATACCAATGTTAAAAAAATCAGAATTAGGAAACTTAAGAAATGTTTCCATAAATTACAGGATGCATTAACTTTCAAGAGTTATTCTGGATATCTCTTTGGGATTAGACTCATTAAAAAAAATGATGAAAACTGAAAAGAAGAATTCTAACAAGGTTGAGTAATAATTTCTGATCCCATACTAACTGACTGAATAAATTTCAATTCAAATTACTACAAAGAAACAAACCTCTTAACATAGGAGTAATTTCTGCATGATATTTTCTGGCAGGAAGATAATTAAGTTTTAATGTTGAATAAGTTTAGTTAGATTCTGTAAAAGCAAATTTTAATTAGAAAGCAATTAAGAAAAAAAAGTTACAGTTCCAAACATTCTATTTGTGATAAAAGCAACTTAATAGCAACCACAATCTTAGAAAATGTAATTGCTTGACTTGTTTAAAAGAAAAAAGAGAAAATGACTTTCTTCTAAGTATGAAGAATATAAGCTCAATGAATCTCATTATATCTTTTGTCCACTGCAAATTCTGCCCCTGAGTTTTATTAATTTTATATCCCATCTAAATTGAGCATTATCTTTTCTTTAGACAATAAAAGTTTAAATTCTATCTTTGCAATTCATATGCTTTACTGGGAATTTGTATAAAAAGAAAACAGTACATTAACTTTAATAAAACAGGACTTACTTGCGGAGTTTACCTTCTACCACCCATTTATCTCTCCTCAAGTTTGACATATAATCAATGTTCTTGTCGATTTCACTGCCAATGCAAGAATTTATTAAAAAATATAAATTAATCAACTTATGCAATGCACTAATTTGATATGCAATAAATTTGATATGTAAATTAATGCATTTTTGAGTAAGTAAAAATGATACAATTGACCTCATGCATATACACGTTCATATATGTATGTGTTTATATATGTATGTACATATGTTGAAAAGTGGTAACTTCTCCAATGGATACAACATTAGTATTAGAAAATTCACTGCGGTTTCTATCTTAAACCAAGAAAGAAACTATGCACCAACTGCCTTAGAAAGACAGCATTCCAAGTTTTGTTGCATGTATTTAAGATGTGATAATTTCCAAAATCAAAGCAGGATACCAGAACACACATGGATATTTACATAAGTGCACATACATACATATGCATATACACTAAGTGTATATGTATAAACAACCAAACAGAAACTAAGAATATTATGATATCTGGTAAAGTCAAATAGGGGTGCTTTTTCTTTCTAAGGTAAAAACCGTAGTGTACCATTTCCACTGAATTTGGATCTATGTGTTTTGAATAAGTGCCACTCAGCATTACTATTTGTTACCATGCTCATGCTTAAATGAACTTATTCTTCCATAAAATTGTAAGATGTGAATATTATTATATTTTTTGGGATGACTGTCAGTGAATAGCAGAAACAAACAAAAATTACACTAATACAATATCATAGCTAAGATAGGCATAGAAAATTTAAAATTTCCACACTCGTAGAAATGCATGACTCTGAATATTTGGATTGATCCTTTTACTAGAAAGGTGAAGGCCTAAAAGTTGTTAAAAATCTGTAAAATAATGAATAACAAGGACACGATGAACATGAATTTGTTCAGAAATCTTGAATACTAGTGTATATGTTGGTATTAATATTTTATTAGTAACAAGTGAGAACTCTTAGTAACTAGAGTGAGAACTCTGACTTTTAAATAAGACCAAGTACTTTAAAAAAAGTATAAATTAATACGTTGATAAATGAATACTCTATGGTTCTATTAGCATACAACAAAATAAAAAGTGGCTACATAATTCTATGAATGGCTACTAAGCATAATCAGGTAGTCATCTGTCCTTAAAAAATGTGAAGGAAAAAAAAAATTCCATATTCTTGTGGTAGTACCACATTCTGGTACCACAGCAAGTAAAAATATAAAAGAAGTTATGTATAAAGAATTAACAAAATTATTAAACAAAACAGGTGACAAAGACCATGTATTACAGACACACAGTATGACCCAAATTTTTTTTCAATACACTACAAAGAAATACATGAAAATATTGTTAGTGGCCATCTCTAAATATTGAGATAAGTACAATTTTAATTTTCTTCTTTGTGCTGGTCTGTAACTTTCCAATTTTCTATAATCAATTTGTATTACTTTGTGATTAGAAAAATTCAAAATGGAAAAAAACATGGAAAAGCCTGAGCATATGCTTACCTGACCACACTCTTGCTGCATGCCAGTTCATTGATCAGGAAAGCCAGGACTGAAGCTTTCTGTGCCGGAGTATGAGCCTGAAAAGCTTTGGTCTTCAGACTTTCAGTAAGCTCAGTTTGTCCACAGTGGGCTTCCATAAATATCTGTAAAATCTCGGAAACATTGTCTCGATTCACACCAACATTCAGCAAATGTTCTCCAAGAGCTGTTTTAGCCTATAAAAGTTTGGCATTTTTATCAGTATTGCTCATAACCATTTATACCATAAAAACAGTAAGATTAAAAATCCTCATATTATTTAATTTAGATATTACTGACAAGAGCTTTATTCACTTTCTTTAAATGAAAGAGACACAAAAATAGTCAATAGAAAACAGACAAATATTCAAGTACTTGTATCTTTCTTTTCCCGCTTCAAATCCTTGGTTCCAAGTCAGGCAGGGAGAAGAGTATGCAAATTCATGGGTAGCGAAGTTTTAAATTACCTATCAAGTCTTCCATGACTTTTATAAAGGCAACACTAACCTTTCCCTAGGTTTTATCTGGACATTTTATCAGGAATGACAGAGTGGGGAGGTTAAAAAACAGTACTGCGTTTTCTACCTTTCAGGTGTCATAGGTTTTACTGGCTAGGGAAAATAAATAGGGAAACACCGAGGGAGATAGAAGAAAAACAGGTGCATCTGGGAGGTTCTCTCTCCACAATATTATCTAGAGCAAAGCTCTGTGGAATGTGTACTGTATTTGGAATTAAGATAAATGTGAACTAATTGAGCATCCACTGAGCAGCACAGGGTCTTAACGTGCTGGTCTGTAGGTGCCTTGATTAGCTTCAGTTATTCACAGTGATTGAGAGAGAACAAGGTATAATATCAGAAGGCACATACAAGTTCTAGTTGCCTTATGAATTATGAATTCTGTTGTTGATGAATATTGCTTAAGTATTTCATTAAATTACCTTGGTCTTTGCCTACAGCTAGAGGAAAAAAGAATAACTTGAGAATGGTCTATATTCCTTAAGCTCTATAACCAGGTTTTCTTTGTATGAAGTGTAACCTGACACGAATCTACATTTAACTTTGTGAGACATTATGTGGAAAAATTAGATCAATATACATAACCTTCTGCTAACACGCTAAAGCTATCTACTAATGCACTGACAGTACAAATTTAAAACATTTTATATTTTGTTTTTTTTTACCTTGTATCCTGTTATTAGACCTGGATCACATACAGCAGCTGAGAGGAGCCTCACAAGCAAGTCTTGTACTTCACCCATGCTGTCCCCTATATTTAGCAATCCCTCTTGAAGAACACTCAGGTTTGGAACATCAATATTCACATCAAAGCCCAAAACTTTACCAAAGTTTCGTAAGAACTGCACCACCATGAGACAGTCTGAAAATGTACTTCCAGAGAGAACAAGTCCTGGAATACGAGGCAACTCTGGCAAAGGCTGAAAATAAAATAAAATATAAATAAAAGAAAAATAGCTTAATTTTCTAAAAGCCATGATTTCATATCTTCTAAAGTAAAATAAGCTGCTACCTTTTTTTTCCCTCTTGTATTGTACCAGTAGCTTCCTTTGGGATGCTAAATTCTCTGGGGGCATTTCTGTAACCCCCATGGAACTAAGCATAGTGTCTTGAAGTATCATCATACAAGTAAGCAACCATTAATAAATTTTGGTTGAACTCAATTATGAACTTAGATCTTTGCAAAAGAGACATTAATTTTAATCAGTTTGCATATTCAATCAACTGACATATCCATATTAACAAAAACATGGATTATATAACTAGAGCAAAAATTAAATAAAATATAAACATTTTGTAAGTACTTAACCATGGACATACTTACAGGGGCATGTGTACCAATTTCTTCTAATGATGATGACATTTAAAAATCATACTTTTTTTGTAGCTTAGAAACTAACAGCATGCATCTGTGGGCTCTATGGTTGGAGAAAGTGGTATCATCTATGGCTAATGAATGCAGATAAATAACTAGGTCCACATAACTAGAATCCATGACCCTGTACATAAACCCAGTTATAATGCAACTAAAGGTCTTTAGGTTTCCCTGTATTTAGGCAAGTATTAGCTTCAGTATTAAAATTAGCTATCTCTGTTGCTATTTCTCAAATATGCTCACATATTAACATTTTAATGACTTAATTGCAGTATCAGTTGTCATCAATATTTTAAAAATTCAATAAATAGGTAATCTAAATTAAAAACATTTTGCCCATTAATGAGAGCCTTAAAAAGTACTTTATATTTTAATTGGAAAAAAAGTGACATAAATATTTCTATTTAACTGAGTTGGTCCTTGTTCAAAAATATTTCTCCACCCTGCATTTATTGAGGTAACCAGTTGAGACTTTTTCTGTTAATACTGTGTGGAAACACAAAACTATAGATAATAGCTCATCTCATACAAATATTTTATATTCTTCTTGAAAACCAGTGAATTCTCATTCTCCCTTTTTCTTGAACCACATGAAACATACACATTTCTAGGTAATTCTGAAAATGTATATAACAAAGCTGAGCTAATAAAATATGGCTTAAAATGAATTACATATTTGATATAGTACATATGAATTTAAATGAAAATAAAAGATACAAGAAAATGAAGCTCACTTAGGATTTAAAAAGCTTGATCACTATGAGCTTATTAAATGTGTTAACTAATTTATATACCCATTTGCCGCTTAGGAAAATTTAAACATTCAAATGACTAAAACTAGTAAGTACACTCTCATTTTTATTTAGAAGCATTTATGCTAAGTAAACAAATAGCATATTAATATAGTTCAATCCATTTTAGTGTACTAAAAGTTGGCTTTAAGCACTTTAGAAAAGAGCTTACATAAATCAAGAGATAACCATTATTTGTATATCATTTGAATATTGCTTATAAGTAAATATATATCCTACTAAGGAAGTATAATAATATAGAGATGAAATGCATTATTGATATTTTTCTATAAGTACCATCTTCTTAACTATAGTCAAAACATAATTGATTTTTACTCAAAAATATATGAAATTATGCTGGTTGCCAAGTTTACACCAATCTTTCTAAATTTATATTTTTATGTATTTCAGCAACATTACACATCTGTGAAGCACTATGGAAGACAAAACACATATGAGGTGCTTTGGTTGGACACAGTTTCTTGGCTTTCAGGATGATAAACAGTATAGGCTCTGGAGTTTAACAAACCGGAGTTTGAATCCAAATTGCCATTTATTAGTTGTGTAATCTTGGGCAAGTTCCTTAACCTCTTTGTGTCTCAGTTTTCTCATATGTGAATGGGAAGAAATACTAACTCCACAGGATTATGTTGAAGATTAAATAAGAAAATTCAAATATGTGCTTAGCATAGTCCTAGCATGCAGTAGACATGTTCAATAAAGGTTTGTCACCTAAAGCACTGAAGGAGGTCATAGATTATAAATCCTAATTTACTTAAATATCTATATGGGTGTAGGGAGGAGTTAAGATTTTTCTGTGCCTGGAATCCCAGCACTTTGGGAGGCTGAGGTGGTTAGATCACTTGAGCCCAAGAGTTCAAGACCAGCCTGGGCAACATAAGAGCCTGTCTCTACAAAAAATTAAAACAACAAAAACCCAAAAAAACTAGCCAAGAATGGTGGCAAGCGCCTGTGGTCCCAGCAACTCAGAAGACTGAGATGAGAGGGCCACCTGAGGCTGGGAATGAGAAGTTGAGGCTTCAGTGAGCTATAATCCTGCCACTGCCCTCCCTCCAGCCTAAATGACAGAGTAAGACCCTGTCTGAAAACAACCAGCCAACCAACCAAACAAACAAACAAAAAAACTGCAATTACCAGCACAAGAGCTCCGGAGAGGTTTACTGGTAGCTATCTAGGAAAGGCAAATTGACCTAGAGTTGGAAATGTACTGCTATAGTTAAAAATGAAAGGCTTTCACAATAGCAGCTCTGGCAAAGAAATCAGGTAAGAAAACTGGAAAAATTAAACTTATAAATGGAAATGGTATACATGACGTATAAATTACCTTTTGGTCTGCTAAGCACATGTCTTCATTAGGCTTCTTTAGTTCCTTTGCCATTTCTAATTCTAATCTTCGTTGCTCTAGTTTACGCTCTTTATTTAATCTTTTCTCATCACGTTTTTCTTGCTTCAACCGTTCTTTTTCCTTAAAAAGAAAATCATGTACACATATTCTTCTTAATCATTATATATGTTGGAATAAAGTTAGAATTATGTAGCAACAATGAATTATTTTGCTTTTCATTAATCTTACTCTCTAATTTTCAAAATAATCTTATGACTGTATATATTTAATATCAATATTAGATGCAACCTAGGCTATTTTGTTACTCAAAATTTGTTCAATCATTTGCCAAGTTATAAGAATAAAATACCTATTAATAAAAGCAGGTACATAAAATGCACATGGGCAACTACATATCTTATTAAATAGTTATTAGTACAAATTTTAGTGTGGCTCCAGGAAGCATATGATTTACAGTAGGAAAATGGAAGTACACGTTTGAATGTGCAAAAGCAGTTCTTTCAAAGTGAATTAGCTAGTCTTAAGATAGCACCTGTGATGAAAGAAAAATATTATTCACCACCATAAACAATACTTAATAGAATGTAAAATCAGTTCTGAAGGCAATGTCAAAAGCATTAAGAATGTTTTGGTAATGGCAACAATATGGAAATAACTGACTTGTCTCTCTGTTGCAGGGAATGACTTTTTGTTGGAGGAAGTGATTTTCTATTATAATACCATTATCATTACTTTTTCATCCTATCTCAAATACAGCTCTCATTTATTTAGAGGAGAAATAACAGTAGAATCATCAGTCAATTCTAACCTACTACTGCACATGTGCCACACATTGCTAATTGGTTTACTTTTGTAAGGCTCATTATATCTCTTCCTTGATTAAAAGTCTTTCGATTTTCCTTTTTTTTTTTGAGACGGAGGCTCGGTCTATTGCCCAGACTAGATGCTGGAGTGCAGTGGGGCGATCTCGGCTCACTGCAACCTCTGCCTCCTGGGTTCACGCCATTCTCCTGCCTCAGCCTCCCAAGTAGCTGGGACTACCGGTGCCTGCCACCATGCCCGGTTAATTTTTTGTATTTTTTAGTAGAGACGGGGTTTCACCGTGTTAGCCAGGATTGGTCTCGATCTCCTGACCTTGTGGTGCAGCCACCTCAGCCTCCCAAAGTGCTGGGATTACAGGTGTGAGTCACCGCGCCTGGCCAAATCTTTCGATTTTCTATCAAAATAAGGTCTAAGTCCTTACTTTTGAATTCCGGACTCTTCTTTTCTAACCTTATCTCTTGTATTTTTTTGTGTGTAGGTTTAGAATTTCCTATTCCTGATGAACGTTTATTTCCTTAGCTGCTTATATTGGTTCACTCCAATCAAGAAGTTCATTTTTCCCATCTTGCATATTTAAATCTTAAACACTACCAATTTCTATTACATTTCATAGCTCCTAACTCTGATTTTAACACAGCACTCATTGCTTTCTGTACTATATTACTATTTTTGTCCATATTCTAATCATCTCCATTTCGATTATCATGGGTAAGTGAGCACCCTGACTGCTGCTGGAGGGAATGGCCAAGAGGGAGAAAGAGCTGAGTGGGGAAGAACAAGGGACCAGAGAGTAGAGAAAAGTACAGTGTGTCTGAAAAATTGCTAGCAGTTTCAAAACTGGAGTGTAGGTTGTGAGTTGAATAGTTGCTGAATATTATGATAGTCAGAGGGCCAGATCATAAGGGACTTCTTATATGACATGCACAAGTTACTGTTCATTTTTATACTGCCTCTGAATTTCTGGGTTATTGATTCATGCAGACATTCTGGGAGGACAAACTATAAGGAAGCTTATGAGACTGTTGACACCAGCAAAGTACTATAATTAATTTTACCAATTACAAACCAAAAAGCAGTTTGAGGTTTTGATTTTCAAATCAAATTATTAGTACTATTATTACTAGCCCTTACAAAAGGGCAGCAGAGTCACTGGTAGAGTAATTTTCTTCCCCTAGAATTGAAATTTCGATTCTTAAACACATGAACTGTTGCTCTAATAACTTTTCAAAGAAGGGAAGATTTAAGTTTTTGGTTCCTCACCAGAGTAATGAATTAGGATCACTAATAGAAGAAAGCATATTAAATATCTCTTACTGATTTGAAAGTAGATACTGTAAAATTTTCTGCTGCACTCATACACCACGTGATGTTTGTCAATAAAGAATTGCATGTACTACAGTGTCTATGCCACATACCCCAGATGTGTAGCAGTCTATACCATCTAAGGTTTGGGTACGTCACTCTGTGATGTCTGCACAATAATGAAATTGATTAATGACACTCTTCTCAGAATGTATTGTCATCATTAAGTGATACACAGCTTTACATAGAGCTAACTCAGATCTCTTAATGATGTCCATAACAGCAATTATAAACATAATAATTGAGACTACTAGTTACTAGTTGTTAAAAATGGTTACTATTGCTTTTTAAAAAGTGTGACACTGATGCTCTTTTCACTGTGTCAACTTCCCACTGCTAGCAATCTTGGAGGTACATACATACTCAATAGACACACGGGCAACAAGCTAGAGTGCATGGAATGCCATAAGTATGGATTATATGCTTGGAGTATCAATTTTAGCTGGTGATATGCAATACCTTTTTCCAACTGAAAAAGTATAATATGGAATAGAATGCAAAAGTCACATCGATATTTATGATAAAATGGAGATTTCCAAAAAAATTATAGAAATCGGTGTGACCTTTATCAGTTAAAGACAAGCATTTATTACTGTCTACTATTAGGCATACTTTAATGGAAATGTGGAGTCTCTCAATTCAGTATGAATTGTATAGAACTAATATAAATTCTGTGGTTATGGTACAAGATTACTCTCAAAGAGCCAGAGCTTCCAAGGTCCCCTCAATCACCAACTAATATTTATAATGACATATAAAGCCAGTCACAGTCTAGCCCCACACAAGTGCTAGTCTCACATCTCACAATTCACAGTGGATTTCCCATGTTCCGGCCACACTGTGTGACACACCTGTGTGGAGAAGACAGCGTAGCTCCTTTGAAGTTACTGCTTGGATGAATAATGATGATGAAGCAACAACAAAGCCAAGAGGGGCATGTACACAAGGTTAAAATGGCTAATACACGTACCCCACCCCCAGGTCTTGTTTAGTCACAGTACTGTACCTCTGTATATGCCATTCCTACTGTCTAGAATGCCTAGTTCCTTCACAAGAAGTCTGTATAAAGTCTGTTTTTTTTTTTTAAATTTTTAAATAGTTCCCACTTTTTAAAATCGTTCCCACAACTACTTTAGACATAGTAGTACTTTTTGTTTTTGAGCTTCCATATAACTTATTACAGCATTTGTTGCACTGTGTAGCAATTATTTCTTTAAAGCTGATCTCTCTCACTCAAGTATAAGCCTCTTCTAGAGGGCAGAGGAACTTATTCACCTTTTCTTCATGGACCTATTCAATTCCCCCCAGACACCTGGAAAAAGTTTTTAATTATTTTATCTTTCTCTTTGACTCTTGAGCCTGTATCAGTCCAACTTTCCTCCGCCACTGGTCTTCATAGTCTAAGTATTGTTCTTACTTATTACAGTAGTGACATGACTGTAATAGATACGTTTGATATGCCATGGCATATAAAAATTATTTGAGCATTTATAAATTTGCTGAATGATTAATTCTTCAAATGATACAAACTAAAATTATGGTAACATTTTGAACTGGTTATTAAATGAATTCAATAGGCAATTTCTTCTTCACTTTTAATATTTTACTCTGTGGGCAAACATAATTGCTATCTTCCCTTTTCAATTAAGAGTATTTAGAAACCTTGAATCCAAAAGTGGAATTAAATACATTTATTAAGAATATTTAGGTTACATTTAGAAATTTAAAAATTATCTAAAGCATATTTTTCTAACATCTACTTCAACATTAATTTCTTAGCCATATAGCATGTACTGTGATTTGATATGCTTGCAAATAGATACCCCTCCCATAAAAATTAAACAGATCTATTACCCAATAATTTTGCCAAAAGCTAAAGTTTAAAGTGGCAGTGCTACTTAGGCCAAAAATTAAGGCATGTAAATTTGTATAGTACCCTTGCTCCTAGCAAAAGAGTAATCTATTTATCTACTTTTTACTGTAGCCTTTTCTTGACAAACTAAGCTGCCTTATTATGAACCTATATCTAATTTCTATAATATTATATTTTGTTGCTTTGCCAAATAATAGGATTTAACAATGGAATTTTGTGATTTTCCAAGGTCAGTTCCTAACAGACCTCTGATTTGCCAGAGATAAGACATATTAAACCTATCCTAATATGAAAAGAAAGTTAAAACATATTTTATGTTAATATTGGTAAAACCGCAGGACAGTAACTTAGACCGTCTACCAATGACTATAAAATGTAGCTCTAGATTTTAGATTAACTATAAAGAATTCCAAGTGAGGGGTTCGGTGGCTCACACCTGTAATCTCAGCACTTAGGGAGGCCGAGGCGGGTGCATCACCTGAGGTCCGGAGTTTGAGATCAGCCTGGCCAACACGGTGAAATCCTGTCTCTACTAAAAATACAAAAATTAGCTGGGCGTGGTCATGGGTGCCTGTAATCCCAGCTGCTTGGGAGGCTGAGACAGAAGAATTGCTTGAACTTGGGAGGTGGAGGTTCCAGTGAGCCGAGACTGCACTGCTGCACTCCAGCCTGGGCAACAAATAGTGAAACTCTATCTCAAAGTAATAATAATAATAATAATAATAATAATTATTATTATTATTATTACAAGCAAAGCAGCATGCATCATCCTAATTTTTTTTCTTTTTCCCTCTATCCCCACCCAGTTTTCCAGATACAGAAATTCTTGAAATAAATATGGGCTCTTGGGTTATAAGTCATTTATAACAAAATATCTTTTTTATCATCCTAATTATATATTCTATGAAGAAATATAATATTATATAATGGGATCTTTTTGTATCAAAATCTTACTAATATCTTAGTTAAGAAGTCAGTCAAAATTTCATTTCAAAGTTGAAACATCTGTTGATAGCAAATGCATTAAATTTAGATTATCCTAAACAGTCTAGTTTAACATAGGGTGAAAATTTAAAAATCAATTTTTTATCTACATGAAAAGATGATTTTAGGGACTCTAAAACATAAATCAAAGGATTTCCACAATTCAATAGCACAATAACAAATACAAGAATAAATTTATTCTATTTTAGAATAATTTAAGTTAAAAATCCAAACAATAAATGTAGTAGAATGGCCCATTAGTGTGAAGTTTATAACTTATAGATTGCAAAACAGGCCACTTTGAAGAGATCATGTTGCACAGAGACTTATGGTTTTTGCATTTGATGATTCCACTGGGTCTCCTAGGTGTTTGTTCTGGGCATAATCAGAAGAAAACATTTCATTTGACAGCAACCTGTACTCAAATTTAAAAGACAAAAATATAGTTTAAGAGACACAGGTTTACCTCAGGGTACAGGAAGGATAAAAGTGTAAATAAGATTAATAACACAAGCTATTTATAGATGACAGATGTAAAGAACAAAAATGACACTGCTTTATGGGCCAATATTGACTGTGAGTATTTCAGGTAATTTTCTTAAAAAGGCCTATTATTTTTACATTTTAATTTATATTTATAAATTATAAAAATTAAAGGAAAAAAACCTGAAGCACATGATCCCAGAAACCCTAAAGATACTTCTTATACTTTATAGATACAAAATACTTAAAAAGAATAAAACTTTCCACTTATCACATGTTCTTACAAAAGTATTACATGAAAAATTCTGTACTTATTTATTTGTATTTTTTCCCATCACCTTGGGCATTTATCATTTCTTTGTGTTACAAACATTCCAATTATACTCTTTTAGTTATTTTAAAATATACAATGAATCACTGTTGACTGTAATCACCTTGTTGTGCTATCAAATACTAGATCTTATTAATTTTATCTAATATATTCTTGTACCCATTAACCATTCTCACTTCCCCCCACACCCACTACCCTTCCCAGCCTCTGGTAACCATCATTCTACTCTTTATATTCCTGCATTCATTGTTTGTTTGTTTGTTTTTGAGACAGAGTCGTGCTCTGTCACCCAGGCTGGAGTGCAGTGGCACGATCTTGGCTCACTGTAACCTCCACCTCTCGGGTTCAAGTGATTCTCCTGCCTCAGTCTCCCAAGTAGCTGGGGCTACAGGAGTCTGCCACCATGTCCGGCTAATTTTTGTATTTTTTAGTAGAGATGGGGTTTTGCCATCTTGGCTAGGCTGGTCTTGAACTCCTGACCTCATGATTCACCCACCTTGGCCTCCCAAAGTACTGGGAATACAGGCGTGAGCCACTGTGCCCGGCCATATTCATTGTTTTAATTTTTAGCTCCCACAAACATGTGAATTTTGTTTTTCCTTGCCTGGCTTCTTCTACTTAACATAATGACCTCTAGTTCCATCTGTGTTGTTGAAAATGACAGGATTTCATTCTTTTCTTTTGGCTGAATAGTACTCCATTGTGTATATGTGCCATATTTTCTTTATCCACTCAACTGTTGATGGACACAGGTTGCTTCCAAATCTTGGCTATTGTGAACAGTGCTACAATAAACATGGGAGTACAGGTTATCTCTTTGATATACTCATTTCCTTTCTTTTGGGTATATACCTAGGAGTGGGATTGCTGGATCATATGGTAGTTCCATTTTGAGTTTTCTGAGGAACCTCTATACTGTTTTCCATAGTGGCTATACTTATTTACAGTCCCACCAACAGCATATGAAGGTTCTCTTTTCTCCACATGCTTGCCAGTATTCGTCATTGCCTGTCTTCTGTATAAAAGCCACTTTCACTAGGGTGAGATGATGTCTCATTATAGTTTTCATATCCTTTTCTTGATGATCAGTGATGTTGAGCATCTTTTCATATACCCCCTTGCCATTTGTATGCGTTCTTTTGAAAGATGTCTATTCAGATCTTTTGCCCACTTTTAACTTGGATTATCAGATTTTTTCCTATTGAGTTGTTTGAGCTCCTTACATATTCTGGTTTTTCTGTACTTACTTTAGATAAACTATCTTAAAAATTATGTAGGATAGCTACTATTACATAAATGTCTCCTAAATTAAAATTGACATTGTTAATAATTCTTGAGTTACAGATTTTAATAAGTACAAAAACAACTCTTTCCAAAGTCTACTTTTTTACATGACATTTAACATTCCACTGATTTTTTTTTTTTTTTTTTTTTTTCAGACAGAGTCTCACTCCGTTGCCCACACTGGAATGCCGTGGTGCAATCTTGGCTCACTGCAACCTCTGCCTCCTGGGTTCAAGCAATTCTCCTGCCTCAGCCTCCCAAGTAGCTGGGACTACAAGTACACGCTGTCATGCCCAGCTAATTTTTTGTATTTTAGTAAAGATGGGGTTTCACCATGTTGCCTAGGCTGGTCTTGAACTCCTGAGCTCAGGCAATCTGCCCACCTAGGCCTACCAAAGTGCTGGGATTACAGGTGTGAGCCACCACACCCAGCCCCTGAATTTTTAAAATTTAATTAAAAAAATTTTTTTATCTTTCCTATGGTGCTAAACGTTAAATTGTTTATATAGAATAATTTAATATTTGTTTATAAAGGCAATTTAATTTTAAAATTGAAATAAAGTATATTTGCATAAGTATTGTTTAAGTATATTTACTATTTTGTCAACTAAAAATGTGTTTGCTTAAAAACTGTCTACATGTGCAATTTTGCTTTTTTTGTTTTTAATAAATAATGACTGGTGTAAATATATAATTATGAAATATTCTTTATTACTTGAATCATTCATTATGCATTCTTTTTTCTGCTTTCTAATTGTTTATTACATGACTTCTGAAACCTGAAACTTTCTTCCATTTTATGGCTTTGTCTCCTAAAGTGCCGACATAGTCACTCTGTGATAGACACACGTTTAACAACTTTTTGCAGTTTATTGATCACTGGGGAGACATGCAGAAGATTTTGTTAAAATTACTACGGTTGATTATTCAGTTAATATGAGTAAATTGATTATAAATTTGTGACTGGTATAGTTTGAAGTTTTCATAATGGAAACTGAAGATTTTGAGTTAAATGTTACTTTCTCATGTTGCTTAAACCAACCTTGTTTCTAGGGATTAGTAATAATGAAAGCAGATATATTTCATATTAAATTATATTAGAAAATAAGCTTTTTGTATTCATGAGGCTAAAGACTTTCTTACATTATGAAAATATTTATGAACTATGATGATATACTAATGGCCCTTTAACATTAATATAATAATAATGAGATAATTTATATAAATCTGAGAATTTTTTTACAATTATAAATTTATATAATGGAAAAACTATAAAAATTAGATTTCACAACTAGAAAACCAAGAGAAATTTGAGAGTTTTTTAGTGAAAAATGTATTAAAGTAGTACTGAATCCAAAAGATCAGTGTAGTGTATACAAAGAATCATACAAGTGGTGTTTTTGTTACCTCCTTTGATAGGTGTGGGGAGTTTCTTCGAATAATTTCAGGTAATATAGGAAATTTTTAATCAACATGGTGAAAGCAATTTGTTTTTTAAACTTCATTACTCATTAAACACTATTCATAACATTTTCATTTTAATCCTAGTTTTCTTTCTTTACAATAGAATAATTAAAGATTTAAAGGTATTAATATTTATAATCAGGGTTATGCACAAGCCAATTCAGAATTTTGCACTGTTCTTGCCTAAGTATCATTTGGCCTTCATTTTATAATAAAGTTTGTTCTTTAAATAGGTAATAACAGAAAATTATTACAGATTTGGGCTATCAGGAGGTAATGGGTGGCAGAATATAAAGCCACAATGTGCCCATTGTTGACATTCCATGAGTTACATCTTGTGCATGTTAAGTAATAATGAGGAAATGGGCAAGTACATATAGGAATGCTTTGTTAATACTGAGGTTTATGTAAAAGACTGGGCGAAAGTTTTGATCGTTGTTAAAAATAGGTCTTTTATTGTCTAACCACTTATACTGTTCAGTTTTCTCTCTCTGATATGATTACTGCATTTTGAATATTCTTTTTGTTTTTTCCACAGTATCTAGTTTAATCTTGGGCACATATTAGTAGCTTGAAAAATTAACAGTTGATCACAGATCTATGGGCAGCATTCATTAGAGCAGTGGTCCCCATCCTTTTTGGCACCACAGACCAGTTTCATGGAAGACAATTCTTCCACAGACAGAGGGGTGGGGTGGTGGGGAGGATGGTTTCAGGATGAAACTGTTCCACCTCAGATCATCATCATTAGATTCTCATTAGGAGCGTGCAATCTAGATCCCTCACATGTGCAGTTCACAATAGAGTTCACGCTTCTATGAGAATCTGATCCTGCCACTGATCTGGGAGGAGGTGAGGCTCTGGCATCTGGCTTAGGTGGAGGTACTGGTCTGAGGCCCAGGTGACCCCCGCATTAGAGGAACACAATTCAAAATCAAAATGACTGATAAAATTACCCAGTCCATGAGTCCTGTTCATGGGTCTATGGCAGAGGATAACTTTTTTTTTTTTTAAGACAGAGTCTCACTCTGTCACCCAGACTGGAGTACAGTGGTATGATCTCTGCTTATGGCAACCTCTGCCTCCCAGGTTCAAGTGATTCTCCTGCCTCAACCTCCCAAGTAGCTGGGATTACACCAGGCCTGGCTCATTTGTTTTGTGTGTATTTTTAGTAGAGAGGGAGTTTCACTACTCCGTCAGGCTTGTCTTGAACTCCTGACCTCAGGTGATCCTCCTGCGTCGGCCTTCCAGAAGTGTTGGGATTATAGGTGTGAGCTACTGCGCCCAGCCAATAACATTTTAAGAACTCAATTTTATCTATGAAATTATCTGAAACATTCTGATTGAGGATTATTTATGGCATATGTTATTGCATTGTTAAATAATAGTTCCTTGAGTGTTTGACTGTAACAAAAGAACACCATCTAGAGAAAAATAAAATAAAAAGAGTTTTCAATCATACAAAGAGAATTATGTAGAAAACTTAATATACTCAAAATTTAATGATTGTTTTGTACTTAATTTGATTTTTTAGTTCTGCCACAATCACTTTAATTTTACCCTATCCATTCATTCATTTACAATTTTCTAGGCACCTCCTATTTACTTGGTTCTAACTGAGGCACTGGCAATACAATGACATAGACAGACAAGAGTCCTGTCCTCATAGATCTTATATTCTGGGAGGAACTGGGCCCACAAACAATAAGATGAGCGAATGGTGTGGGGTGTAAGAAAAAGCAAAATTAGGTTTCTGGGAAGGCCTTTATTTTGGAGATGGAGTTTTGCTCTTGTTGCCCAGGCTGGAGTGCAATGGCGCAATCTCGGCTCACTGCAACCTCCGCTTCTCAGGTTCAAGGGACTCTCCTGTTGGCAAGGCCTTTTTGAAAAGTTAACATTTGATTGATGATTGAACAACAAATAGGAACCATCTGAATATTTGGTGGAAAAACAGCAATAGCACAGACCATTCATTCAGGAACAATAACAAGACAAAAATGACCAGAATATAGTGCATAAGGGACAAATTGTATGAAGTAAAACTGGAGTGAGAGGCAGAGGTCAGTGGGAAAATGCTATGGTGAGGAGTTTGAACTTTATTGTAATTGCAATGAGAGTCCCCTGGATAGTGTCAGGATATGATCTGACTTACGTTTTGAAAAGATCACTTTGGCTGCTCTGTAGAGAATGCATAGGGAGTGCTGAGGATAGCAATAATGAGAACAGAGAAACCAGGCTCACTCTTTCAGCTATTAGAATTGAAGTAATTACTTTATGTACATATACATTTATTGGCTTTATTTTGGTTCAATATTTTAACACAGTTGCCTTGCCATTTCTTTTCAAAGTACTTACGTTTAATATGTCCAGTCCTATTCATAACTTGTATTGTTCCAATATAGATGGGTTAATTTTCCTTCAGCTCTTCTCTATCAGCTACCTGATTTTAGACTTACAAGTACTTCAGATTTGTGGGTGAGTATTCTGTATTCTACTTCCGCTTCTTTTTGCTCAGGACAAAGGTAGCTAGGAGAGGAAGAGCTGTACCAGGTATCTGGAATCTCTTTCTCAGTTTTATTGGAAGAACTGTAGTGGATTCATTCTATTTAGTCAAGAGTATATCCTTTTCCTCTTGAGAGGTGCTCTTGAGCTTTGATGAATTCTTAGAATATCTAATTTTAATCAGCTTTATTTATCCTGTGGCTACCACCCTCCATTTCACCCAGATCTTCCTCACCTCTCTGCAGCAGCTTCCCCCACTCTCCCCAGGCCCTAGTGGGCAAATATGAAAAACCAGCGGGAGGGTTCACGTCTTTGAGGCCTTTGGGGTGCCTCTTTCACCCGGACGCTCCCTCTCTCAGATGATCTCATTCTTACTATTTTACTGGATCTTCTCTTCTAATGAATCCTAGTATGCCTGAAGATAACGTTCTGGATTATTTTGGTAAGCTTTCCTCCCTGCCAAGAAAAACCAGAATGGCAAGCCCTGGTTCTTTTTATTCCTCCTTATAAAAAAACAAAAAACAAACAAACAAAAAAACACAAAAAACAAAACCCACAATTGGTAGGGAAGAACTTGTCTCTTGAGGGATTTTCTAGGTCTTTTTCCTGAATTACTAATTGCTCCCTCCATTTCCATCTCTCCAGATTGAGGGAATTAGATTCAGTGTTCAGGCTTTTAGTACGTCCCTTTCCCTACTCTTCCCTTCACTGTACTGTTTCCATAACGGAATAGAGAGCAGCCCTGCCAATCCTGGAATACATTACCTCTCTCTTTCCGTGACTGTCATTTTTCAGAGATTATGGTTATAATTCCATGCACAGATGTATAGATTCAATTATTATGTTAGGTATAGTGGGTGTCAATAGGCCTGGGTAATCAAAAGGTTAGGGAAAGACAGCAGGAAAAGTCTTGGAATAAAATTTCCATAACCTTTAGGAAAAGTCACAGAAAGTGACTGCTGTAATATATGTTACATGCTATGTTAAGTCTATGCTAAGAGGTAATCTATGTCAGTAGTTCGCAACCTGGGATGCATCTTGCTAGGCCCATTCTATACATATGTAGTGTCAATGGTTAGGTACTATGTGGTGCCAGGCACTGTTCTAAGAACTTTACACACACAGAGACACATATCCATTTAATCATCTCTTCAGTCCTACGAAACAGAAATTAGTATTATCTTCATTTTATACATGAAATGAATCACAGAGAAGTTAAATAACATGCCCAAGGTCATATAGCTGGAAAGTAATGAAATCGGAATTTAAAAATTCAGATAATGCGGCTACTGTGCACAGGTTCCAAAACAATATACTTATTTTCTCTACACACCAAAAATCTATATTGCTAATTTAAGCTAGAGCTGAGACCAAAATACTGAAATACAGGCCTCCCAACTTCTAGATCAAACAGTATCATTTTCATTAATTCTCACTTATTAAATGCTTATCTCACGTGATAATCCCATAATCCTAGGTAGGTATCATCTCAATTTTAAAGAAATGGCTTGAAAATGTAAAGCAAATTGGTGGCAGAACCAGCAGGGGAATCTGTGTCTTTCAACCTGCAAAACCCTAGTTATAATGACTCTATTCAACTATTTTAATACAGAATGTTATTCCTTTGTAACATATATCTATTTTAACCTTTAAGTGATTTCCATTAAACTCCAAATAAGCTCATTCTGATGTACTGCAATAATTTTCTTATTCTAAATTATCTGTTAAAAGTTATTTTAAGAAAAGTACTTAGGCCTAATTTTACATAGAGAATGCTAAAGAATAATTCTTAGGGCAGGAATCCATGGTCGGAGTGATTTGTGTTTGAATTACGACATACAGGACTTGTCTAGGCATGCTGTAATACTAGTTTTGTGAAACTCTGGTGTAATAAATAGCTACCTTTATCTAAATCAATGTCATTTACTACACTAAAAAAAGACAATTAAAATCTTAGCCAGGAAAACTAACACATACATTGGAACTCTTCCTACATTCTTTTATGTTCTAACACTCAGTTGCTATCTGTAAATTTCTGGTTTGCATATGAAAGCCAGTAAATCACAACAAACCTATATTCTGAAAAATTTATATTTAGAGGAGCCAATGCCTTAGGAAAAGTGTTACTTTATAAGGTAATATTTTTCTAAAAAGATACACTTACTTCTGCTTTTTTACGAGCCTCCATAGCTTTCATAAGCATCATGTGTTGTCGCCTTCGCTCTCGTTCCTATTAGGCCAGATAAAATGTGGAAAATAACTCAACCACAATTAATAGTTTGATTTTCCAATGGAAAAACAAAAACAAAAACAAAACAAAAACTCAGTATAGCATGTTTAGCATTTATAGACAAGTCACAGTAAATACTAAATATAAGACAAGAATGGCCAATCTGTGCATGTTTTAGTTCAGGTTTAGAAAGCAAATACAAGAACAATCAAAAGCAAAAAGGTAAAGCAATGAACATGGAGACAGTGTAAACAGAAGCATACAAAGTTTACTTATGGTCAGTTGTGATGCTCCTTCAAAAGCTGGCAGAACAAAAAGCATAATGGTTGGCTGGAACAGGTCAGTTACCTTACATCTGCTATTAGAAAAACCACAAATACTACGGCCAATTAAACCAAAGGTTGTGTTGTTCTTAAAATTTTAGATCAGGAAGAAATTGATTTATAGTCACTTTAACTTCATGATTTTAGAGTTGGTTATTTTATTTCAAGTACAAAATCATTTTGTAAATCCAATAAGCCACCAACAAATTAGAGGTTTTTTAAGGCTTTTATATCAATTTAGTTAAACTAGTCTTGTTTCACATACAACACCAGTGAAATGGGGTATTCCTATTTACTGATGTCTGCCACCTGATACACTATTTAAAGCCACAAAAGCTGCACCATGGGCTAACAGGTGGAATCTTAAAGGCACAGTATGAAAATAAGGTAAGCACTGGTTTAATTTGATAATCTCACTTTACTTTTAAAATAAAAAAATCACATATTTATAATATCTAATCGATTTTTTTTTGTTTAAGTATATTTGGTTTCTCCAAAGGGATATTTCCAAAATTATTTCTAAAATTTGTCTATGAAACCAGAATATATTTCATATTCTCTCATCAAGCAAACTCAAAATTCCCACTGTATTCAATGGTAGTTTTGCATCTAGAATGATGGGAGAATATGGGTCATAATTATACCTAATTGTATAGTGATCCAACTTTCTTTGTGACATCAGTAATGTAAATTTTTAGACAGCAGCCTTATTTAAGGCTTATACAATTCAGTGTAAAATCTTGGAGATGCATCATACTTCTTTATAGACAGACAAGCAGATGTATGCAATGCACTGTGCTGTAAGCCATGCAGCAGTATGTAATATGACAGCAGCCAGTGCTACACTTTATGCATTGCTATGACAACCATATCACAACCAAATCACAATGCGGTGTTAGATGTACAAAAATAAACATACCCATACCATATCTAGTCTATGCCTCTCCAACTCCTGGTAGAAAGAGTTGGCACAACATTATGAAACAGAAATCACAGAGTCATAAAACCAATTTTTTAACCCCCCAAAAAGACACCAATACCAAAGCAAGGCAATAAACTGTAGGTTGAAGGAAAAACTTAAGCAGAAATTATATCAGAAATTTTAAAGAAAATATTTTGAAGATTTCCCCCAAATAGGTTTAAGCAATATTATAAAATGTACATTCAACAGTTGTATAACTATATATTACAGACCTGATGTTTCAGAAGAACAGCTTGTTGTCTTCTCATTTCTTTTTCCTTAAAAATAAGAAACTTTTAATACATGATTTTTAGAGAAGATTTAGAACATGCTAAAATTAAAAGTTCCTTTTCTGAGATTCTATAGTCTTCCATTAGGTTGAACCATATGAAATGGCCAATATTCAATTATTTTTTACTTATAAAATGTCAATTTGATTTTGTATGCTTCTACCTAACAAATACTTACATATAAAGTATATAATATAGCAAATATGGTAGCAAGGATCTTTCTTCAGCAGTCATTTTTACTTAAAATTTAATGAACGACTGATCTAACTGCACATTTCAATGGCACATTCATTGAACTAACTAGCTAGATGGTCAGAGTCTATCAGATATAACCCACACATGTATTTTTTAATCAGTGTGATACATTACGGTGCAACCCTCAAATCTAGCCAGTTAGAACTCTCTCCATTCTGAATATGAACTCTCAAATATACTCTATAATTAACATCATGTTTTTCATTTCTATATACTACATATGAATTAAAGTGATAAAAACTAGGCAATCAGTGTGAAATTTTCATGTCCACCTATGATTCAGGGCACCATTCCAAGGGGATGGGGCGTAAGGCAAAGCATTCAAGGAATGTCACCAATCTCATTATTTTTATAAAGGTAAAATATGGTGAAATTAATATTAACGGCAAACATGAAAAGGTAGAAATTTAAAAAATAAAGTAAGAGAGTCTATGTAGAAAAGATAAACAGTTCCTGGCTTTACAAAGTATAACTGTGATGGCTCTTTCCAGTACCAGTAGGTTCACCCAGCTACCCCCTTTCAGTATTCAGTTACTGATGGATGGCAGGGTGGGGGAGGGGAGGAAGGGGACACCTCTCTTATACTCTATGCCAGGAAATCAGAACAAAACAACCCCAAATACTTGAAGTTAAAATAATTAAAAACAGCTAATTTTGTTATTGGTAAATAACAGTTGATGAGGTTTGGCTTTTGTTTCTGTAGGCTTTTCATTTTTAATAGATAAAACAGTTGCTGAATATTAACAAAGAAGAAGTTATAAAGGGGAGAATCAGATTGAGACACAAAAATAAACATACCTATACCATATCTAGTCTATGGCTAAACATAAACATAAACAACACACAAAACAGTTTTTTTGGGGGGGTCATTCTTATTTAGCAAAACTACATACAGGTATTAAGCAACAATTTGCATTTCTGATTTGATGTCTCCTAAAGAGCTCAAAGCATTACAAAAAACCCTGCATAATAAAATAAAAATACACATACAATATACATACAAATAAAAACATACATTATACACATGCTGTATCTGCTAAACATATTTTCAGATAGTCATTTTGAAGACATATTTTTTCATATAATTGATGCCAGTATAACACACAGTTTTTATTTTTCAAAAATAAAAACTCTGATTCTCATCTAAACTAACCTTTATTCGTTTCTCGGCCTCCAATAATTTGGCATTTGCCGCTTCTTCCTTCTTTTTCTTTTTAGCCTGTGCATGCAAAACAGGTCTCAAAGTCATGCAACAGCACCACCACAACTTGCAAATAATGTCAGACTTGAAATGAAGCTACATGTCTCACAAGGTACGAAACAATATGTAACATATACGGAGACAATTACAGATTTCCCCCCAGTTAACATTATGTTTAATGTAATAATTGTGTTTCTAATTTATAGATTAGCATTAGAATATACAAAAATTTCTTAGATTCATAAGAATGACAGCTTTTCTTCTTCAAGCTCTGTTAAAAGTCTGAAATAATTGAGTGTTTGTTCTTTTACCTTAAAATTTAATCACAGAAAAACGATTTTATGTCACTTGTTTTTCTGATTTTAAAAGTAAAACATAATCACTGTAAAACATTTAGAAAACAGAATAGATTTTAACTGATAAATAAAAATTATTTCAATAATTAGTAATATTTGAGAATGAACATGTTAACTTTATTTAAAATTTATTTTAATACTTAAAAATTTGAGATAAAGAAATTCATTATTGGATTATATCTATTAAGTTAAGCATATTAGGTCTGATTTTCCCCATCTCTGTATAGTGTGGTTAAGTTCAAGTGTTTTTTTTTTTAATAGAATGAAAACTTGTAATCTTATCTTTCATGAGTCACAATCTGACTATTAAGATCATGCTATTTATCAAACATAAGCTTCATAATCTTAAAATCATGAACTGTGTAGAAGTTTCATAACTACCTAGTAGTTATTGTCAGTTTACTTTAAAATAGTATTTCCAATTTCTGGTTTTTAAAATTAATTTGAAATGGGTAAGAAAATATGTGTGTATTTCTAGGAGGAATAAAACTGTAACAGAGAAAACCTCAGTTATCTGGAGCCCTCAGGGAATAAACTGTTCTATAAAGCAGCAGTTTCTGGAATGGTGGAGAAGTTGTAATAATTTTAAACATGAAAAGTTTATTTTCACTATTTCAGATGGAAATAATTTTGAGACATGCCTGCTTAGACACAGTACACTATGTCTGTGTACTGTGTACTGTGTCTAATTTGGCATATTCTTGATGACTCAGGGCAATTATTTTGAACATCAGTCATACTGCACAGCTCCAAAGAGTAATGCCTTTGGGCTATTAAGGTTTTGAAAATTGCTTGCTATTCAAATAAAAGATTACAGGCTGTTGCTAGGCTTTTCAGTTCCTATATATGCTAGCTGAAGTTTTCCTGTATTTTATCCTTGCTATCTTTTGCCTATTACTTTTGCTGTTGCCAACAGATGTCCCCTCTATCTCTATTCTAATTAGCCTTGCAGGGAAGAGGGATATGCTAGAAATCACAAAAACAATCTGATAAAACTTTGTACATTTAAAATTTACTTTTACTTTTGAAATGTTTACTTCTGTAAACATTTGTTTCTAAACTAAAAGTAAATATCGGACTATAAGCCCTAATGATTTTTCTTTTGTTGTTTACTTTTATAAAAGTAAAACATTTTAGCGCATGAACTTTATGACAACTCCATTGACTGATCAGAAGTTTTCCTGTTTCTTTTGTCTCACTTTGTATATCTTTATTGTTGGGATTAGATTAGCTTGCTAAATAAGGCTCAGATAAAGTTTTATTCTACGCAGAATGTTTAAAGAGAATATCTGACAAACGTGAGAAAACATGCATGTAAAATCTTTATTTTTGCAGACTTAAAAATATATGGCTATATTACTTTATGTTAAATTTAAGAATTCTACCTCTAGAATTTGCTGAGCTCGAAGTTCTTTTTCCATTCTGATTTGCTGTATTCTCTTAATTTTTTCCTGTAGGAAAAGTTATGATAACTTGAGATAATAAACTGAGTGAAGAGTATTTGAGTAAAACCAAATAATAAAAATATAAGTACAAAATGACCACAGGCTGGACATAAAAATTTAATTATTTAGTATAAAATCATATATATTTTCATGTCTGAAATTAATATGATTTGATAAAGTTTCTCATAATTTGTAAAATGCAAATACTAAATAAACAGAAACTCAGCTAACCAAGCTGATTAAACTATATAGCCTGAAGATCTTTATAAATATTTGCCATTACAAATAATACTTAACTTGAAATAAATATAGGACTTAATAGCAGAAAAATCATGTATCAGCAGTCAGAAAACATACAGCCAGTTCCGGATTACAGTCATTTATTGAATGGTCTCGAGCAAATAATAACTATTCTTCTATAAAATAGTGAGAGGTATTTGCCCTTTCTCATTTGTCATGATTAAATAAAATGCTTTAAAAAGTATACAGTGACACAATTGTAACATTATTAATAATAATTTCCATTCTAAAATTTATTTCACATGTTGAATAGCATGACAATATAACATTGCTTGTAATTATCACAATTAGCCCATTTCAGAAATAACCTGTAACATTATTTTAAAATTAATTAATTATAATTTAACATTCCAGGAAATTATTTGTAGGACATAATTGGGGTATACATTGTCTAAATTTAATGACCTGGTTATTAGATATGTTTTATAACTTAGTGATCATATAAATTTTGATAAAAATTTACATTTTAATTTAAAAAATTATCTCATATTAATTAGCTCATATTCTATAAAACATTCTTAGCAATTTCATGTTCCTTAATCCATTCAGAAGTCCCAAATTGGCATTGATGAGAATAAATACAAGTTAAAAAAGAAAATTCAAAGTTTCTTACTTGAAAATTGTACTTATCCTAGAATTTCCAGGGCCAACACATTTTATACACCTGTATTTCACAATGCCTGTTCCCATCTCCAGATGCTAGTTGTACCTATTGAAGCTATACTTTGATATACATTTTAATTGTTTTATGTACACTGATGTTATTGATTCCCTGCAGGAGTCTACTGCAGGATGATGAAATTTTAGGGATTACTGTTCTGATTTCACAAGACTGATCACATTCTTTGATTTTGGTGATCCTATCTTGGTACTGAATATTAATTGTAGGCTGTCAAAAATAAAAACCCCAAAGTCGGCGGGGCACTATGCCTCACACCCATAATCCTAGCACTCTGAGAGGCCGAGGTGGGCAGATCACCTGATGTCAATGTTTGGACGAACCGAGGCAAGATGGTGCACTTCCGGGTTCTTCATCCCCACCCCCAACTCTTCCCGCGTGCGCGAAAATGCAGCCGGCGCCCAGGGAGGGTGCAGACCAACTGGGCATGCGCCAGGTGACGTCAATCTGAAGAGACCAAGATTTACCTGGTCGCACCTGCCGAACGCCCCTGACACGCCCATGCCCCACCTATTGCCCTCCCACTCCTAGAAAAGCCGCTCTCCGCCATTGAGCCACACGGCCTTCTTGCAGCCCCACTTCTGTCCGGATGTCGGGACTGTGGGAAGTCCGTCCGAGAGACCCACGGGGGGACTCTGCCGGCCTCCTTCCCCGGAGGCCGACAGACTTCTCCCGCACACCTTAGGTTACCAAAATAAACGTGCAGTTTTGCTGTTACACTTGCCTACCCGCTGGTTCTTTTGCGCCCGCTCGGCTGGTCTTAGAAAAACAAGACAGATGGTGCCCAACCCGGGAGGAGACCCCTCCTCAGGGCCCCCAGGGTCCGGGGAGCCTCCTCCTCCTCATTCCACGCCGCGGACGGACCAGGACCTGAGACCCGCTTCGCTCACTCTCACGGCCTCTCTGGGGTAAGTGCCCTTGTCTCCTCTTTACCACCCTCGGCCAAAATCCTGCGCAGGTCCGAGGTCCATTTTGAGCCACCAAGTGGCTTGGAAGCCACCACGTGGCTTCGGAGACCCTTGCAGGACGGAGATGTCCGCCTGAAGGTACTCTCCACTTTGGCTTCAAGAGCCTCCAGTCTGTCTCTGCTGGTTCCAAAGGACGCTTTGAAGCCAGGCAGAGATCCACTTCCATTTCCATTGTGTCCATTGTGTCCCTCGGCCAAAATCCTGCGCAGGTCCAAGGTCCATTTGGAGCCACCATGTGGCTCGGAGACCCTTGCAGGACGGAGACGTCCGCCTGAAGGTAATCTCCACTTTGGCTCCATGAGCCTCCAGTCTGTCTCTGCTGGTTCCAAAGGACGCTTTGAAGCCAGGCAGAGATCCACTTCCATTTCCATTGTGTCCATTGTGTGTCGGTAAAGAGGAAACAAATGGGAAACCCCCCAGTCCAAATTTCCAAAGAGCACCCCCTTAGGGTGCCTCCTAGCCAATTTAAAAACCTTACAGCTTGAACAAGAACTTAGGAGGAAGCGGTTAATTTTCCTTTCCACTGTGGCGTGATCGACCTCAGCAATTTCTGCCAGCGGCTAGGCAAGTGGTCCGAAATTTACATACAAGGCTTTTAGGCCTTAGGCTCTCGTCCCTATACTCCTTCTCTCCCCGCTCTCCCCACCCCCTCCCTTCCTGCCCAGACTCCTCCTCCTCCCCCCATCCAGACTCCTCCTTCCTCCTCCTTATCTACTAGTAATCCACTGGGTCCCGTGCCTCCTTCGGGGCCCCCAACTGGCTGTCTTGAGTCCCCTATCTCTGCCCACACCCTCCTACAGTGTTAGCACCTTTGTGAGAGGTGGCTGGGGCAGAGGGGGTAGTCAGAGTACATGTCCCTTTTTCATTGGCCGATCTTTCCAAAATTGAGAAGCGTTTAGGTGATTTCTCAGCTAATCCTACCATATACATAAAGGAATTTAGACACCTTTGTCAGGCCTATGACTTAACTTGGCATGACCTCCAGGTTATCCTAACCTCTACCCTAAACTGACTGAGGTTCTAACCCAGTATACCCGGTTAGATCCGGCCTCCCCCACAGGGGCCACCATTTTGGCGTCTTATTTCATTTCTCAATCAGCTCCTGACATTCATAAAAAACTTCAAAAGGTAGAGGATGGTCCTCAGACACCAATACAAGACCTGGTTAAATTAGCCTTTAAGGTCTATAGCTCCAGAGAGGAGACGGCAGGCTCGCCTTGAACAGAAGTTACAGCTCCTAGCAGCGGCTTTACAGCCCAGTCGTAACCCCAGACCAGAGAGCACACACCCCTCAGACTCCAAAGCTACAAAAGGAGCCTGCCTGCTATAAGTGCGGCAAGGCAGGACACTATGCCAACAGGTGTCCGCAAGGTCCCCGAGTCCCAACGCGGCCTTGCTATAAGTGCAAGGCATCGGGACACTAGGCCAGTGAATGTCCTAACCCTCGTCCACCAGCAACCCCCTGCCCTGCTTGCCAGCAGGGAGGAAACTGGAAGTCTGATTGCCCCACCCTGAGAACAGGTGCCGCGCCTCCACGTGACCCCCTTTCCCAGGATCCTGGGAGCTCCTTCCAGCTCCTACATCTGGACGACGACGACAACTGAAGGTGCCGAGACTCGGGGACCCCCATCACCCTCGCCGAGCCGCGGGTAACTCTCCTGGTAGCGGGTAAGACAATTACTTTTTTAATCAACAGCGAGGCTACCTATTCTGTTTTGCCGTCCTTCTCTGGACCTAGCCTTCCATCCAATATCTCTGTAGTAGGAGTAAGTGGAAAGCCATCCACTCCACGAAAAACTCCAATCCTTAATTACTGCCTGGCCAACAAGTACTTTGCACACTTATTCCTCATTCCCAACTAAAAAGGGCCCCTACCGAAAGCAATCAGTGGAAATCAGTTTGGCTTTCCCCCACTCGCCTCAAACTTACTAAATTTTCTTAACTATCTCATACTCCCCAACCTTGCCAGGACTATCCTTCTGGGTTTTGCCCATATTCCAACAAATGCTTCCATTCCTCATTCCTATACTAATACTGTGCCTTATTTTATTTTTCATCCGTGCGTCCAAATACCAACCATGGGCCCTGACCTTAACGACGCCCCTTAACAGCAGGAAGTAGCCAGACAGACCACGGCGCCCCTTTATCACTATTATCAATAAAAGGTTGGACTGTATGGACGAACCGAGGCAAGATGGTGCACTTCCGGGTTCTTCATCCCCACCCCCAACTCTTCCCGCGCGCGCGAAAATGCAGCCGGCGCCCAGGGAGGGTGCAGACCAACTGGGCATGCGCCAGGTGACGTCAATCTGAAGAGACCAAGATTTACCTGGTCGCACCTGCGGAACGCCCCTGACACGCCCATGCCCCACCTATTGCCCTCCCACTCCTAGAAAAGCCGCTCTCCGCCATTGAGCCACGCGGCCTTCTTGCAGCCCCACTCCTGTCGGGATGTCGGGACTGTGGGAAGTCCGTCCGAGAGCCCCATGGGGGGACTCTGCCGGCCTCCTTCCCCGGAGGCCGACAGACTTCTCCCGCACACCTTAGGTTACCAAAATAAACGTGCAGTTTTGCTGTTACACTTGCCTACCCGCTGGTTCTTTTGCACCCGCTCGGCTGGTCTTAGAAAAACAAGACAGTCAAGAGTTCGAGAAATGAACAGCGCTAGGTGGTGAAATCCTGTCTCTACTAAAAATGCAAAAAATTAGCCAGGTGTAGTGGTGCATGCCTATAATCCCAGCTACCTGGCAGGCTGAGGCAGGAGAACTGCTGGAACCCCGGAGGCGGAGGCTGCAGTGAGCAGAGATCGTGCCACTGAAATTCCAGCCTGGGCAACAGAGGGAGACTCTGTCTAAAAAAACAACAAACAAAACAAAGAAAAACAAAACAAAAAATAAAACAAAACCCCAAAGTGTATCTTTTGTGTAATTTCCCAAGTCTTAGAAAAGATTGCATTTGATCCATATTTGCAGTATTTATTTGAATTAGAACTTGATATCTGAGAAAAGTATACTTTTGATCTAACTTTTCTGCTCTTGTCAATTATAACATTTTAAGGTGCTATGTTTTCAAGTCAGCAAAAGTCATTCATTGTTCTCTTAAGCACAGATCGGCAGGGAATCTTGAGGCTGACACACACAGTCTAAAGCTTTATCTTAACTATTCAAGTGACTTTTACATATGTCCATATATATTTGGTAGTGTTATCATTAGCATGTAGATAAGATAAACATGGTAAGTTACTATAATACAGGTTAACTTTACAATGTCAGGTACTCAACCACTGAGCTGGTCACTTTACATTTAATATCTTGTCAATCATTAAAAAATCACAGAAGCTTAAATTATCTTCTTTTTATATAAGAGAAAACGGAGGTTCTCAGCAAGTAAATATTTTTTCTGAAGTCCAATACTTAGTAATACAGAGTCCTGGTCAGATCCCAATGTCTGTGTGCCTCCTGCTTTGTAATAACGTTTCTGAAATTTTCCAGAAAACTGTCTTAAGGACTGTCTGGTGATATTTTTGGTCTACTAGGTGGAAAAAACAATCCAAAGGATGAAAACACATACTCCTATTTTATTCTAGATCAAATGCTGACTTTAAAATAGACCCTATATAACAGATAGTATGAGTAGGATTACTCTATACTTCGATTCACTTTATTGAATCAAATAAATGAGATGGTATTCTGAGATTGGCCTCAGATAAATATCTTGATAAATATTAAGACCAGTTCATTTGCATTAATGTTGCTGGAAACTTTGGAGCTCAATGCTTTTTTAATGAGTAGCAAAGACCATGTGGATTTAGGTTGTAGCTACTGTAAGACTTTAAGATCATAAAGCTGAATTTAAAGTACTGATGGGATCTAATGAGTCTCCAGCAATTAGGAAATAGAATAAGCTGTAAAATTTTTTAAATAAAAGAATAACAGAAACAACAGTATTTCACTTAAAAATGAAATATGAACTTATTTTTTCATATATACTCTAGTAAATATATTTTAACGAATGCATTCATTAGCCTATTTCAGGTCAATCTTACAATGTCTAGCAGTCATTAATTAACAAACTAAGGATGGAATTCAAGTTTACAACTGCTACTTTAAATTATGGTGGTAAAAGAGTATACTGTGTAGTTGGATGTTTTATATTTATTTTTAAAAAGTTGAGCATGTGTTTTATTGCCGGTCACTGCAGTGGGCACTTTATGTTCATTAACTCATTTATTCAGATATTGCAGTTAACTTCTTTTACAATAGAAGAAATAAAGACTTAAGAGTTAAGTCATTCATCTAAGGTCACAAAATTATTAAGTAGCAGAGCCCATATTTAACTGTAGGCTGCCTGACTACAAACTCAAATCCTAAATCCCAACTCTATAGCAACTTTTCTAGTCATATTGCTTTAGTTAATACTGGAAGAAACCTTAGAGATAATCACATCAAATCCAACCCAAGCCCCTTATTTAGCAGGTATTTATATAGTAACATAATTGATTTCATTTCATTCTCAGAAATAACTACTTGCTTCTTAACATTTTTAAAAGAATAGTACTTTCTCCCATTTCCTTTCTGCTTTAATGTTACCATGAATATGAGGAGATGGGAGAGTAGTTTACACATTCTCATCTTAAATGAAGCTGAATACCTTCTCACTTAATTTTTATCTATGAAAATTTAAAAATTACTTCTCTTACCTAAACTTAATTCTGAAAACCACACAGGGAGAAATATTGTAGATACAAGACAGAGAACTCTGGATTTGCTAAAATAATGCTCTCATTTTTTTTTTTTTTTGCAGTGGCAACTTTTAAGTAACCCTGAAAGCATTCAGAAGCAATGAAGGCAAATCTTATTTTGTATAACTTAAATTTAATTTTCTACTAATATTTTACATGTTTAAGAACAACAGGCTTTTATTAAAATTTGAACATTTGAGCAATATACTTCATTGACTGATATATTAATTTAAAAATTCTGAAAATTGTTCAAGATATCAACTTATACAAAGTCTACCAGGATATTAAAGTACTTACACAAATTTACTGTTTGGTAATCATTTCTTTAAACACTTGGAAGTAGAATACTTTATTAAACAGGTAAAATTTTAATTAAGAGAAGATAGCAATTTTCTAAATAAAACACAAACATTAATGTGAAAGTTATTTAAGAAATCAAAAATAATGTACATTATTAACAAATCCTCAAAATAAGCCCCATATTTTAAAAGTCAGTTCCAATGCATACACATACCTGCTGTTTCATAATCTTTATCTGTTCTTTTTGCTTTCGCTTCTCCTCAGCAGCCATTATTGCTACAACAAGAAGCCAAAGGATAGATATCATCAAAAAGGGAATGAAGAAAAGAAACCTCTTGTGAATTCCCCAGTACTGACTCTTCGAGTTTATGTTATCATTTAAATCACTCACCTTGTTGTTTTTTGGCTTCTTTAGCAACTCGAGCCTGCTCCTGCTTTTGAAGTTTTCTCAAAAGCTTTATTTGTGCTGCTTGCCTGGCTATTTCTGAAAAACACAAAATTTCAAAGAATATTAACAACTCTGTGTAACTACTAACCTAAAACAGTAACTGTGTGAAAATGGTATCATCATAAAGGATATAATTTTTTTTTTTTTTTTTTTGAGACAAACTCTCGCTCTGTGGTCAGGCTGGAGTGCAGTGGCACGATCTTGGCTCACTGCAATCTCTGCGTCCTGGGTTCAAGTGATTCTCCTGCCTCAGCCTCCCAAGTAACTGGGATTATAGGTACATGCCACCACACCCAGCCGATTTTTGTATTTTTAGTAGAGATGGGGTTTCACCATGTTGACTAGGATGGTCTCGATTTCCTGACATCGTGATCTGCTCGCCTTGGCCTCCCAAAGGGCTGGGATTACAGGTGAGAGCCACTGTGCCCGGCCAAGGATATAATATTTAAGAAAATTGCCTAAGGTCAGACAGATACCAAGTAGGAGAGTGGTGTGGTAGACAATGTTGTGTTCATTCCAACGGAAATAATCAAATTATTTTATCAAATATGATCCCATATCTAGGACTACATAAAAATGAGGTTTCTTTTAATCTTTATCAGAGAGGCTTATTTAAGTACATTTTTTTTTTTCACATTTCAAGTGAACCCCACTTAGTGGGAAAATAGCTGCTAGTATTTAAGAATTGTAATGTAGCTTCAGTCTTAGTGTATACAAAAAAGAAAGACTCCCAATTAAAACAAACAAAGTCCCCTCCCACCCAAACTTAGTATTTCAATTAGCTATAATGGTTAAGTTCCTGAATCCAGTGGTATTTTCATTTATGAAGGAGAGGGATTAAATCTCCTAAATAAAAAGAATGCAGAATTTCAATGACTTTTAAAGACAACCTAGTTCTTATAATCTTCAAGGACACATGTATGAAACTATGGTAGATGAACAAAATTAATGGCCCCAATTCTTCATTCCTCCTTTTATTCATGCCATTTGTAATGTGACTTTGGAGCAATTCCCATCAAGAGGTGGAATATATTTTCCTGTCCCTTGATTCTGAAGCCAACCATGTGATTTTCCATGGTTAAGAGGATGTTAGCAGCTGTGATGAAAACAGAGCTTGAAAGTTTAGTTATATTCTTTCTGCTTTTGTTCTTGTGCTTTGCCCATGACTGAAGATACGATTTGGGGGCTAGGCTATTGGAAGATTGGGACACAGGGAGCCAGTTGACCCCACAAATGTGAATAAGCCCAGCCAAGATAAGCAAAGCTGGTTAGCTAATTTCCAGCTGCACAAGTGATTAAGAAAGTGTTGTATGCTACTAAAGTTTGGGGGTTGTTACCGAGCATTATTGTGGCAAAGGTATAACAGACAAAGAAACCATACAATATCCTTGCTTTCTTCTGCTGGTAAACTTGGTCTGAATACTTCTAACGCTAAAAGTGGTGTATAATATTGATCATATAATGATTTTAGAAAGCATCACTTTGTATTAGACATTGTTATAAATTTTGTAGCCACTGAACAAAGAAACCTAAATTATGTTCATTGACAATGAATATAATTGCCAACATGTGAATCACTTGAGCTCTAAAAATTTCCACCATTTATTGATTGCAGGTACTGTTGCATTAAATTTTTCTTTTTCTTTCTTTCTTTTGTTTTTTGAAAGAGTCTTGCTCTGTTGCCCAGGCTGGAGTGCAGTGGCACAATCTCAGCTCACTGCAAGCTCTGCCTCTTGGGTTTAAGCCATTCTTCTGCCTCAGCCTCCCGAGTAGCTGGGACTGCAGGTGCCTGCCACCACACCCAGCTAATTGTTTGTATTTTTAGTAGAGATAGGGTTTCACCATGTTAGCCAAGATGGTCTTGATCTCCTGACCTCGTGATTCACCCACCTCGGCCTCCCAAAGTGCTGGGATTACAGGCGTGAGCCACTGAGCCTGGCCTGTTGTGTTAAATTTACATCACCTTGTTTAATGTTCACAGCTACTTTATAAGATCAACATTATTGCCCCACTTACACATAAAATAATTAAGGCTCCTAGAGGTTAAATAGCATAGCCAAGAAAAAAACCCAGGACTGGCTGGGCACGATGGCTCATGCCTGTAATCCCACACTTTGGGAGGCTGAGGTAGGTGGATCACTTGAGGTCAGGACTTCGAGACCAGCCTGGCCAACATATGAAACCCCCACGTCTACTAAAATACAAAAATTAGCCAGGCGTGGTCGTGGGCACCTGTCATCCCAGCTAGTTGGGAGGCTGAAGCAGAAGAACTGCTTGATCCCGGGAGAAAGAGGTTGCAGTGAGCTGAGATTGCCCACTGCACTCCAGTGAGACTCTCTCTCAAAAAAACCCCCAAAGAAACCCCAGGACTTTCTGACTCCACAGTCTATATGCTACTATCTCTAAAAATCTTTAAGCAAAGTTTAAATGCCTTAAGATTTTAGCTAAGAATGTAACTGTATGTCCTCATAATAGCTGAAGTAAAGTTGGTCACTATGGCCAATTTTCTATCACTGAGACTTTCAAAAAGGAGAAGGAATGAAAAAAGCCGAATTTCATCTAGTAAACTAGAAGTGTTATTGAAAAATAAAATGGAAGATGATAAAGTTTTATCTCCAATGTCCCAACCATTTTCAAAATTAGGAGGTTACAGGCATCATCAAAAATTTCTGGGTCACACAAAAGGGATCTCCTGTTCACTAAATACTCTGGGACATAAAAACTTATCGACTGACCTGCAGGGTCAGCAACCTCTGATAATAATATGGGTGAAGAATATTATTCTCATCTATAATAATGCCAGAAAAATATTTCTTTAACATTAAGAATGGAAAGTTTTGAATTCTACAATAGAGGCCTGACTCTGTCTTGAGATGTAAAGATGTACTGATAAAAATGTTTCCTAGAAAATATGGCATAAGTATGATCTTTTGCTCCAAGCTAAACTGATATTCTCTAATATAAGTTTAACTTTTAATAAGAAAATTCTATAATATATATAGAACCATGTTTGTGTATGAGTGTATCAGTCAATTTCAAGCCCTACACAAGTCCACAATAATCTTTGTTTGTTTGAGACAAGGTCTTACTCTGCAACCCAGGTGCAGTGGCATGATCATAGCTCACTGTAGCCTCCAACTCCTGGGCTCAAGTGATCCTCTCCCCTCAGCCTCCTGAATAAGCAGGACTATAGGAGTGTACCACCTTGCCCAGATAATTTTTTAAAAATTTCTTTTTGTGGTCCTGCTTTATTGCCCAGGGTGGTATTGAACTCCCGGCTTCAAGCAATCCTCTCACCTTGGCCTCCCAAAGTGCTAGCATTACACAGGTATAAGCCACTGTATCTGGCCAGTAATTTAGAAAAATCTTTGAACCAAAAAAATTTAAAAGTTCAATTCACATCTTTTTACTTTAGCAAGAAATATAAAATTTTAAGTAATCATTAAAAATTTACATAGCCTAAATTTTACATTATGGGCAGTTGGAAAAGAAGATGACATGAGAAAAAGAAAAAGGTCAGGCACAGCAGCTCACGCCTGTAATCCCAGCACTTTGGGAGGCCAAGGTGGGGGATCACCTGAGGTTAGGAGGTTGAGGCCACCCTGGCCAACATGATGAAAACCCATCTCTACTAAAAATACCAAAAATTAGCCGGGCGTTGTGGTGGGTGCCTGTAATCTCAGCTACTCAGAAGGCTGAGGCAGGAGAATCGCTGAATGTGGGAGGCAGAGGTTGCAGTGAGCCAAGATCGTACCATTGCACTTCAGCCTGGGCGACAAGAGTGAAACTCTATCTCAAAATTAAAAAAAAAAAATAGAAAAAAAAAAGAGAATACAGAGGAAAGAGAATGAGTTAGATACCTTGAAAAGTTTGTCCAAGCTGTAGAAATAAACTACTTCCAGTATCTTCTCATTTATTTGGTTTTTTGGTTGGTAATTACCTTTATTATTATTGGTATTATTGTAATTACTTTTTGAAATATTAATTTGAAAAGTATCTTTTGTGGCTTACGAAATTGTCCACTTTAATTTCAAAGATGAAGTTTATTTTCACATAGAATTAGGGATATTTTGGATATAACTCATTTCTTTGATTCTAAGATGCTTTTTTAAACGTCTTGACATCCCTAAGGTCAGAATGTAACTGACAACTGGCAGCTCTTTTCTTTCTTAGTGTACATCTTAAAATAATGGTGCATGGTATAGATTACTTATAGGCATCTCAGTTTCAATCACATATGAAATGAATAGGTGTACTTGTTATTCTGGAAAATTTGAGATATTAATAGTATCAGTCAATCAACAAGTAGGTTTATTTATATAGAATGGAAGTCTTTATCATATTCAAACTTTGTCAGATTTTTACCTATACACTGAGAAATTAGAGTTCTCATTTCACAATGTTTGGATGTACATTCGAAACTCACATTTATCTCACTATTCTGAACCCTTCTTCAAATTAAGTCCGGTTTCTCAGTCTAGTTGGTCAGAAAAGGATAATAATATATAACAAAAACTTCTTCTAGAATCCTCACAGATAACCCCCAAAGTGTTACCGTAGAAGGCTTTTAGAAATGAAAGAGGTGATAAAGTGCTTCATTTTTACTTTCTTTTCTTCCCAAGAAAAAATGCAAACAATACTCCATATACTTGTATATATTAATAATGATTATTTACTCACTGTTAAATAATCTTTACATATATGTTGAAAAAGAGCACATGTAATATACAATAAGGTCAAAGGTAACAGAACTTGCAAAATGCAACCCAATATATTATAACAAGGATAAACTATGTGATTGAATACAAATCAATTTGAAATCTGAAAGGAGAATATACATTTGGTAAACGTTGAATAATTAACTTTTACTTTGTTACAACAAAAATATAGTTAATTTTCCAAATTTAAATTTGCTATTTTAGATTCTAACTTATAATGATACTTAGATACACCAGATATCCATGAAGAGCCCATGTTTTGATTATCAGTTAATTTCAAACTTTATTTTATGCAAACAATGTCCACATTCCCCAGCATTAAACATTATTCAGAAGAGTCAATAGCTTACTAACAATATCAATTTTTAAAACCCATCTATGCCTGTTAATTTATTGACTTTTTCTTTTTAACCTTCACCAGTAACTCTTTGGGATGAAAGTCTTATAAGAAATCAAATCAAATAAAAAAAATCTGACTACCATACTGATACGGGTTGGCTCTGTGTTCACACCTGAATCTCATCTCAAACTGTAATCCCCATGTGTCAAAGGAGGGACCTGGTGGGCGGGGATTGGATCATTGCGGGGGTTCCCCCAATGCTGTTCTCATGATAGTAAGTGAGTTCTCATGAGATCTGAGTTTTCTAAGTGGCAGATTCCCTTGCTCTCTCTCTCTTCTGGGTGCCTTGTGAAGAAGGTGGCTGCTTCCCCTTCCATTATGATTGTAAGTTCCCTGAGGTCTCCCAGCCATGCGAAACTGTGAGTCAATTAAACCTCTTTTCTTTATAAATTACTGAGTCTCAGGTAGTAACTTTATAGCAGTGTGAGAATAGACTAATATATACACTAAGACAAAAAACTTATATGATATTAAGTTATATGCTAGGCAGTTAAGCTATTAGTCAAAGTATAAACTGGAGACAATATCTGCCTGCTATCCACAAAAACTTGAAAATGATTTGTATAATATGTTTAGATTTGTATAATATATGCTTAGAAAAGTGTAATATATATTTATTACGATTGTATGATAGCAAAGATCTGGAAATAGCTTAAACAGTCATCAAAAAGACACTGATTCAAGTCCATTTATTTTAAAAATCAAAAAGGATGTACATGTATATGTGAATGGTCACATGTGTATGTATGTGTATACATATTTCTGGAAAGATTAATTATTCCACTGATAAGAATGACAGTGTCTTTTATTTTATTTATTTATTTTTAGACACAGGATCTCACTCTGTCACCCAGGCTGGAGTGCAGTGGCATGATCATAGCTCACTGTAACCTTGAATTCCTGGGTTCAGAGGATCCTCCCACATCAGCCTCCATAATAGCTAGGATTATAGGTGCGTGCCACCAAAGCTGGCTAATTTTTAAATTTTATTTGTAGAGATGGGGTCTTGCTTTGTTGCCCAGGCTGGTCTTAAATTCCTGGCCTCAAACAATCCTCCCACATTGGCCTCCCAAAGCACTAAGATTACATGTGTCTTTAAAGCATTCTATAGTATGAGTTTTGTCATGGATATTTGTTTTATAACAAAAAACAAAGCAGCAACAGAGAAGTCAATATTATGATGGTGTTTACAATACATAGAAACAAGTCTTTTATACATTTCCTTGACATTTTGCTTATTTATAGGGATAATAAAAACCCATGAGAAGTAAAATTCTGTTAGATTTTTAAGTGTTTCATTATTAAACCTTTATTTTACATCGTTACATATCTTTACATATATGCCTTGCAAATACAAGATATCTACACATATGTTGATATATTCAGACAGCCTTAAGTGGCTTCACATTTGTAACTAGTAACGCAAACTGCAAAGCCAAACTATTCTATTTTACTCAGCCTTCTCTTTGCCATACATAGCATGGGACTTTCATGTTGAGAACTTATGTATAATGTCAAATCATTAATACAGTTTAGGTTATTACGAGCATTTTGAACTTGACAACTGATACTTTCTGGTTATCTTAAAGTACTTTTTGATTTAAATGTATTAATTTGGTATTCTGAAAATATATATACTACATCTGGACTTACAGGAGAACCCGAACTAAAAAACTGGGATTACTTACCAGTAATTGGAGTTCTCTGACTGAAAATTTACTCCACAGATCCACATATTTTGGAGTTATTCCCATGTACCACCTCAAGGAATCGGGAGCTGTTAAAATGAGAATTTCCAGAAGGTTGGCACGACCTTAAGGCATGTGCCAAGTGCTGGTTGATTCCCTTTTGTGCAAGCCTTAAAAGCTTAACACCCACCTTTGTCATTCTAAATAGACAGGATAGGATGTGTTTATGAATAATGGTTCTGGAAAGATTACCTAATCAAAGAACTCCAGTTACCAGTGGGACTCCTTATTTTTTCATTTTATTCTAACACAAATATTTACTTTTTAAAAATTGAGAGCAGTGTCAATCCTAAGTCAAAAATATTAGAAATACTTTTAGTATACTTTTTAGTATGATTATTAGTGTCAGACACATTACGTTTCTTACCTTGAGCTTGCAGTTTTCTTAGCAACTTTGCATCTGTGTTATCTAGGAATTCAGCATTGCCAACATTTGGAGGTCGACCCTTCCGACGTCTCATCCTGGATTCCTCTCTTGCTCGCTGTCTGTCTGGATTTGGTGGTCTTCCTCTACGGCCTTCCATTGCCCTGATACGAGGAATGACATCCTCTTCTTTCAAAAGACACCACTGCATTCCCTTTTAATTAACATTTTACAGAAATAATATATTACAAACAAAATAAACACAAGAGACCAATATGTCAGAAAATTCTAGCTAAAAATTGCATATATTTTGGAATTTATAACATTGGTATAAACTTTAGGAATTTCGTTTTTAAATTAAACTTAGATGTATAATTATTCATGGTCTTTGGTATAGCTTTAATATTCTTACTTTAATGACTTAAGCTTTATTTTAAATATATAGAGAGATTTGTATCTGTATCTATAAACATATAGTTATAAATCTTAATCACAATTTCTGAACTATAATGACCATCGAGTTAGCAGATATTTAAAAATACTATTTGTGGATTGATGCCACTATAGACTGCTCTTATGGGTTATCAGCTAGGCCAAAATAATACATGAAAGTTTCTCTTTATAAATATTACAGCTAATAAATTAAGACAGAAAGAGTTAGAATATCAGGGTTCTGCAATCCTAATAAATTAGTGAATCGAAGAATTGAACTTGAATGGTTGCCTATCATCAAAAAGAGACACAACCAGACAGATACTAGCCTCCTAATGGAGGTTCATACAATCACCTACCTACAAAGTAGTACTGCTCCTCACACACACACAAAAATCAAACCTGGATTTGATCAAGCCTCTCAATTTAATTACAATAACTTTAAAAGAGACACAGAAGTATAAGTTAAACTATATGGAAAAATCCATTCTGTGGGAAATTCTATAAATGACCTAGTTTCTTCAACAAATATGCTGCAAGAAGAAAACTGTAGGAAGTTTAAATGAACCTTAAAATATGTATCAAACAAGCCCAATTTGTGGACCTTACTTGGATACTTATTTAAATAGACAAACTGGCCTGGCGTGGTGGCTCACACCTGTAATCCCAGCACTTTGGGAGGCCGAGGCGGGCAGATCACCTGAGGTCAGGAGTTCGAGACCAGCTTGGCCAACGTGAAACCCTGTCTCTACTAAAAATACAAAAATTAGCTGGCCATGGTGACAGGCACCTGTAATCCCAGCTACTCAGGAGGATGAGGCAGGAGAATGGTTTGAACCCAGGAGGCGGAGGTTGCAGTAAGCCGAGATCACACCATTGCACTCCCGCCTAGGGAACAAGAGTGAGACTTCATCTCTAAATAAATAGACAGACAAACTGTTAAGAAAATTTGAATAATAAAGAGACAATTGAAAATCTGAGCAATGACTGAGAGTTGATGATATCAAGAACATATCAATGTAAATAAGTACAACCACTATGGAGAACAGTTCAGAGGTCCCTCAAAAAACTAAAAATAGAGCTACCATATAATTCAGCAATTCCACTGCTAGGTATATATCTAAAAGAAAGTAAACGAATACATTGAAGAGGTATCTGCACTCCCATGTTTATTGCAGCACTGTTCACAATAGCCAGGATTTGGAAGCAACCCATGTGTCAGATGGATAAAGAAAATGTGGTAAATATACACCACACAATATACACCACACTATTCAGCCGTAAAGAAAAATGAGATCCTTTCATTTGCAACAACATCATGGATGGAACTAGAGAATATCACATTAAGTGAAACAAGCCAGGCCCAGAAAGATAAGTTTTGCATGGTGTCACTTATTTGTGGGAGCTAAAAATTAAAACAATTGAACTCAACAGAGATAGAAAGCAGAATGATAGTTGCCAGAGGCTGGGAAGGATAGTGAGAGGAGAGGGGAAAGGGAGTAGAGATGATTAATGGTTATAAAAAATAGGTGGGTAAAATAAATAAGATCTAGTATTTCATAGCACAACATGGTGACTACAATCAACAAGAATTTATCATACATTTAAAAAAACCTAAAAGAGTATAACTGGATTGTTTGTAACACAAAGAAAGGATAAATGCTTGAGGTGATGAATACCCCATTTACTTTGATGTTATTATTTTGCATTGTATGCCTGTATCAAAATATCTCATGTGGCTGGGCACGGTGGCTCACACCTGTAATCCCAGCATTTTGGGAGGCTAAGGCGGGTGGAACTCCTGAGGTCAGGAGTTTGAGACCAGCCTGGCCAACATGGTGAAACCCCGTCTCTACTAAAAATACAAAAATTAGCTGGGCATGGTGGTGGGTGCCTGTAGTACTAGCTACTTGGGAGAGTGACACAGGAGAATGGCTTGAACCCAGGAGGTGGAGGTTGCAGTGAGCCGAGATGGCACACTATACTCCAGCCTGGGCGACAGAGCGAGACTCCATCTCAAAAAAACAAAAACAAAACAAAACAAAACACTTGGGTACCCCATAAATATATATACCTATTATGTACTCACAAAAATGAAAAAATTAAAAATAAATTGTATATTGAAAGTATAATAATGGTACTGTGGTCATGAGTCCTTATCTTTTGGAGACACAAATGGAAACATTCCTCCAACAAATTTTGGAAGGGAGAAGTAGATGAGGATATATGTAAAACAATATTGGTCAAAATGATAATTCCTAAAGCTTATGATGGGTGCAAGGTATATATTATCAGTCCATCTATTTCTGTATATATTTGAGATTTCCCATTATAAGCCTCCTAGTGGAGGCACACACCAACACAATGCTAGTGTACTGTAAGAATAATTTTGTGGCCGGGCGCAGTGGCTCACGCCTATAATACCAGCACTTTGGGAGGCCAAGACGGGCGGATCACAAGGTCAGGAGTTCGAGATCAGCCTGGCCAATACAGTGAAATCCCATCTCTACTAAAAACACGAAAATCAGCTGGGCATGGTGGCGTGCATCTGTAGTCCCAGCTACTTGGGAGGCTGAGGCAGAAGAATCGCTTGAACCCAGGAGGTGGAAGTTGCAGTGAGCTGAGATCACGCCACTGCACTCCAACCTGGGTGAAAGAACAAGACACTGTCTCAAAATAAACAAAATAATAATAATACTGCTTAGCACATAAATACATGTATCCTGCATGTGTCAATCAACATAAATACACTATGTTATATTACCTTATAGTCCAAAAATAATATGTTCAGATATAGGAGACATATTTTAAAAATAACTGTCTTACTATTTCTTTTTAAGAGTTAATTCCTTCAGTATGAAGGTTAAGGAAATTTTTTAAATGTGTTTTTCTCTAAAAATATCCTTGAAGTAGAAATTTTGCTTGAGACACTAGAATAAACTGTGTAACCAAAAATAACCCAAAGTTCTTGAGTTTTAGGTTAAACATGATTTGCCTAACCTGGGGCAAGGAGTCTATGAATATTGCAGTTAATGGGTACTAAATTGTACATGATTATGGATAATAGCTACATCGCACATTCCAAGTATTGTGTTTTGTTCCAGATACTTTGAATAGACTATACACTTTAGTCTTCACATTTCTACCTCATATGGTGGGTTTTAGGCTGAGCAAGGTTGAATAGACAGCAAAGAACAGACTGTGATTCAAACCCATGACTGTCTCACTCTAAAACCTGTGCTCCTGACCACTATGAGTACTTGATGTTATAAAAATGTTCTTATACTTGATAAGTGACAGATCATAACATTTAGCTATGAAAGCACAGCCAAGATTATGTCAAGGAAAGACTGTCAGAAAAAAATTAATGCATATGTTCATACATAGATATGCTAAAAATAACATCTATACTAACTCCTTTCGGTAATTCTTATGTTAAAATAATTTTAAAAATTAATTTTGAGGAAAATGAAAATCTTTTGCCGAGATTCCAAATGAAGTCAGCAGGAACAATAGATATACAAAGTGTATTTTTAGGCCATAAGCCACTAAAAAGGAAGGCATCAGAATAGTTTTATGTTAGGTTATATTCACCAGCATGGGAAGCTTTTGATTAGTTTAGCTTTTCATTTTTTTATTATATTCTTAAGCATCAAGGCAGCATGTATCATATAAATTGAAAAATATAAAGGTGACATTCATGATACTTGGAAGAGAAGAGTGAGTAATAAAAGTCTGTAAACAAATCTGCATTTGGTTTTTAAAGTATCTTATTAGTAATAAAATCAATTTTTGGCCAAAATTTTAAGAGTTTTGTCAATTTTTCTTATCCAGATATAATTTCTACATAGTTATGTTTTTATTCAGCTAGGGAAATACACCTGTGTCAAAAGAGGAACAAAATATGTTGGTGCCTAAAACTTACGAGACAAATATAGTGACCATATCATTCACATTTTTGCCCTTAGCATTTAAAAAGTAAATACTTTCTAAAGGGATTGCATATACTGGATTACTTATAATGTCTTCTGATCCTAGATTTTAGAAAATGAGAAAAGAATCATTAGGAAAATCTGAAACTTATACTACAGCTTTAATTCATTGAAGAGCCAAAATAATTGTGGGTGAGAACAAAGAGTATTTTTCTCAATAAATTTTTCCTAAGGAAAAGCAAATACAATTTATATCATTTGATTCACATGCCATTGGCTTTTTATTTATCAGAATAATTTAATGTTTATATATCAATTTAATAATAAGAATTTAATTAATATTAATCAAAAGAATTTTTGTCTTGATTTCTAAGACTTAAGATAGTATATATTTCCTGAAAATAACTTGTTAAGATTTTTAAAACATGGATAAGATGATCAACAAGATGGAGATAGCAAAAGATTATTATTATTACTATTATTTATTTATTTATTTTTGAGATGAAGTCTCACTCTGTGGCCTAAGCTGTAGTGCAGTGGTGCAATCTCAGCTCACTGCAACCTCCACCTCTTAAGTTCAAGTGATTCTCCTGCCTCAGCCTCCCAAGTAGCTGGGATTACAGGCACTTGCCACCACACCCGGCTAATTTTTGTATTTTTAGTAGAGACAGGGTTTTGCCATGTTGGCCAGGCTGGTCTCGAACTCTTGACCTCAGGTGATCCACCCACCTTGGCCTTCGTTTGGATTACATGTGTGAGCCACCGCGCCTGGACAAGATTATGTTAATTATATTATTCTAATTCTGCTTTCAAGGGTTGGTAATTTATATTCTTAGTGAATAATACATTCACTTCTATAAATACTACAAAGAGAAAGAAGGATAAAAAGAAAAGCATTTATGTTTTATTTCAGAAGATGGAATAATCCAGGTAAACAAGCTAATGAAATAAGTGAAAGTACACTGTAAAGCTGTAATATATTATAAAAATGAAGTTTTCACTACTTAAATATTTGTTGAAGCACGTTTACTCCGAGCAAGGCATACCATTACCTACAGGTCAGCTAGAGAGAGTCCTTTTCCCTAAAGGACCACATTTTTAAGAAGGACCTCAGGTTCAGTCTATTCTAAGGCAGGTGACCCTAGGATCACACCCTCAGTAATGCGTTAGAAAAGCAGTTTAGAGCTTGGGAGAGAAAGCTGTCTCAACTGCCCATATAAAAATTATGATGGCCTGGATTAGAGCACAGAAATTAGAGCTGGAAAGAGAGATGCATAGTACATTGGTCTTTTGGGAGAGAGAACTGACTGAAATTGAACACTGCCTGGATGTGAAGGCGGAAAGCCAAAGACCAGAAAGGTAAAGTTTGGGGTAGTCTCTAAACAACATGGAAAAGGGAAACAAGTGGCAATGAGGTTTTCTTACTGAACAAATAAGGATGGAGAAATATTTGAGAAAACTGGAAAATAAATTTATTGCTCAACTTTTTTATGACTTATAAACAGACTTTTAAAGAAAGAAAATATTTATTTTTAGTGAGTTCTTAAATATTTTCTGTATTCAGAAATTCAAAAGAGATCATGAAAATTTATTTTCAATATGACCTTCCTATTTCAACATTTCTGTTATACAGTCTTCATAAATAAATGACTCCAAAGGATAGGTGAACCCTTCATGAGGGACTGGTTTGTTTTCACCTTATCTTATAGACAGTAAATTGCCTAATTAACTGGGTTTCCCACGTTTCACTGAAAGCTAAAGTAAATATGTGGTTTAGCAGCCACATGTTTAGTCTTAATGGGATGTGTTCTCAAGTCTCAATCCTGATTCAGTTTTACACATTCTGGCTTGACTTTTTCTTTTGTTGCTCCCATTTGTTAAATACTTGTAAGCTGATTTATTTTTTGGGAAAAGCAGTACATAATTATGTAAATGCAGTATCCCAGTCCACTAAAAGCCGATTAGCTGAATGATTTATTTGCCAAGTTATTGATGACTTTTTAAATAAGTTTTAGTATCACCAAGACTTTGATGCAGCAATTTCACCATGGATTTATAGTCCTGTGCCATTAGATGCCCAGCTTCCCAAGTTAATATTTGAGATGCCTAGTACTGTCCTTCTTGAATGCTCAATGTTATATAAGTGAACGGAGAGACTTTCCCCTACTCTTCTCATATTTTTCTGGGTTGAGATTTGTATCTATCCCAGTCCTTGCCTCTGGTAGTAAAATATTTGTGGTGTGTTTTAAATCTGGATTAAGGCAATTGGCCTGACAATTTAAGGCCTATCAGTCATTCAGTGGATTGATCATTTACCAAATTGATTTCTGGTTAAATAATTTTTAGTAAATTTAACCATAGCTTAAGTAAACAAAGTTAATTTTTTACTACTTTTCCTTTTGAAACTATACTTTCAGAATCCTTTACTTCCCAATTTGTTTATATGAAACTTTTAGAACGTCACACCTAAAAGCAAATCGATCTTAAAGATCTCTTATATGCATTTACATTACAGATGAGAGAATTAAGTTAGCTTCAGCGTAAGTAATGTAAGATACTAAATTATCCTGCTAGAACTAAAAGAAATTCTTAGGGCATGAGCAAAGAAAGGGTATCAGATATTTGTGACAAAATTTGACAATTCACATAAAAAAATTAACATCATGAAAAAAATGAAAATTTTGTTTGATTTCTTTATGCCTTTTCACAATTCAGTATTATGTCTATTTCTAGCTACTTAATAGTGCCAGAGGTAGGTAGTGAAAGGGATGTCACTATACTTTATCTTTCTTTATCCATCTGACACATGCAATAAAGATTACAAACTTTATGACAGATATTCTTAAGCCACCCTAGTCATATAGCTTATTATACCATACACTACATAGCACTTTAGATGTGAAAGAGTAAGAACCGTGAGGAAAGGTGTCATCTATTAAAAATACATGAGAAAGATGTGGTTTGATACAACTGTTTCCACAGTGCTGACTATGTTTTCTACTTAAAGTATGTCATCCTCTAATAGTCAACGACTTTCAATAACTCCTCCTCCTATATCCTTGGATTCATACAGTCGTCCTCCTAGTACAGGCCTTGCCTAGCCACAAAAATCCTACCTGGTAGATCACTGACATAAATTTCCAGACTTTTAGACTTCTGGTACCGATCTTTCATGTTCTCAGTGTCCATTCGTGCCCACGGCTATGTTGCATTAGGTGTGACAGTTAACAGCAGAGCTGAATTAGAACTCTGGTTGTTGACTTCCAATCTTTTGTTCTTCACTTAATTTGAAATAATTACCAGCATTATAATTGTGCTAGAAACTGTGTGTTGCCTACCTTACTGTGAAGCCTCCTCTTAACAAAACCCTAATTTTTAGCTGGGCAGTATTCTGCCTACTGTTTTATCTTCCCCAGAGAATAAGCTTCTCTAAACCAACAATCTTTTTTTGTATTCTTCAGTTTCTCTATGAACATTAGTTTTTCTTCAAATTCAGGCTTTCAATTTCATTTCTGTACTCAAATGTGTCTTCACAATTTGTCTATGGGAAAATGCCTTTAGGGGACATCTACTTAGGGAAAAAAATGCCTGGCACATTAAGTATTTGTCACAAATATTTACTGATTAAATGACTCAGAAAAAAAGGCTCTTTTCATTAAGAACTGCAGACATTTTACTTTTTATTGACTTGTGCATTAAAAAGAAGAAACACTGTACTTTTTTCTAAATGCAACATCTCAAAGAAAAAAAGCAACATTTTCAGAGTCATTTTAAATTTGCTTCTTCCTTGCATCTTTCAATTTTATGCTTTTTTTGGCCTGATAACAGTAGACATTCCATACTCTAATGCTTCTAAACGTCCTGGTTGAAAAAAATAAAGTTAAGGTCTTCACGCTTAGGTGTATAGCTTTCTACAATTCACAAAAAATGCATTTCAAGAGAGATCATCATGTATTTCAAAATAGTATGTCATTAACAATTTATTTTGATGCCTTCCTCTATTCCTAAGAAATATATAAATACCTCTTACCTTAGTATTATATTTAGGTCAATAAAAATAATGCTATTTTATTACCAAAACATGTCTATCTCAACCTTACTTTCTTTTATTCTGACAATCAAACACAAAGTAAAATAAAAACAACAACATTTTATTCAACAAGTTTTTATAATGTGATGAAACAGAAGTCTGTAAGAAATTTATTTATCTTACACCATTTTCAAAGGGGTTTCTAAAACTGCCAACAGAAATTCATTAAAAGGCAGCCAGCCAGTACAGCATGGGCTTATATAGAGTATTACAATTGTTTTGTTCCATGAAGTCTATCACTCTTCTAAAATCAAGATTTTTACAGAAGCTGGTAAGAAGTGCTTGAAAACTATCAGTATGCTGAAAAGTAGCCGATTCTACAAATTCCTCACTACATCTGTGGACCAAAATAAATAAAACTGATAATGGATACATTAAGTGTATCTTATTCCCTATTTCTTTCTTCCCCCTCCTTTTTTTTAAATTAGAGACAGGGTCTCAATATGTCACCCAGGCAGTTGTCCTCCTAGTATAATGGCATGGTCATAGTTCTCTCCAGTTTCAAACTCATGGGCTAAAACAGTCCTTTTACTTCAGCCTCCCATGTAGCTGGGACTACAGGCATGCACCATCATGCCTAGGTAATATTTTTATTTTTTGTGGAGATATAGAGTCTTGATACATTGCTCGGGCTAGTCTTGAACTCTGGACTTAAGCAATCCTCCTGTCTCAGCCTCCCAAAGTGTTGGGATTACAGGTATGAGCCACCGTGCTGGGCCTCTTATCCCCATTTCATTTGTAATCCTATTTTCTTGAATTAAGGGCATCTCTTTTTTTAAAGGTAATAATTACATTGTCGTCCTTCAGTAAATGATTAATTTACCTAAATTTTAATAAATACAAGCTCACACACCTCTCATCTTATTGTACTATACAAAAGTTAGTTAATATTTTCAACAAATGCTTGCTGTTAATATTAATAAATACATATAAAATCATATCTTAAGCCGAGAAATATCTTGAATCAAAAAATGATTAAGCAAAATATCCATGGTACTCAACAAGAAAAAATAAAAGGCATCCAAATAGGAAGAGAGGAAATCAAACGATCTGTCTTAACAGACAATATGATTCTATACCTAGAAAACCCTAGAGACTTTCACAAAAGGCTCCTAGGACTGATAAACGAGTTCAGTAAGGTTTGAGTATACAAAATCAATATACAAAAATCAATAACATTTCTATATGCCAATAGCATCCAAGCTGAGAGCCAAATCAAGAACGCAATATCATTTACAATAATAGCCACAAAAAGAACAAAATACCTAGGAATATAGGTATTCCTATATAGGTATAGGAATATAGGTATTCCTATATAGGTATAGGAATATAGGTATCACCAAGGGGTGAAAGATCTCTACAACAAAAATGAACAAACACTGCTGAAAGCAATCAGAGAAGACACAAACAAATGGAAAAACGTTCCATGGTCATGGATAGGAAGAATCAACATTGTCAAAATAGCCATACCGCCCAAAGTAATTTACAGATTCAATGCTTATTCCTATCGAACCACCAATGCAATTTTTCACAGAATCAGAAAAAAACTATTCTAAAATTTGTATGAAACCTAAAGAGCCTAAATTGCCAAAACAATCTAAGCTAAAAGAACAAAGCTGGAAGCATCACACTTACCTGACTTCCAACTATACCACAAGGCTACAGTAACCAAAACAGCATGGTACTGGTACAAAAAATGGCACACAGACCAATGGAACAGGACAGAGAATCCAGAAATAAGACTGCACACCCATGACCACCTGATTTTTGATAAAGTCAACAATAACAAGCAATGGAGAAAGAACTCCCCTATCAATAAACAGTGCTGGGATAACTGGCTAGATGTACACAGAATATTGAAATTGAACCCCTTCCTTTCACCATATACAAAAATTAACTCTACATGGATTAAAGACTTAAATTTCCAGGAACAAACCTAGGAAATACCATTCTGAACATCAACCTTGGCAAAGAATTTATTACTAAGTCCCTAAAAGCAACTGCAACAGAAATAAAAATTGACAAGTGAGACCTAATTAAACTAGAGCTTCTGTACAGCAGAAGAAACTATCACAGACAACCTACAGAACGGGAGCAAATATTCACAAACTATATATCTGACAAAGGTGTAATATCTAGACTCTATAAGAAACTTAATTCAACAAAAACAAAAAATAACTCCATTAAAAAATGGACACGAACACTCCTGAAAAAAAGATACATGGAGCCAACAAATATACATAGAAATGCTCAACACCCTTAATCACAAAAGAAATGCAAATTAAAACCACAATGAAATACTATCTCATTCTGACACGAGTCAGAATGGCTATTGTTGGCCGGGTGCAGTGGCTCACACCTGTAATTTAATCTCAGCACTTTGGGAGGCCAAGGCAGGCGGATCACGAGGTCAGGAGATTGAGACCATCCTGGCTAACACAGTGAAACCCCGTCTCTACTAAAAATACAAAAAAATTAGCCGGGTACAGTGGCGGGTGCCTGTAGTCCCAGCTACTCCGGAGGCTGAGGCAGGAGAAAGGCGTGAACCTGGGAGGCGGGGCTTGCAGTGAGCTGAGATGGCACTACTGCACTCCAGCTGGGTGACAGAGCAAGACTCCATCTCAAAAATAAAAGGCTATTAATAAAAAAGCCAAAAAACAATAGATGTGGGCAAGACTGCAGAGAAAAGGGAACACTTCATACACTGATAGTAGGAATGTAAATTAGTTCAGCCACTGTGGAAAGCAATGTGGAGATTCTTCAAAGAGCTTAAAACAGAACTATCATTAGACCCAGCAATCCCACTACTGGGTATATACCCAAAGGAAAATAAATTGTTCTACCAAAAAGACACACGCCCTCACATGTTCACTGCAGCACTATTCACAATAGCAAAGACATGGAATCAACCTATATGCCCATCAACAGTGGACTGAACAAAGAAAATGGTATATATATGCCCAGGAATACTACGCAGCCATAGAAAGAATGATATGTTATCCTTTGTAACAACATGGATGCAGCTGAAGGCCATCACCTAAGAGACATAATGAAGGAACAGAAAACTAAATATCACATGTTTTTACAAGTGACAGCTAAACATTGAATATCCACAAATGCAAAGATGTGAACAACAGACACTGGAGACTACTTGAGTGGGGAGAGTGGTGGCGGGGGCGTGGGGGTGGGGGTTGAAAAACTACCAATCAGGTACTGTGCTCCAGGATCATTTGCACACTGAACCTCAGTGATGCACAGCCTGCCCACCTAGCAAACCTGTACACATACCCCTGAGCCTAAAATAAAGGTTGAAAGAAAAATAAATAAAGCACTGTGTCCCTAAAAAAAGTATCAAACTACATGCTTAAAAATGATTTTGTTTTATTGCATGTAAATATGCCACAATATTATTTTTTAAAGAAAAAAGTTTTTTCAATTAGGGATTTTTTTCTTTAAAATTTATATCAACAACAAAGAAATTCTTAAACGTAAGAAAAAATTAATGATTTTATCTATTCTGAAATAAAATGTTGATGGGCTGTTGCTTCTCTTTCAGATTTATCACAGGTTGCTGTATAGACTTTGGGGGTGAGGGGACTTGTTTTTTGTTTTAAATTCACTTTTTTACTTCTTTAGTATTTAATGTTGAGATGAATGGCCTTTGATGGAAATTATACTCCTGGAAGGAACAAATCATTGTCTCAATAAACCAGAGAAAAACCTAGAATTCTGCACTTCAGATATTATCTTCTAGCAGAGTGTTATCTCCTAAATTATATATATAATACATGGAGATTTGGAATTCCGCTGATGTAATTTTTGTAATGTGTTAACTAAAATTAGAACATATAGAACTAATGTTGGGGGTTTTGGGATATCTTTTAAGATTAAAAAATGATGAAAAAAATATACTTCCCAGGAAAATGTTTTAATAGGAGAATGATTAAGAATAGAGCTGTCGGCATGCCCAAGATGGCCGAATAGGAACAGCTCCAGCTTCCAGCTCCCATCGTGAGCAACACAGAAGATGGGTGATTTCTGCATTTTCAACTGAGGTACCGGGTTCATCTCACTGGGGAGTGTCACGTTGGACAGTTGGCGCTGGTCTGCGGGTGCAGCCCGACCAGCGAGAGGTGAAGCATGGCAAGGCATCACCTCAACTGGGAAGCGCAAGGGGGAAGGGAATTCCTTTTCCTAGCCAAAGGAAATTGAGACACACAACACCTGGAAAATCGGGTAACTCCCACCCTAATACTGTGCTTTACCAAGGGTCTTAGCAAACGGCAAACCAGGAGATTATATCCCACATCTGGCCCAGACGGTCTCATGCCCATGGAGCCTCCCTCATTGCTAGCACAGCAGTCTGAGATCTAACTGCAAGGCAGCAGTGAGACTGGCGGAGGGGCGCCCACCACTGCTGAGGCTTAAGTAGGTAAACAAAGCCATCAGGAAGCTCAAATTGGGTGAAGCCCACCACAGCTCAAGGAGGCTGGTCTGCCTCTGTAGACTCCTCCTCTGGGGACAGGGCATAGCTAAACAAAAAGCAGCAGAAACCTCGGCAGAGGTAAATGCCCCTGTCTGACAGCTTTGAAGACAGCAGTGGATCTCCCAGCACAGAGGCTGAGATCTGAGAACGGACAGACTGCCTACTCAAGTGGGTCCCTGACTCCTGAGTAGCCTAATTGGGAGACATCCCCTACTAGGTGCAGACTGACACCTCACACCTCACACGGCGGGGTACACTCCTGAGACGAAGCTTCCAGAGCAAGATTCAGACAGCAACACTCGCTGTTGAGAAATATTCTATCTTCTGCAGCCTCTGCAGCTGATACCCAGGCAAACAGGGTCTGGAGTGGACCTCAAGCAAACTCCAACAGACCTACAGCTAACGGTCCCAACTGTTAGAAGGAAAACTAACAAACAGAAAGGACACCCACACCAAAACCCCATCAGTACGTCACCATCACCAAAGACTAAAGGCAGATAAAACCACAAAGATGGGGAAAAAGCAGTGCAGAAAAGCTGGAAATTAAAAAAATCAGAACGCATCTCCTCCTCCAAAGGAACGCAGCTCATTGCCAGCAATGGAACAAAGCTGGATGGAGAATGACTTTGACAAGTTGAGAGAAGAAGCCTTCAGGCGATCAAAAGTCTCAGAGCTAAAGGAGGAACTACGTAACCAGTGCAAAGAAACTAAAAACCTTGAAAAAAGAATGGATGACTGGATAACTAGAATAATCAATGCAGAGAAGACCTTAAAAGAAGTGATAGAGATGAAAACCGTAACACGAGAACGTGACAAATGCACAAGCTTCAGTAACCGACTCGATCAGCTGGAAGAAAGAGTATCAGCAATTGAAGATCACATGAATGAAATGAAGCGAGAAGAGAAGTGTAGAGAAAAAAGAGTAAACAGAAATGAACAAAGCCTCCAAGAAATATGGGATTATGTGAAAAGATCAAATCTACATCTGATTGGTGTGCCTGAAAGTGACAGGAAAATGGAACGAAGTTGGAAAACACTCTGCAGGATATCATCCAGGAGAACTTCCCCAACCTAGTAGGGCACGCCAACATTCAAATTCAGGAAATACAGAGAACTCCACAAAGATACTCCTCGAGAAGAGCAACTCCAAGACACATAATTGTCAGATTCACCAAAGTTGAAATGGAAGAAAAAATGTTAAGGGCAGCCAGAGAGAAATGTCAGGTTACACACAAAGGGAAGCCCATCAGACTAACAGCAGATCTCTCAGCAGAAACCCTACAAGCCAGAAGAGAGTGGGGGCCAATATTCAACATTTAAAGAAAATAATTTTCAACCCAGAATTTCATATCCAGTCAAACTAAGTTTCATAAGTGAAGGAGAAATAAAATCCTTTACAGACAAGCAAATGCTTAGAGATTTTGTCACCACCAGGCCCTACAAGAGATCCTGAAGGAAGCACTAAACATGGAAAGGAACAACAGGTACCAGCCATTGCAAAAACATGTCAAAATGTAAAGTCCATTGATGCTACAAAGAAACTGTATCAACTAATGAGCAAAATAACCAGCTGATATCATAATGACAGGATCAAGTTCACACATAACAATATTAACCTTAAATGTAAATGGACTAAATGGTCCAATTAAAAGACACAGACTGGCATATTGGATAAAGAGTCAAGACCTATCAGTTTGCTGTATTCAGGAGACCCATCTCACATGGAGAGACACACATAGGCTCAAAATAAAGGGATGGAGGAAGATCTAACAAGCAAATGGGTGAAAAAAAAAAGCAGGGGTTGCAGTCCTAGTCTCTGATAAAACAGACTTTAAACCATCAAAGATCAAAAGAGACAAAGAAAGGCATTACATAATGGTAAAAGGATCAATTCATCAGGAAGAGCTAACTATCCTAAATATATATGCACCCAATACAGGAGCACCCAGATTCATAGAGCAAGTGCTTAGAGACTTACAAAGAGACTTAGATTCCCATACAATAATAATGGGAAACTTCAACACCCCACTGTCAACATTAGACAGATCAACGAGACAGAAAGTTAACAAGGATATCCAGGAATTCAACTCAACGCTGTACCAAGCGGACCTAATAGACATCTAGAGAACTCTCCACCCCAAATCAACAGAATATACATTCTTCTCAGCACCACATCACATTTATTCCAAAATTGACCAAATGGTTGGAAGTAAAGCACTCCTAGGCAAATGCAAAAGAACATAAATTATAACAAACTGTCTCTCAGACCACAGTGCAATCAAACTAGAACTCAGGATTAAGAAACTCAATCAAAACCGCTCAACTACATGGAAACTGAACAACCTGCTCCTGAATGACTACTGGGTACATAACGAAATGAAAGCAGAAATAAAGATGTTCTTTGAAACCAATGAGAACAAAGATACAACATACCAGAATCTCTGGGACACATTTAAAGCAGTGTGTAGAAGGAAATTTATAGCACTAAATGCCCACAAGAGAAAGCAAGAAAGATCTAAAATTGACACCCTAACATCACAATGAAAAGAACTAGAGAAGCAAGAGCAAACATATTCAAAAGCGAGCAGAAGGCAAGAAATAACTAAGATCAGAGCAGAAATGGAGATAGAGACACAAAAAAACCCTCCAAAAAATCAATGAATCCACGAGCTGGGTTTTTGAAAAGATCAACAAAATTGATAGACTGCTAGCAAGACTAACACAGAAGAAGAGCGAGAAGAATCAAATAGATGCAATAAAAAATGATAAAGGGGATATCACCACCAACCCCACAGAAATACAAACTACCATCAGAGAATACTATAAACACGTCAATGCAAATAAACTAGAAAACCTAGAAGAAATGGATAATTTCCTGGACACTTACACTTTCCCAAGACTAAACCAGGAAGAAGTTGAATCCCTGAATAGACCAATAGCAGGCTCTGAAATTGAGGCAATAATTAATAGCTTACCAACCAAAAAAAGTCCAGGACCAGATGGATTCACAGCCGAATTCTACCAGAGGTACAAGGAGGAGCTGGTACCATTCCTTCTGAAACTATTCCAATCAATAGAAAAAAAGGGAATCCTCCCTAACTCATTTTATGAGGCCAACATCATCCTGATACCAAAGCCTGACAGAGATACAACCAAAAAAGAGAATTTTAGACTAATATCCCTGATGAACATCGATGCAAAAATCCTCAATAAAATACTGGCAAACCGAATCCAGCAGCACATCAAAAAGCTTATCCACCATGATCAAGTGGGTTTCCTCCCTGGGATGCAAGGCTGGTTCAACATATGTAAATCAATAAACGTAATCCAGCATATAAACAGAACCGAAGACAAAAAACCACATGATTATCTCAATAGATGCAGAAAAGGCCTCTGACGAAATTCAACAGCCCTTCATGCTGAAAACTCTCAATAAATTCGGTATTGATGGAATGTATCTCAAAAAAATAAGAGCTATTTATGACAAACCTACAGCCAATATCATACTGAATGGGCAAAAACTGGAAAAGTTCCCTTTGAAAACTGGCACAAGACAGGGATGCCCTCTCTCACCACTCCTATTCAACATAGTGTTGGAAGTTCTGGCTAGAGCAGTCAGGCAAGAGAAAGAAATAAAGCGTATTCAGTTAGGAAAAGAAGAAGTCAAACTGTCCCTGTTTGCAGATGACATGATTGTATATTTACAAAACCCCGTCGTCTCAGCCCAAAATCTCCTTAAGCTGATAAGCAACTCCAGCAAAGTCTCAGGATACAAAATCAATGTGCAAAAATCACAAGCATTCTTATACACCAGTAACAGAGAAACAGAGAGCCAAATCATGAATGAACTCCCATTCACAATAGCTTCAAAGAGAAAAAAATACCTAGGAATCCAACTTACAAGGGTTGTAAAGGACCTCTTCAAGAAGAACTACAAATCACTGCTCAGTGAAATAAAAGAGGACACAAACAAATGGAAGAACATACCATGCTCATGGACAGGAAGAATCGATATTGTGAAAATGGCCATACTGCCCAAGGTAATTTATAGATTCAATGCCATTCCCATTAAGCTACCAATGACTTTCTTTACAGAATTGGAAAAAATTGCTTTAAAGTTCATATGGAACCAAAAGAGACCCTGCATTGTCAAGACAATCCTAAGTTAACAGAACAAAGCTGGAGGCATCATGCTACCTGACTTCAAACTATACTACAAGGCTACTGTAACCAAAACAGCATGGTACTGGTACCAAAACAGACATATAGACCAATAGAACAGAACAGAGCCCTCAGAAGTAATACCACACATCTACAGCCATCTGATCTTTGACAAACCTGACAAAAACAAGAAACGGGGAAAGGATTCCCTATTTAATAAATGGTGCTGGGAAAATTGGCTAGCTATAAGTAGAAAGCTGAAATTGGATCCTTTCCTTACTCCTTATATGAAAATTAATTCAAGATGGATTAGAGACTTAAATGTTAGACCTAAAACCATAAAAACCCTAGAAGAAAAACTAGATAATACAATTCAGGACATAGGCATGGGCAAGGACTTCATGTCTAAAACACCAAAAGCAATGGCAACAAAAGCCAAAACTGACAAATGGGATCTAATTAAACTAAAGAGCTTCTGCACAGCAAAACAAACTACCATCAGAGTGAACAGGCAACCTACAGAATGGGAGAAAATTTTTGCAACCTACCCTTCTGACAAAGGGCTAATATCCAGAACCTATAAAGAACTCAATCAAATTTACAAGAAAAAAACAAACAATCCCATAAAAAAGTGGGCAAAGGATATGAACAGACACTTCTCAAAAGAAGACATTCATACAGCCAACAGACACATGAAAACATGCTCATCATCATGCCATAAAAAATGCTCATCATCACTGGCCATCAGAGAAATGCAAATCAAAACCACAATGAGATACCATCTCACACCAGTTAGAATGGCAGTCATGAAAAAGTCAGGAAACAACAGGTGCTGGAGAGGATGTGGAGAAATAGGAACACTTCTACACTGTTGGTGGGACTGTAAACTAGTTCAGCCATTGTGGAAAACAGTGTGGCGATTCCTCAAGGTTCTAGAACTAGAAATACCATTTGACCCAGCCATCCCACTACTGGGTATATACCCAAAGGATTGTAAGTCATGCTGCTATAAAGACACATGCATGGGGCCGGGTGCGGTGGCTCACGCCTGTAATCCCAGCACTTTGGGAGGCCGAAACAGGCGGATCACGAGGTCAGGAGACTGAGACCATCCTGGCTAACATGGTGAAACCCTGTCTCTACTAAAAAATACAAAAAACTAGCCAGGCGAGGTGGCGGGCACCTGTAGTCCCAGTTACTTGGGAGGCTGAGGCAGGAGAATGGCGTGAACTTGGGAGGCGGAGGTTGCAGTGAGCTGAGATCCGGCCACTGCACTCTAGCCTGGGCCACAGAGTGACACTCTGTCTCAAAAAAAAAAAAAAAAAAGACACATGCAGACATATGTTCATTGTGGCACTATGCACAATAGCAAAGACTTGGAATCAACCCAAATGTCCATCAGTGACAGACTGGATTAAGAAAATGTGGCACACATCCCCATCAAGCTACCAATGAGTTTCTTCACAGAATTGGAAAAAACAGCTTTAAAGTTCATATGGAACCAAAAAAGAGCCCGCATTGCCAAGACAATCCTAAGTCAAAAGAACAAAGCTGGAGGCATCATGCTACCTGACTTCAAACTATACTACAAGGCTATAGTAACCAAAACAGCATGGTACTGGTACCAAAACAGAGATATAGACCAATGGAACAGAACAGAGCCCTCAGAAATAATACCACACATCTACAGCCATCTGATCTTTGACAAACCTGAGAGAAACAAGAAATGGGGAAAGGACTCCCTATTTAATAAATGGTGCTGGGAAAACTGGCTAGCCATAAGTAGAAAGCTGAAACTGGATCCTTTCCTTACTCCTTATACGAAAATTAATTCAAGATGGATTAGAGACTTAAATGTTAGACCTAATACCACAAAAACCCTAGAAGAAAACCTAGGTAGTACCATTCAGGACATAGGCATGGACAAGGACTTCATGTCTAAAACACCAAAAGCAAAGGCAGCAAAAGCCAAAATTGACAAATGGGATATGATTAAACTAAAGAGCTTTTGCACAGCAAAAGAAACTACCATCAGAGTGAACAGGCAACCTACAGAATGGGAGAAAATTTTTGCAATCTACTCATCTGACAAAGGGCTAATATCCAGAATCTACAAAGAACTCAAACAAATTTACAAGAAAAAAACAAACAACCCCATCAAAAAGTGGGTAGAGGATATGAACAGACACTTCTCAAAAGAAGACATTCATACAGCCAACAGACACATGAAAAAATGCTCATCATCACTGGCCACCAGAGAAATGCAAATCAAAACCACAATGAGATACCATCTCACACCAGTTAGAATGGCAATCATTAAAAAGTCAGGAAACAACAGGTGCTGGAGAGGATGTGGAGAAATAGGAACACTTTTACACTGTTGGTGGGATTGTAAACTAGTTCAACCATTATGGAAAACAGTATGGCGATTCCTCAAGGATCTAGAACTAGATGTACCATATGACCCAGCCATCCCACTACTGGGTATATACCCAAAGGATTATAAATCATGCTGCTATAAAGACACATGCACACGTATGCTTACTGCGGCACTATTCACCATAGTAAAGACTTGGAATCAACCCAAATGTCCATCTGTGACAGACTGGATTAAGAAAATGTGGCACATATACACCATGGAATATTATGCAGCCATAAAAAAGGATGAGTTTGCGTCCTTTGTAGGCACATGGATGCAGCTGGAAACCATCATTCTTAGCAAACTATCACAAGAACAGAAAACCAAACACCGCATGTTCTCACTCATAGGTGGGAACTGAACAATGATATCACTTGGACTCGGGAAGGGGAACATCACACACTGGGGCCTATCATGGGGGGGGGGAAGGGAGAGGGATTGCATTGGGAGTTATACCTGATATAAATGACGAATTGATGGGTGCTGACGAGTTGATGGGTGCAGCACACCAACATGGCACAAGTATACATATGTAACAAACCTGCACGTTATGCACATGTACCCTAGAACTTAAAGTATAATAATAAAAATAAATAAATAAATAACAATAAAAAATTAAAAAATAACTAGGGGGAGGCACGATTATTTGTTGTTTTAATATAAATATAAAGATAATAAAATATGATTTGAGTAACAACAACAAAAAAAAGAAAATGTGGCACATATACACCATGGAATACTATGCAGCCATAAAATAGGACGAGTTCGTGTCCTTTGTAGGGCATGGATGCAGCTGGAAACCATCATTCTCAGCAAACTATTGCAAGAACAGAAAACCAAACACCGCAGGTTCTCACTCACAGTTGGGAACTGAACAATGAGATCACTTGGACACAAGAAGGGGATCATCACACACCAGGTCCTATTGTGCAGAGTGGGGAGAGGGGAGGGATAGCATTAGGAGATATACCTAATGTAAATGACGAGTTAATGGGTGCAGCACACCAACATGGCACATGCATACATATGTAACAAACCTGCACGTTGTGCACAGGTACCCTAGAATTTAAATTACACACACACACACACACACACACAAAAGAATGGAGTTGTCCCTTGGTATCAGGACCTCCTTCTATGAATACCAGTATCTGCAGACATTCAAGTCCCTGAATAAAAATAACACAGTATTGGCATATATCCTATGCCTACACTCCTATATACTTTAAATCATCTCCAAATTACTTATAATAGTAAACACAATGTACATGTTATATAAATAGCTGTTACATTACATTGTTTAGGGAATAATGACAAGGAAAAATGTCTGTACATGTTTAGTACAGATACATCTTTTTCCCTGAGAATTTTCAATCCACAATTGCTTGAATCCACAAATGCAGAAAACACAGATATGGAGGGCTGAGTGTACTAATGAATCCACAAATACAGCATTTCATTTGCTATCAAACATCCCAATAGATACATGACGCTTGGAAAACTGTTGCGGCAACATTTAAGGTCATTTTGTACAATCTCCATGCATTTGGAAAACTATGAATTCTCAGTTTTATTGAACTACAAAGAATAGGGATATTTACTTTTAAAAGACAGAAATTGTTTTTCTGTTGTTGTTGTTTTGTTTGTTTTTTTAAGATGGTGTCTCACTCTGTCGCCCAGGCTGGAGTGCAGTGGTGTGATCTCAGCTCACTGCAACCTCCACCTCCCAGGTTCAAGCAATTCTCCCTGCCTCAGCCTCCCGAGCAGCTGGGACTACAGGTGCCCACCACCATGCCCAGCTAAATTTTGTATTTTTAGTAGATAAGGGGTTTTGCCACGTTGGCTAGGCTGGTCTTGAACTCCGGAGCTCAAGTGATCCGCCCACCTCGGCCTCCCAAAGTGCTGGGGTTACAGGTGTAAGCCACAATGCCTGGGCTGGTTTTCACATTATATACATAAAACAAGCAAATTTTTGAAGAGACACAACATGCAAAAAATGTAGAAAGCAAAAAAAATCCATTGCTATCACCATTACATCCATTATTAGTTTTGACACATTTCCTTCTAGTCTATTAATATGCACACTTTTTCTAAACATGTTTCATCATCAAACCATTTATACAATTTGCATAAAAGCAGATATATTGTAAATACATAGGATCATCATTGCATGGTAACAGTAGCTTTGTGCCACCCTATATTTTACATCTTCTACAAAATTTAGTGTGATCAAAATTATTTCACATCATAATTACTATAACAAAAATATATAATCTTGGTTTTCAGAGAACATTCTTATATAATGACATACATTTCCAGTTAACCATATGCTTAAACTTATTAATCACATAATCCAGTATATAAAAATGTACATGGTTTTATAACTATATGCATCTCTAATTAATTAACTAGAACACTTTTTTTGATGACTTACCTTTAATTGTTGTTTTCTAAAAGTATCCTGAATTCCTGTGTACTAATTTTGGTTTTAGCTAAAAGAAATGCTCTCAAAATTACGAATATTTTCCCCTAGCATTCTGCTGAAATGTTGGCAGCTTAATATATTTGGCTTTAGTGATTCATCCTATTTCCTTGATTGGAATTGATCTCAACAAGACAGTGTACATTTGGAAAACACTGATTATATTTAATAAAAAGTGAATGCATGTCAAGGAACATTCTATTCTGTGTAATGAGGCTTTATAGATTAGGTCTAATTATCACTGATATAAAACTAAAAATCCTTTATATGTTGAATACCAATTAGCTTTCCTCTCAGAACAAAAATCTAGTGAACTTAAAATCACAAAGATATCTTTGGCATAAATAATACAAGTAAGAATCTGACAACGTGAAACAAAAAAGTTTAAAATGATAATTTTTTAAGTTTCTAATAATGACTTTAAAACTGATGTAGTGTATATAGAATGTGTAACACTGTGGTTCATTAAAATTCTAAGAATCTGGTGAAAGATTTAGTCTAAGTCAAAAATTTTTTTTGTTTAAAAAAATAGAAAACCCTAGAATATATTTCCATATATTTCTATAAATCTCAGATAAACACATTTTGACATTTTAGAACTACCAATAAAGAGACAGGTAGATCTGGACATAACTTCTTTCTTTAAAAGTCATGGACTACAATAGAAAACAGGTTACATGATGTATGCAAAAGATTACTTTTTCAGAAACCTTGAGTTCTAGTTATGTCTCAGCCTTGTGTGTGACCTTAAAAAATTCCTTTAAGCTTCCAAACTCAAACCTCTTACAGAATGAGGGAGACCTTTTCCATTTCTAAATCATAAAATTTAAGGGTAAGATAGGATAGAAGAGTTCCCTATTCACAAAGAAAATATTAATTGCCAAAAAAAGTTTTTCCTATGCATTATAATGGGACAGAAGAGAGACAGGTTCAATGAAGAAAGAAAATATCAACTTTAGGTGGCTGAGCATTTTAGCCTTTTTGAAACATTGTTATGCATATGATCTCATTTTAATCTTGCCATAATCCTATGAGACAGAAGTGTAATATATTTACATATATTATAATTGTTTCTATTTGGCAGATAACAAAGTTGTGGGAGAAGGGGCATTATTTTGTTATTGTTCAGAATTACAAGAGTATTTCATGGATTAACAAGAATCTAGGTCTCATCACTTCTTAACTGGGACCCCTTTCAATGCAGCTAAAGGGAATAATAAGCACATGCAGCTGAATATAACTAAGGAACAAAAGGAAAGCATTAAAGAAAACATACAGGAAATGAGATCTCCTTGGTGGGTTCTTTTTGCTGACTAGTGAGGATGTATACTTAACACCATAAGCTCAAAGGGAGCTGTGGTGATATGTTCAGAAATGTGCACCAATTAATGTAAAAACTGAATTTCTGCAAAAACCAGAAATTTCATTCACCTAGTTTTAAGAAATGACAAAAAAACTTACCAAACTTGTGAAAATGCAACATATAGTGTGGCATAATCAAATGGACAAGATTCTTCCAAAACATATATATCCTCTTTTGGATTGACTTATAATAATAGGGTCTTCATATTCAAATTAGTTTTTAAAACTAGCTCTACTTTTCAGGAAACTAATGTTTTCCTATATTTCATATGAACATGCAGATGCTTTTATACCTATATAAACTGTAAAGTTATTGGTTGAATTAATAAAAACAGAAAAAATTTACTTATTTATGAAAAAGATACCTATTATGTCAAAGCTCCTTGCTACTGAAACATAGTTAATTGAGGCCTTAATGAGTGCTTACCACAAAGTTATATGTACTAATTAAAGAAAGGCAATGCTCCAGAGTGTAGTGAAATTTACTTCATTTAGGTTATGGTACTACTTTTTGGTTCAAAGACTATACTTTTTAAAAAGTGGATACCTGCGGTCCATCTCTGGCTTCATAGAAGTCACCCACTCTTATTTTTGCACTGAAGCTGAAATTGTCCCTTGAGATATCCATTATTCCATTTCTGCTGAGATACTGAAAAAATCACATATTTTTCCACTTCAGGTTTTAATAATTACAACCCAGCTTTGATGTATAGCTAGCTTCAGGACACTAATGTTTTGCATATTCTATCAAGGGGCTATAAATTTATAGGAGATCAATTTAGGTTAAGTACAATAGTCCCATACAAGAGAATATTTAGTATCAAGGAACTTTATCTGAGAAAGGAGTACACTTTTTTTTGTACATGATCATGCTTAATAGGCACCAAATGTACATTATTTGGTGAAAAGTATGTACCTTTATTACTTCAGGGTACTGCCTAAGTTTCTTTCCACATGGAGCATAATATGCTACTTCTCCTTGAAGGCGCCCTCCAAAGTTTCTTATTCTTGTCTCTCTCTGCCAGCTACACATAACAGAAATGAAGGTTATAACATACTTAATTTTAAGACAGCTTTTAAAAATTAAAAATAAGTTAAAGTATACATGTTCTCTAGAAAACATGAAAAATGAAAACAAAAACTCCTCAAACAACCCAAATATATTAACTGTCAAAATTATTTAGATTTCTAGCCAATTCAACTAAAAAATTAATTATTCAATTTATATATTAAACTCCATCAAAATGTTTAGAAATCGTAATTGATTACTTTGGGTACTCTGACATTTCAGTAACGCGTCAATGTGTAGTGATTTTTACATCTGAAAAGCTTTAAGGGAGGAGTAAAGTAAACCTGGCTCTCTGCTGGTTGGGGTTCACATACATTCAGTCTAAAAGCTGTCATTTCTAATTAAACCATCTTAGTCAAACTCTGGTTGAGTCCCTCAATTTTGACCAAAGTAGCTTTTACTGTCCTTTAATTTTATCTTCACAAAAACTTCTCACAATCTCGCTGTACTCTTGCCCTTTGCCATCTGATTTGCTCTTGGTTCTTTATCAGTCATGTTTCTACTTGGCTGTATCATCCCACCCCAGCTCTGCCACATCTCCAGGAAACAGGATTAATTTCAGTTTTCTGATATACCAAATTCCTTGCCCTTTGCTCTAGCTCTTCTGCTCTAATAAATACTATGCAGCTATGAACTTCTTTTATTAATTGTAGAGAATGAAAAATCAAGTATATATCAAACATGCATAAATATATGGGGGAAAAAGAAAAAGGGAAACCTTATTTTGCATACCCATATTCCAATGGAATACGCAGTTCACGTTCATCTGTTACTCTTCTTCTTTTGGAAGTGCCTTTAAAAAAATTCAATTGGTTAATATAAAAAATTCAATAATAGAGATAATAATCTTGATCGTTTAGAAACTTTTAAAAAGTATATGTTAATGACTTGGATTATTTAGTGTATTTCTGTAATTTATACATTATTTTCAGATGGTTTTCAATAAAACACTTTATAAGGCAGGGGGCTTTTTTCTTCTTTTAGGTCTGAATGACAGAACAACTAGTTTTTCTCTCTAAAGAAAATACAATTCAAGGTAAAAATATATACCTTTCCTCTCATTTTGTTATTAAAGAAATGGCTAGAGAAGCAGGACAGAAATAGAGGTTTCAGAAAACTTTTTTAAATTGTTGACTTTGAAAATATGAGTTTTTGGATGCTGAAAAATTTCAACAGCTGGCTCATACATTTAAAGACGATTTAATTTCTATGTCCATATACATCCATAGCCAAAAACACTACCAGGTCTTTTAATTAACCTAAACCACCAAGGAACAGGATTATGATTTTATGTAAAAATTTTCAAAGACCGAGATCAAGTTTCACAAACATAAATAAACTCATCTAAAATTAGTAGGCTATCATACTGGTATGTGGTAAATGAAAGCAAAGCTAGAAATTGACAAGAGGAGAATGAAATAAGTAAAATAAAATATTTTACTGTATATATCTATAGTTTCTTAGACATGGAATGAGAACTGAGAGTAGTTTTGGAATATTAAATGTAGAAATGTTTAATGAAGACCTCTAGGAATTTATAAAAAGTCAAATAGGAAAAAAAAAGGACATGGCATGTTAATGGAATAAGATTGCTACTCTCTAATAGAAACGACACTGGCTATATGTTGGGCAGATAGCATCTTAAGTAACCAAGTGAGCTTTTTTATAAAGTACAGTTGGCCCTTGAACAACATGGGTTTGAACTGTGTGAGTCCACTTAATATTCAGATTTTCCTCCACCTCTGTCACCCATGAGACAGCAAGACCAATCCACCTCCTCCTCAGCCTATTCAACATGAAGATGAGAATGAAAATCTCTATAATGATCCACTTCCACGTAATGAAGAGTCAATATATTTTCTCTTGCTTATGATTTTCTTACTAACATTTGTCTTTTCTCTTTATTGTAAGAATACAGCACATAACACATACAACATATGTTAATTGACTGTTCATGTTATCAGTAAGGCTTCTGGTCAATAGTAGGCTAACAGTTAAATTTCTGAGAAGCCAAAAGTTCCATGTAGATTTTCGACTGTGTGTGGAGCCAGTGCTCTTAAATCCTGCGTTGTTCAAGGGTCAACTGTACAAAAAAGTCCAACTGTCAATTACATTCTACATTCTAGAAGCACAAACTGAACACAAAAGCAGAAAAGGTTCAAAACCAAAAGAACTGTCATTAATCAGATCCTTAAACTGGAAAATCAGGGGGAAAAAAAGACCAGGTAATGAGTCATATCCTTTGAAAATACATGCTGACTTTCCTTAGCCAACCTAAAATCTAACTTTAATCGTGATTCCAGTGAGATCATCTCCAGAACACTCTATCAATAAAAATTCTTGCTATGGTTTGACTTCTACTTTAGAATAATAAAAATAAAGGGTAGGTACCAGAGTGTGGGCTTGAAGTAAGTGTGGAAGAAGATGTACCAAGAAAAGCAGGTGACTGGGATTCAGAACATAAGGCAGCAGGAGCAGAGCCTGGGGCTTTTGCTATGTGGAGGTTACGAGGTGTTGAGTGAGCTGTGAGACTCATGGAAGGGCTTTTGACAGAGGAAGTTGTTTTATTCAGTTTCATTGAAGTTTTCTCTCCTTCAGTATCACTATCTGATTCATCTTGGTCTTTATCATCATCATCTTCTTCTTCTGATCCTTCTGTATCTGATTCTGAATTACTATCTGATTCTGGGAAGTAAAAGAAGCATTTGTATATTATAACTAGATAATCACCAATAATTTGCAGTTTGTATCTAAATGGGCTAGCTCAGGAACCAGCAACTGTGAATAAGAACTCAAATGAGCAATTTTCCTACAGAGTAAATGTTATAAGCTATTTGAGAACAGTGTATGCAGGCTATAAATCTTCAAAAAATTTTTTTAAAGTGTAAGTTTTACTCAACACTTTAATCATAAAACAGTTCTCATGTGACATTATTCACATGATGAGTTCTGCTTGGTGTCAAAATAATTTTTTATTTAATGGAGAAACTAAAGTAAATGGGGATTAAATTGACTATTCAAACTAACAGATTCCAATGGCTTATGAAGTACAGTAAGTCAAATATGAGAAAGAGAAATCTGGAACTACCATCATACTTCCATTTGGGCCCTGGAGTAAAAGAAAACCAGTTTCAACACGAGATTCTTGGCTTTTTGGCTGCAGTTTTTCTATTTACATACAAGACTTCATCAGGCTTTTCAGGCCTCTCAAAAAAACTAGGCCTACAGAAATAATTATAGTAGGATAATTCAATAATTTAAGTTTGTTCTAGCTACGTAGTTTTATGTATGATGCATCCGTTCCTTTAGATATGTAAAATCTATTACTAGATTAAACTTGATAAACATAGGAGTAATACTTAGACTATTTCCTCATAGTTCACAGAACAATAGCTTCTGTGCAATTCTGGTTTGTGTGATACCATTTGCCTATATTGAAATTCATTATAAAAGTTAGTTTTTAAAGTTATGAATATTGATATTTATGATCTATCATACAAAGCTGTTCTATGGAAACCCCAGGAAGAGTGGTTCTTACCCTGAGCATGAAGTTTGTTTTTAACTTATAGACACTATAAATTGTACAGCTGAGTATATTTTCCTATTCAGATTAGCTGCTAAAAAAATTAGTTGAATCTGTAGTTGACTAGTAACAAATCCACAAACATTTATAATATGTATTTCATTTTTGTATTCACAATTTAAGCTCTCTTGTATTTTATGTTTTCAATCTTCTGTGGAATGAGGAGAGGGAAGGAAAATAAAAATGCAAAGAAGTTAACCCCCGATCCAGCAAAAAAAAAAAAAAAAAGTGACTCAAAATTAAATCAGAGAGTCATCTATATGTTATTTAACAAATTTTCTGTTATTGATGGAATATTCATAGAGATTTAGGTTTTTGGTACTTTCTGAATGACTATGACTATAATTTTATCTTTGTTCAAAACAGTTGGTGATACATTTTAACAAGTAGCAGAAGAAACGAAAGAAGAGTGGTCCTGAATGAAATAAAAATAAAGCAAGTTGATGAAATTATGTCTTAATTTATGCATCATTTGTATTCATCCTAAAGTGATTATTTGTTTAATGTCAAATGAATAACAAGCTGAGAATCTGACTTAGGATTTCCAGTATCAATTACTCCTGTATTTTACGAGCTCATTATAGAAATGTACAAAGCGGTGTGAAACATAGTAAATCACACTGATTTTAAGTCTGAATTAAGAAATGCTTTAAAATGTCTGGTTCATATATAGCATTTAGAGAAATACTTTAAATTTTAAAATGAAAATAACCTGATTGGCTGTCATCAGATTCATCATCTTCATCATCTTCTTCATCTTCTTCCTCATCATCTTCCTCTTCATCCTCATTTGAATCTTCAGAATCTTTACTACTGGGAATGTCTGAATCTGTTCCTCTGAATTGTTCCACTAAAGGTTTTGCAGGATGGGAGTGATGCTGTGTTTTTACCGGGTTTACATTATTGCTAACTGTTTTTTCCTTCCCTTGACTATGCAGGATGGGAGAGGCAGAGGGCATTATAGGTGTCTGATTGCCAGGGGTTCTTCTCCCACTTGTACTCAAATTTACAGGTGAGGAAAAAGGGGTGCTACTTGCAGCAGCAACGTTTTCATTAATCTTGCTCTGCATTTTAGTTTTGGTAGTAAGTGCTAGAGGAGCTTCTTGAATGACACTTTGAATAACTCCATTTGGTTGGTGATTACCTAAAAGTGCATTTGTCAAGAATGGATTTGGGTGGTTGTTTTCTAATGTTTGTTTTGGATGTGCTGGTGAACTAGAGGTTGCTTTTGAATTTGACAAAGCTGCAATAACCTTCTTCAGGCTCTTAGATGACTCTTGTTTCTTTAACTGTGATGGGAATGCCTGTTTATATTGTTCCTGTTGAAACATAAGTTAAAAAACACAACAAAATGTACCACAAAACAAAGATTGCTTTTATTTGCTTTCAATATCTGAAAACAAATTACAGCTATCATATCACACACAAATTTAAATCATGATATACAAGTGCTATAAAAGTAGCAACAGCTATGACTAGTTGGTTGCTACATTTTGGCTGTAACTAAATAAAATTTAATTAGCTTTTCCCCCTTAAAAATTATATGCCTTTTGACTATCCTCCTTGCTTTACTGTTGCTTCCATTTTCACAATAATCCAAACCTAAAACCATTTTCTTTGCATGAAATAGCCTCCTCTTAGAAATTTCAAGCTGACAAAATACTGTTTATTCTTCAAGATCCAAACCAAGAAGCTTTCCAAATTTCCCAGCATTCTTTGCCTCTTTCCTTTGAGCTCCTTTACGTCTTTATACAGATGCTCCTCAGCTTGCCATGGGGTGACTTCCCCATAAACTCATCGAAAGTTGAAAATATCATTAAGTCAAAAATAGATACAATACACCTAACCTACCAAACATCATAGCTTAGTCTAGGCTACCTTAAATATATTGAAAACACTTACATTAGACTAAAGTTGAGCAAAATAATCTACCAACACAGTACACTGTAGAGTATCGGTTGTCTGCCCTCATTATCATGTGGCCAAGCAGGAGCTGCGGCTCGCTGCTGCTGCCCAGCATCAAGGGACTATTGTACCGATTTCTACTGAATGTGTATAGCATTTGCACCATTGTAAAGTTGAAAGATCATAAGTCAAACAATTCTTTTTTTTTTTTTTTTTGAGATGTAGTCTTGCTCTGTTGCCAGGCTGGAGTGCAGTGGCGCGATCTCAGCTCACTGCAACCTCCACCTCCCGGGTTCAAGCGATTGTTCTGCCTCAGTCTCCCAAGTAGCTGGAACTACAGGCATGCACCACCATGCCCAGCTAATTTTTGTATTTTTAGTAGAGATAGGGTTGCACCATGTTGGCGAGGATGGTCTCGATCTCTTGACTTGTGATCCGCCTGCCTCGGCCTCCCAAAGTGCTGGGATTACAGGTGTGAGCCACTGCACCCAGCCAAGTCAAACAAGTTTAAGTTGGCGACTATATGTACTCTTATGCCACACCACCTTTAGTATACATAGCATATATCTATATGCCTGAAACCTCTAAGGAGATAACTTAACATCTTTGATAAGTTCCTCAGGGTAGAAATACTCATTTATTCACCTTTATGGTCTGCCTAAGACATTGTTCAGAACCCTGTGCTTGGTATATGCTCAAAAAACAATTTTAGGTTGCTGAATGAGTAACTTCCTGAGCAAGAACTTCTTTGAAGCAAAGATTTAAGACATTAAGCTGGTGGAAACGGACATTCAACATTCTGTGGGATCTACTTTAGTGTGCCTTTGCATAGTAACATTCCAGAGTAAACAATTTAGAAAAATACAATTTTCTTGGAAAAGATTATAAACCATTAAGCCATAAAATTTATGTCTATAAAGAAACAAAAACTTATTTAACTATTAGAATCTCCTTGAAAACAATACAATCATGATTTTTATTAAGCTACTATGATTAAAATATTACATAAAAATAAAGAGCAGCAGAATTATTAAGATCTTTTCAGTTAACAGAAGGAGTTGAATTTCTTAATCTAAGGTAAAATTCTACATTGAAAATGATTGCCTTGAAATTAAAATCAGCAGTGTTGTCAGCATCAGACCTGGGTTCCTAACACTCAAATCAGCAAAGATTTGTGATGGAGATTTCGCAAGTGTAAATGCTGATGGAACGTTATATAAAATACTTACTAAATATTGTATTTATTCTTCTTCTTCTTATTTTTAGACAGAGTCTCACTCTGTCACCCAGGCTAGAGTGCAGTGGCATGATCTTGGATCATTGCAACTCCCACCTCTTGGGTTCAAGGCTGCCTCAGATTCCCAAGTAGCTGAGACTACGGATGCGTGCCATCATACCTGGCTAATGTTTTTGTTTTTTTGTTTTTTTGTTTTTTTGAGACAGAGTCTCTCACTCTGTCTCCAGGCTGGAGTGCAGTGGCGCGATCTTGACTCACTGCAACCTCTGCCTCCCCGGCTCAAGCGACTCTCCTGCCTCAGCCTCCCAAGTAGCTGGGACTGGGCGCATGCCACCACACTCAGCTAATATTTATATTTTCGGTAAAGATGGGGTTTCACTATGTTGGCCAGGATGGTCTCGATATCTTGACCCTGTGATCCACCTGCCTTGGCCTCCCAAAGTGCTGGGATTACAGACGTGAACCACCGCACCCAGCCTTTTTTTTGGATTTTTAGTAGAGAAGGGGTTTCACCATGTTGGCCAGGCTGGCCTTGAACTCCTGACCTCACGTGATCCACCTCCTCTTGGCCTCCCAAAGTACTGGGAGTTACAGGCATGAGCCACCGCACTCAGCCTGAAATACTTATTAAATATTTTAAAGCAGCAGAACTAACAAGCAGTAAGCAATGTAAACTTTTTCATTTATGAAAAACAACTGGCCGGGCGCGGTGGCTCAAGCCTGTAATCCCAGCACTTTGGGAGGCCGAAACAGGAGGATCACAAGGTCAGGAGATTGAGACCATCCTGGCTAACACGGTGAAACCCTGTCTCTACTAAAAAAAAAAACAAAAAACTAGCTGGGCGAGGTGGCGGGCACCTGTAGTCCCAGCTGCTCGCGAGGCTGAGGCAGGAGAATGGCGTAAACCCGGGAGGTGGAGCTTGCAGTGAGCTGACATCCGGCCACTGCACTCCAGCCTGGGCGACAGAGCGAGACTCCGTCTCAAAAAAAAAAAAAAAAGAAAAGAAAAACAACTATGCTGTATTAGTTTAGAAATTAAGATAATTCTTTGCAAATAAAAACTGTCACAAAAGATTTGTACCTAAGGCAATATCTTACAAAGAGAAAGTGCTTAATTAGTAATTATTCAGTAAATTACGGAAAATTATACTAGTTAGATGTACTTTTTTGATGTAATTTTATAGCAAAATTCTTATGTAAAATACTTTAATATATACAAGATGTAAATTTTCAGCAGAAAAATGAGTGGTTTCATCTGTTAGAACATAATTATGTAATAATTTTGTAATCTTTTTTTATAGGTAGTAAGTTTTCCTTCTAAATATACAGGTCCAAAGGGCCATTAAGACCAAAGTCCCTTTAGTTTTGTATTTTAATTTTCTGCAACAATTACAGTGTTCCTCACTGTAATTCTAAAGAATCACTTCCCATATATTGACACCAATAAGTTTTTAATAACAGCCAAAGATTTCTACATTTTATTCAAATTGCTCTTTTACAGTACACATATTATCATTTTTTAAATCAGGGGTGATGTGTAAAAAGGAGATGGAGAGAATTTTGAGACCTGTATAGTAGCAAACCTCTTGCTGCTTTAAGATATCCATTTGGGGCCAGGCGTGGTGGCTCACGCCTGTAATCCCAGCACTTTGGGAGGCCGAGGCAGGCAGATCACTTGAGGTCAGGAGTTTGTGACTAGCCTGGCCAACATGGTGAAACCGCATCTCTACTGAAAATATAAAAATTATCTGGGGGTGGTGGCAGGCGCCTGTAGCAGCAGTTACTTGGGAGGCTGAGGCAGGAGAATGCTTGAGCCAGGGAGGCGGAGCTTGTAGTGAGCCGAGATAGCACCACTGCACCCCAGCCTGGGCAACAGAGCGAGACTCTGCCTAAAAAAAAAAAAACAAACCCATCTGGACGGGAAGAGGAGACGAGTTCCAAAATCTGTCCTACCTCCAAGCTCTTGCTCCCCGAGACCCTGCAGATCACAAAAAGTCCTCCAGATAAAAGTCGATAAAAGAGGGCCAGCGCAGTGGCTCATGCCTGTAATCCCAGCACTTTGGGAGGCCGAGAAGGGCGGATCATGAGGTCAGGAGATCGAGACCATTCTGGCTAACATGGTGAAACCCCGTCTCTACTAAAAATACAAAAAAAAAATAGCCGGGTGTGGTGGTGGGCACCTGTAGTCCCAGCTACTTGGGAGGCTGAGGCAGGAGAATGGCGTGAACCCGGGAGGTGGAGCTTGCAGTGAGCCAAGGCCGAGATCGCGCAACTGCACTCCAGCCTGGGTGGCAGAGTGAGACTCTGCCTCAAAAAAAAAAAAAGTTGATAAAAGAAAGCTGACATAAGATCTACAAAATTCCACTCCTGGTCTATGTATTCAATCAATCTATATGGATTTAAGTTACATTGTCTTCAGTGTAAGGGTACTGAAGGATTCAATGATTAAGTAACCTTTAAGAAAATAACGAACTAATGAGGGATGCAGGTAGGTACCTCTAACTCAATAATAGGTACTGACAAAGAGAAGGTAATCTTTTAGAGTTGAGTCTAATGTGAATGTCCAATGTTATCATCTGTAAATGAGGATAATATTAGTAGCACTCATAGATGTTATGACCAATAAGTTAATGTATGTTCAGCAATTAAAACAATGGCTGGCAAACAGTAAATGCTCTACAAGTGTTATCTAATTAAGTTGCCTAATGATAATGTTTGTAATATTGTGTTCAAACATAATGGTTTGCTACTCTAGGCTGATTCTAGAATAAAAAGCAATACTCATTTAATTATTAGAATTTTGCTGGACATATGAATGTAGTCTATGTAGTAAAATCAACAGCAAGAAAAACAAAGATGAGAAAATTCTCTGAAGAGTGTTTCCAGTGTTTGTGTAAGTAGAAGTTACATTTCATATAATTCATTAAGAATGGCAAAGGAATTTTTTTTTTTTTTTGGTAGAGACAGGGTCTCACTATGCGGCGGAGGTTGGTCTCAAACAGTCCTGGGCTCAAATAGTCCTTCTGCCTTGGCTCCCAAAGTGCTGGGATTACAGGTGTGAACCACCATGGCTGGCCAGAAAAGTGATTCTTTATGAAGGGTTTTTACACTTAAAATGTATACATTCTAGAACTATAGAGGTAAATTACTTGAGTCCATTTTTTTGAAAAAGAATATATTTGGCTGGATGTGGTGGCTTACGCCTGTAATCCCAGCATTTTGGGAGGCCGAGGCAGGCAGATCACTTGAGGTCAGGAACTCGAGATCAGCCTGGCCAACATGGTGGAACCCCATCTTTAGTAAATATACAAAAATTAGCCTGGTGTCGTGACGCACGCCAGTAGTCCCAGCTATTAGGAAGGCTGAGGCAGCAGGATCACTTGGATCCGGGAGGTGGAGGTTGCAGTGAGCTGAGATTGAGCCCCTGCCCTCCAGCCTGGGCAACAGATCGAGACCCTGTCTCAAAAAAAAAAAAAAAAAAAATTGATATTAGGAAAAAAAGGACATTAATTTTAAACCCAAGTAATTGTGAAGCTTGTCTTATTCAAACATACTTATCCCCTTATTTCTAAATCCTTAGATCTTGGGTGTGGGGGCTTACTGTAGGGATGGGTTGCAGGGGAGCTAGAATGACATGATTGCATTGCCAAAAATACATTAAACAGATACATATATGAATATAAAATCAGAGACATCTAGTTTTCTGATGTACATATTCTATTCCTGGAGACTAAGAAGGTATAAAAATGAGGGTAGAATTTAACTTAAACTTGTGTATTATAAGACAATATAGAAGCTCTATCTGTTTCTAGTAGTAAAATTCTTGTAAAAATAATTTGTAACTCACCCGTTTGGATCTCAATTCACTGGTCAATGAACTAGATTCTTCAGAGGTATTTTTATTCCCTGCTTTAAGAACATCAGGAGAAGGAACTATGAGTTTCATGTAAGTTTCCTTTTTGGCTTGATTTACCAAAGATAAAGGTTTCACATTGGACACCAATCCCGTAGACTGTATCACACTGGTGTGTTTGTTCACAGATTCCTCCTTTGCCTGAGAGCTTTGGAAAATAAATGGAAGCTGCTGTGACAAAACCTGAGGCTGCTTCTGCTGGGATTGGAATGATGAGTGAGTCTGGGATTCAGACACAAGAGGTAATGGCTGGTGTATTCTTTTTTCCTGGGCTTTTTCAGTTGTTTTCTGTCCATCTGCTTTTGGGTCTGAAATACCATGTAATAGCACCTAGAAATAAAAATGAAAAGGTAAGTTCCTAACATCTATTAAGATAAAGACTATCAAGCAGTAAAACCTGGAGACAAAAACGGATACTTTAAAAGTGTTCCTAATGCCTTATGATAATATCTAAAAATCTAAAAATTCATAAAAGAAATACCATATGTCCCTTTAAAAATATTTCATCTTCTTTCTTGGGCAAAAGTATGAACTCAAAGTAATAATTAACTTTAAAACTACAGACTTTGAGAGTCAAGATAAACCAGTTAATTTCTAAATATGAATAATGTTTGGATACTGTCCATGAAAAAAATTATACCTGGTTGTTACTTTTATGTTGTGCTTCACTCTCTGAATCAGAATCATCATCTTCACTTTCTTCAATACTTTGATCTTCTTCCTCTTCATCTTCTAGATCATCTGAATCACTACTACTAATGCCTTCACTTGAGGTGTCTGATGATGTGCCTGAATCACTATCACTGTTGCTGGAACTTTCCATTGCTTTCTTCCTTGGTTTCTGGATAACGACAAGGTAGTTGGCAAGACTTTATTTTTCAAAAACATTCAAGTTTCAATAAAAGGTATGCTCTTTTTAATTTTCAAATGCTAGTTTCAATCTCAAAATGTCATTGTAGGAAAAAGTCACATATTGTAAGAATAATTATTTAACAAACTGATCAACTTAACTTACATGACAGAACTCCTCAATAAAAAGTGCAAGCTCTGTCATGTAGAATATTGAAAATATCAATACAGCATATGTGTAGATGTATTCTTATGGCTGCTAATCTTCAAAATGTGCGACAGACTAAAAAGATCAGTTCACAAAATGATTCCAACTATGATACATACATCAAAAGTTACACATTTAATCTTCTTTCTTTTTGCAGACAGTGAGTCAGTAGCCAAACATTTACCTATAACATGCCACACACACCTTTCTGGGTGTGTCCAAGACTGAGTTCTTGCCTTCAAGAAACTTACTAGTGCTGGTGATAGGGGAGTATAGACAGATGCTTAACATAAAAACAAATCATTCCATATAATAATAAGTGCTGTAGAGAAGATAAAGTAGGGTAGCAACAGTCTTATGCGGCTGCTTTAGTTAGGGTCAAGGAATTTAACTGTTTATGTTTCATTTCAGAATAGATTAAAAAAGGTAGAAGACAAGGTAGATAAATATAAAGAGAGATATTTATTTCTGGAACACTTAAGACTCTGCAAGAAAAATAAAATCTAAAGCTGGTAGAAAGTGGCATTAGGTCACATAAATGTGAAGTTTTGTGTTCAAGAACACACAATAGTAGTGGATACAAATAGGAAAAATCATGAGATGAATTAACAAATTAACAAACCAATCAATTAACTTAGAACTCCTCAATAAAAAGTACAAGCTCTGTCATGTATAACATTGAATATATTTATAATTATTTAACAAAGGGAAAGTTAAAATTTCACCAATAGAAAGACTGAAAAGGAGAAACATTGAAATGATGGAACAAGAAGATTAAGTACAATCTAGGAACATTTAATGGCCTTTGCTGATAAAGAACAAAATATAGAAAGAATAACAATAAATTACAAAAGTTATGATCTTAACAGAAATACATCCTTTCATGACTACTCAGGATTGGGGAATGAAATACAGTAATATATGCCGGGCGTGGTGGCTCAAGCCTGTAATCCCAGCACTTTGGGAGGCCGAGATAGGCGGATCACGAGGTCGGGAGATCGAGACCATCCTGGCTAACATAGTGAAACCCCGTCTCTACTAAAAAATACAAAAAACTAGCCGGGCGCGGTGGCGGGCGCCTGTAGTCCCAGCTACTCAGGAGGCTGAGGCAGGAGAATGGCGTGAACCTGGGAGGCGGAGCTTGCAGTGAGCTGAGATCCGGCCACTGCACTCCAGCCTGGGTGACAGAGTGAGACTCCGTCTCAAAAAAAAAAAAAAAAATGAAATACAGTAATATATCTCCACAATAGAAAGCCAAATTGAAGCCACGGTTACAGATTGCAAATCTATAGTCTTTTTATTGTGTCTTCTGAACACTGATTCAGGTAACATTCATATAGTGAGGATAGTCACTCCCGCCATTATATTCTGTTTGCAATGACTCTGTTTTTTTATTTTTTTGAGACAGAGTCTCGCTCTGTCGCCCAGGCTGGAATGCAGTGGCGAGACCTCAGCTCACTGCAACCTCTGCCTCCCGGGTTCAAGCAATTCTCTGCCTCAGTCTCCCGAGTAGCTGGGAGTACAGGCACCCGCCACCACGTCCGGCTAATTTTTGTATTTTTAGTAGAGACAGGGTTTCCCCATCTTGGCCAGGCTGGTCTTGAACTCCTAATCTTATGATTCACCCGCCCTGGCTTCCCAAAGTGCTGGGATTACAGGCGTGAGCCACCACAGCCAGCCTTGCAATGACTCTGTTTTAACTGCTCCAAACCAGCTAACAGAAGGCCTCCTTCAAAGATACATACTTCAATAAGCAGACTAATAGTTCCTATCATTTCTTGAGTTTTCTTCCCTCAAAGTAGGATAGGCAGGAATGAGAAACTGAATTGGAATTGTATGGGAACCACAAGATGAGAAAGATCACGAGGTAGAGATTAAAGGGAAATAATAATATATTAATATTAAGACTACCATTTGTTTGTCAAAGAAACAGCTACTTGTTTGCAACCAAAATCTGTTGTAGTTTTCTAAGCATGTATAGCAAGACTGAAAAGCATAAGGTACCTAAATGGAAATAAACATTTTTGTTTTAGTAAGGGACAAGAAAGAAAAGAAATAAGAGAGTGACAGTGATTTAGCAGAGAAAAATTAACTCCTATTTAAATGCCCAAGGAATAAGTGTGTAGCTTTTTATTTAAAGGTGGCATGAGAAATGGGGACTATACTCCCCAGGAATAGTCATCCAGAGGTGCTGGTTCTGAAGCTTTAGGGTGCATAACAATCCTGAGTCCCACTTCTAAACTGGGCACTTAATGTGATTCTGATGCAGGGAGTGTCTGCCGAGTGTACTTCCGCCATGTGTAAAGAGTTCTAGTTTGATAAGGTAACACATTTAGCACTCACTAAAATAAGGAGAAATGAGAAGTGTGAGTATTAGAGAAATAGGGAAAAGATGGGTTTGTATCACAGTTTATTAATTTTCCCCCATCCAATCTGGGAAAACTTTTCAGAATCCTCTCCTTGAACTTTCATTTCACTGTATACTTATTTCTTTTAATAACCAAACAAATACATATTCAAGGCTATGATGTACCAGGCATAGTTGCTCAAGTCTCTGGGGATACAAGGGTGTGAGAAACAGTCGCCAGTTCTGCTTAGTGAGAACCAGAAGAAGAGAATCAACAAACAATTTAAATAAATGTTTTGAGTGATAAATACCATGAGTAAAACAGAATAACTGGATAGACAATGTGTGCTGGGGAGTGGAGTGGGGCTTTGCTTTACACGTAGTCATCTCCCAAGGGAGAGCAAGAGCCAATCACCCAAGGACATAAGAGAAGAGCCTTTCAAGACTGGAATCCATCCTGTAAAACTGAAATTCTATACCTATTAACTCTTTTCATCTTGTAAAACTGAAATTCTGTATGTATTAAACACTAACTTCGCACACCTCCTTCCATGCTAGCCACTGGCAACAATCGTTCTACTTTGGTCTATAATTCTGATGAGTCTAAGTACCACAAATAAGTGGAATCATACAGTACAGTATTTGTCTTTTTGTGTCTGGCTTACTTCACTTTGTATAATAATGTCCTCAAGGTTCATCCATGTTGTAGCAAATATCAGAATTTCCTTCCTTTTTAAAGCTGGATAATATTAACATGTATGTATGTATGTATGTATACACATGCATCTCCTCCCATATTTTGCTTATCCAGTTATCTGTTGATAGACACTTCCGTTGTGTCTACATTTCAGCTATTCTGGACAATGCTGCTATGAGTATGGGTGTACAGAGACCTCTTTGAGACCCTGCTTTCAATTTTGGGGGGTACATACCCAGAAGTAGAATTGCAGAATCACATGGTAATTTAATTTTTAGTTTTTTGAGGAATTGTCATACTGTTTTCCACAGTGGCAGTACCACTTACTATTCCCTAACATGTAATATTTTCAAACCATAAAAAACCAGATATGTTTGTAAAGGTTATTTTGGTTGCTGTGGTAAGAATAACTTGTACGACAGTTGGAATAAAACTCATTCAACCTTAAATTGTTTTATTTTTTCTTAACAGGCTGTATATTTTAGTCTTAATTTAATTATTTAAAATATCAATTTTTATTCTAAATGCATATGCAGACTATATGAGGGGATTGGACTTAATCAGTGACTTTCAATGAGAACGGCTAAGTACCCCACCTCCTATGGGAGGTATCAAAATTAGCTGAAGAACATTTTTTTCAAACTACACATGAAAAGAATGAATGAAGCAACTTTTTAAAAAAGTTTTGAAAACTGAAAAAATACTGGGTGCAAAAGTATAGGATTTTCTTCTTTGTTCCAATGCCCTTTAGCTCCATTTTACTTGAACAACCCACTCCCACAAACTCATGCTGAACCACGTATCATCTGAAAGTGCTGTTCTTTTGAAATCTTAAGTTCTAGCATGCCTCACTTGAATAGACTATCTCTCTATAATGTTATTTCCACTTAGTTGCCTTAGACAGTAATATGGTACCTCAGAATCTATCTCTAAAACTGGGCAGAAAGAGGTGCCTCTGTGAGTTTTCAGTATGTTCTCCTAGTAACAGCTTTTAGTATGATAGCACTGATTCTGTTTAGGAATGTCAATGCAGGTTCCTCATTAAAACTAAGTACAGGAACTGTGTCATATTCATGCCTCCAAGGTCTTGTACAATGCCTTACACATTGTAGAGGCACCAGAGATTTTAGTTGATTTTAGTACTACTCCTTAAGAGGTAGGATAGCATAAGGGTTAAAAGTATGGGCATTTAACTTTTAGAAGCACATATAAAAATGCATCCAATGATATGATGTCTGGGATTTGGTTCAAAATAGTATGGGAATCAGAAATGGATGGTTTCAGTCAGTGTCTGGCATCAGAGAAACTGCCAGCAGCTCAGAGACAGGCCCTTAGTGCTTACACTAATGAGACTGCCATTGAAACAAATCCTATGGGAGAAGAGCCAAGAGCAGGTAAAGAGCAACAGGTGGAGAGTATGACACTGATACCTGTGTCCCTGGGAGGAAACAATTAAGAATATTTTATCATGTTTGCTTGAGTGCTCAGTGGTGTGGGTTGAAAGGGAAACAAAATGGTTGTTTTGGGGTCTGTGTACAGTACTTTTGCTTTTTTGTGATGGGTACTGTCAAGCTTCTTAGCATTACCAGATGGCCTTCCCCCGAGTCTTCATATAAGCATGCTATACTCTGGAAAATGTTTTCTATTGAGAAGGAAATTTAAAGATTTAGAGGAAATATATCTATGAAATATGCTCAGCAAAAGAAAATAAATGTATTTGTTCAGTTTTGTTTCATTTGTTCTCGAAAATATATGGAGCTTGGTGCTGCCTTGAAAAATGATAAAGAAAAGTTTGATAAAGTAGTTCTTATGGATTACAAATTGGAGTATAAGAGGCATGTAGCTCAGATTTAAAGTTCAGATCAACGTCATCTGCAGTCAGGGGCTACCCATATCTTGCTATTCTTGTTATGATGTATCAGAAGCTTCCTGTCACAATATTACAGCTGAGATGGTGAAGAACATCATGTGTGTAGGATCACAAACTTTCGACTGTCTTCCACTGGAAAACCAGGCCCTGAAAGCAGTTTTTATAAAACAGAGAAGAGAAGACACAACTCTTATCGTTGTTTCCCAAATGTTTGCAGTTGATGACAAGGCTTTAACTCGGACTTCTCATTCAAGAAGAAATCAGAAATTGGAGCAGACCAAATCCACTGATAAGAGTGATCTAATGCATAATATGCTAGGTCATATAGTTAGAGGCTTCTCAGCTTACTTGGTTAGACAAATGAAACCTGGACTCAGTGATGACATACATTTTATAAAGTTGAGATGTCACAGCTTCTGGCATAATGTGGAAGAGGGAATCCAAAAGTGTAGAGTGATCAGAATGTAGAAATAAATTTACCACCTGCAAACTGCATACCCACCCTACTACTGGAACCAGTTAAAGAGCCAACAAGATCTACTCAGAAGGAAGAAACCACATTAACAATCTGAACAGGAAAAATTTGACATAAAGAATTATGGATTAATAACAGAAGATTAACTACTAGGAGGGATAAAGTGACCTCTAAATAATACAGGCAAAGGAGATGTAGGAATATGTACTTTTCATAGGGCTAAGGCAGAATAATGAAATAAAGATAAACTTGGAAAAGGGACTTTTTCCTCCAACCCCTTCATTCACCCAAGGCTGAGTTTCACACTTTGTAGGAGAAGATGTGGCTATTGCCCATTGGATGGCAGAGAAACTCAATGAGGTATCACAGTCAAGGCTGACACACATAAAACACTGCTTGCTAAGATACCAGAAAAACATGGCTGGGAACTTGTCAGCTACAGTGGCAGTAAAATTAGCTTGAAAGCCATCTACTTTCCGAAACTTGATAGTAAACTGCCTCCTGAGATGCCAATGAAACTCACTAGATGGTGTACTAGTCACTACTGGGTCTCCCGACCACCACTGGATCTCCTGGCCACCACCAGTAGAGAAGCTGTCGGCCAGCAAGGAAGCCACCCATTGGCAGCCACAGCATAATTAAAAGAAGAAAACACTAGAACCAGAGAAAGAAATCCCAGCCACATGTGGTTGCTCATGCCTGCGATTCCAGCACTTTGGAAGGCTGAGGCGGTGGATCCCTTGAGCTCAGGTGTTCAAGACCAGCCTTGGCAACATAGTGAGACCCCATCTCTGCAAAAAATATAAAAATTATCTGGGTATGGTAGCATGCACCTGTAGTCCCAGCTACTAGGGAAGCTGAGGTGGGAAGATAACTTAAGCCTGGGAGGTGGAAGTTGCAGTGAACTGAGATTCTGCTACTGCACTCCAGCCAGTGCAACAGAGTCAGACCCTGTCAAAGGAGAAGAAGAAAGAAGAAAAGAAGAAAAAAGAAGAAAGAAGAAGAAAAAGAAGTACCATCTTCTTCCAGTGTTCTTCCAGGACCGTCTACTAACAAGGACTAAGATTGCAACAAGTGGCAAACCGGAAAAGAGTGATTTAGAGCTGAGAGGCAATAAATTGATAACTTGCAAAGTTGGGGATATATATGAAATAAAACTGGCCATGATGTGATAACTGTTGAAGCTGAATAATAGGTACAAATGATTATTCTGTCTACTTTGTGTATTTGAAAGTTTCCATAATAAAAGGTTTTCTTATTCACTCTTTTCTAATGCACTGGAGTTAACCCACTTGCTCTCAAATCCTGGCTCAGTCACTTAGTGGCTAATTATTTTGGTGCTTTGCTTCTCCATTTGTAATAACAGTAGCTACTTCACTTCAGATATAAGGAGGAGTTAATATATATTATATGAAAAGCAATTAGAGTTGATATGCAGGAAATTCTCAATACATTTTATCTATTATTACTATTTGTATTATTTATACTTGTACTGACACCATAAATACACATATCTATAAAAATAAAAGTTGGTAATTCATAAGAAATTAAACCATAGATTTTGTTGATTTGACCTTCAGAATGCTAATCTTATATATATATATCTGTTATATATGTCCTCCCAAGAATAACTTACCTTATCCTTGATTTTGTCAACTCTAGCATCCAAAGGCTGGTTTTTGCTTTGTTCCTGATTACATTTTCGATTTCCTCCACCTGAGCTTGTACTTTTAGTTTGTCCCATGGAACTTGAAGCAGTAGTGGATAGTACAGATGTGTTGATACCAATTACAGATGATGTATTATTTCCATTTATTGACCCATTTACTCCTTGAAAATAAAAATAAACATGCTTATACAATGGAATATTATTGCATCATTTAAAAATGAAGTGCAGATATATGTACAATTGGATGAACTTGAAAACATGGTAAGTGAAAGAAGACAGAAAAGGTCATATTGTATGATTCCATCTATATGAAATATTCGGAATAGGTAAACCTATAGGGACAAAGTGAAAACTGATGGTTTCCAGGGGCTGAGGGAGAGGGGAATGGGGAGCAACTGCTTAATGGGTATAAAGTTTCCTTTTGCAGTGATAAAAATGTTTCAGAACAAGATAGAGGTGGTGTTGTACAACATTGCAAAAGCATTAAATATCACTAAATTGTTCACTTTAAGATGGTTAATATTATGTTAAGTGAATTTCACCTCAGTTAAACAAAATGTTTAGAAAGATAATGAAATGCAAATGTTCTCCTTTTAGAACAAACTCTGTAAAACACTTAAGTGAAAAGAAAGATAATAAGCCATCTAAAATGTTGTTATAATTTTCAAATTATATTCTAAGAAGTTATTAATTGCAGAAATATTAGTGATCATTTAAAAAACAGTACTAGGTTATTAGTTTTAATGAAGTTAATACTTAATTACAGAAGAAGTAACACACTATATTGGGTTACCTATAGGGAGGTAATGAAATACAGAGGAAAAAGCAGTGGAATTGGGCTAAAATCCTGACTAGGCCACATCCATATGTAAGTAGTATTTTCCTGAACAACTTATTTGACTTTGGCTATAAAAATAAAATACTTCTAATCTCAAAGAATTATTGTAAGAATTAAGCTAGAAAATGTGAAAAGGTCTAGCATAACACTATAAAACTGTTATTAAGGCCGGGTGTGGCCTACGCCTATAATCCCAGCACTTTGGGAGGCTGAGGTGTGAGTATTGCTTGAGGCCAGAAGTTTGAGACATCTGGAAACATACAGAGACCCTGTCGCTACAAAAATTAAAAATAAAATTTAAAAATGTAGCTGGGCATAGTGGTACATGTCCATAGTTCTTGGGAGGCTGGGGCAGGAGGACTGCTTGAGCCCAGGAGGACGAGGCTACAGTAAGCAATGATCACACAACTGCACTCCAGCCTGGGCAAAAGAGTGAGACCTTGTCTCTATTAAAACAAACAAACAAAAACAAAAAACGAAAAAAAGGTATTAAACCTGAACATTATGAAAATATACGAGAATGGAAGATTTATAGCCCTTCACTTATGTTAATGTGGATACCTTTTTCAGGACCATTTCGATTACTTTTTCCTGAAGTCCTTGAATGGAATGAAGAAGAATCATGATTCTGGGCTGGGGGAGCAAATAGTGGTGGAATTCCCAGTAATGGTGGAAAGAAGGTTGCTCCTGTACGTGTATGAGCATCGGTTGTTCGCCACCATTCTGCACCTCAAAACCAAACAAACCAACCAAACAAAAATATATAAATTAACTTTCCAGTTAATATCACAATGGCTTTCTATGTTTTATTTAAAAAATAATTCAAGTTTCATCTTGGAACAAAACTGCTGAATTGCTCATACTTCTGATTGTTTTCCTAATTTTAAACAGTAGAACTTGTACACTTAACACTCTCCTCATTAGGCCAGTATCTAAGGATCTTCACTTGGCAGCTTTGTGGAGTTCAAGCTTGGAAAGGACAAAGGTAGTTCACAGTTTAAAAAATGAAAGTGAAAACTAGGAATATGAAAGAAGTATTTCACTATTTGATGACTTATCCCATTCTCATCTGTTTTAAACCCTTAGAATTTAAGTTTACATCTACAACCTATGTTAAGACTTTCCTCAAATTACATACAATATACATCTGGCTCTGATAAATCAGACAGTCTAAATAATAATATCAGACTACTGTAATCCACTATACCTTAAGTACATTTATGGAAGAAAACTTCTATACTTAAAGATAACCATAAATACAGCAAAATCAGTAGGCCTTTTTATGTTCTAAAAAATAAGTTCTCAAAGGAGATTTCAAAAACAAGTAATTTCACATTAAAATATAAAAGATTTATAAAGCCTCTCCCCTTAAAGTTAATGATGAAAGCCTGAATTTTGTTTTTACTTCCACTCATAAATTACAGATAACAATGATTGTTTTATTGATATAAAATGACCAGTGGTAGAAAATCATTCAATAAATGGTAAATACTTAAAGAGTGTCTCTTTAAAGTTTTAGAAAAGGAAATAAGCCAAATTTTACACATTTTTCAAGGCAGGATGAAGTAATCTTGTATTGCCCCATCTAAAATCTCAAAAACAATCTCCTCCAACTGGCTAGTCTGCTAGATTATCAAATCAGTTATTATCTTTCAGACCAGTCTTCCAAAAGATATGGGGTATTTTTCATTGACTGTGACAACCATAAGAACATTGGAGGAAAAAACCCCACAACAATACAGTACTGGAAAAACTCAAAATTGTCAGGCTATTGTATTATATAATCATTAAAACTTTTCTAGGAATATCCTTCATTAAAAATAGAATGTAAAGTGGTATGCACCTTCATTTATCTAATGGCAAAATCTGTAGTTTAAAAGAAAAGTGAAATTTTCATGGTAGCTGCCAGTTTCAAAAGTCTGAAAAACAGTATAAGTAGAAAACTGCAAAAGCTATTCCTCTGCACTGCAGGAAGGTGTTACTAGTAAAATGATACCAATGTATATTCAGCCATGCCTGAACAGTGGGAACTGAACCAAGAATAACTATACAAAAGCATTGATCATTTATCCACTGTTTAGATGAAAGATGTACATTTAGATAGGAAGAAAAAGTATGTGTTTTGGGCTTGTATCAGCACAGTCAGAATCTTGTTATTTATAGGTTTGAAAGCTAGGTTCTACCTAGCTGATAAAAAGTTACTGTACTGAGGACCAGACACAGTGGTTCACACTCGTAATCCCAGAGCTTTGGGAGGCTGAGGTGAGAGGTTCACTTGAGGCCAGGAATTTGAGACCAGCCTTGGGCAACAGAGAGAGACCGTGTCACTATAAAAAATTTTAAAAAGCAGGGAGGGACTGAGGTTTCCCAAAGATATTTATATAATTTAACACAGAGTCTGTAATGAAAGTGGAATTCAAAGACTTTGTAAACAACCAAAAAATTGGTAAGGTAATCAAAGTCTGGTAAGATTCAAATATTTTAGACATAATCAAACTCAGAAAAAAACATTTTAAAAAGTACTCGAGAATGTCAATGGTAAATAAGCACATAGCTGGGTGTTGTGGTGCACTTCTGTAATCCTTGCCACTGGGGAGGCTGAGGCACAAGAATCACTTGAGCCTGGGAAGTGGAGGCTGCAGTGAGCTGAGATCGCACCACTGCACTCCACAGCCTGGGTGACACAGTGAAACTCTCTCAAAGAAAAAAAAAAGTAAGTACACAGTAGAGATTAGAGAAAACAATGGGAAAATGTGTGTTATAAATAACCTGACACCACAGAAGAAAATACAAAATAAGAAAATAAGATTAGTTAAATAAAAAGATGCGAATGGTAGAGCTTCTGAATATAAACTTTACAAATGTCTGATGTTATTTCATAGGAAATAATTTTTGTTAAGTGACAAGCTTGTCTTCCAAATTTAGGAAAATAAACAAAATTTAGTCACAAATCAGCTTGTTGATAAAATGCAAAATACAAAATAAGGATTACATAAATCAGAATATGGTAAATTTCTAAGTATATTCAAAAGAAAGAACAGCATAGTAGCAACATTTAACTTTTTTTTTTTTTTTTTTTTTTTGAGACAGATTCATGCTCTGTTGCCCAGGCTGGAGTACAGTGGCCTGACATGGGCTCACTGCAACCTCCATCTCCTGGATTCAAGTGATTCTCTTGCCTCAGCCTCCAGGGTAGCTGAGATTACAGGCATGCACCACCATACCTGGCTAATTTTTGTAGTTTTGGTAGAGATGAGGTTTGGCTATGTTGGTGAGGCATCAAGTGATCCGCCTGCCTCGGCCTCCTAAAGTGCTGGGATTACAGGCATGAGGCACCATGGCCAGCCAATATTTGACATGTTTAACTCAAAGAGTCTATTAATAATATTTCAGAGGACATAATAGATCTCAATTTGAACCTAGAAGATTTAGCAGAATTTAAAAATCGTTCATACTTGATAGAGCCAAAAATACTTTGCAAAAATTCATGGTAATTTAGTATTAAAATTAATTATCAAAAAAATTACAAATATTTTAAAAATTACCGTGAAATACTATTTCAATATAAAATGCAAATAATTTTATTATGCTAATATCCATTAAATAATTTTATATTTATTGATTTAATCTGAAATGCATATTTTAGAAAGTACAGAAAATGTAAAAATAAATTATTCCTCATTAAAAATTCCTAGTGATATCTTCCTGTTTTGTTCTCATTTATTTACTGGGTGATTTAAAAGTCTGGCAATTTGGTCACCCTTCTGAATAAAGCCAATAATAGAAAATTTATATTTAAGTTACTGTATGAAACTGCAAATTAAACAAAATGAATCTTTGAAAACTAGGCATAATCTATGCCTATCTGGCAAAAAGTATGCTCATTTAGGCATACTTTTATCACTAAAGACTCTGTCTTGCAATTGTCCGTTTATCTCCTAAAAACTGTAAGCAACATATAATATAATATACTATGTTTATTTTTCTGTTTTTGGCCTTGTGTGCAGAGCACAGTAGACGCCCAAAGAATTTTGTGCATTCAATGAATAAGTGAATAATTTATTTTGGCTGAGGAAGCTATCAAATTTTTTTCTATACAGAAGTATCAACATTATTGAAATCCAGATGAGTAATTTTTTAAATGTGTTAACCATCATTCTAGTACAAAAGATATTTGATTTTAATAATATAGTATTTACATTGTGGTTTAGAAATGTTCAAAAGCAACAGTGTAATAAGCCATGATAAAACAATAAAAATATTTAAGATATCACTATCTATATTGTTATTTATTTTGATATTTATTCAGTAAATTCAGATACTTATATTTCAGTAAATATCTGTGGAATGCTTATCTTGCTAAGCAACCATGCTAGAAACTGAATAAATTCCTATTAATATTTTTGAAGGAAATGTTAAAACTTGGTTTATGACTTCTTTAACTATCTACTCACAATACTCCTCCTCAGCATCCCTGCTTCCCAGACAACTGAATTAAAGAAGTAATATGACTCAAGAAATAGTACTTGAAATATACATTTAACCATCTATCCTTTCTACATATAGTTTTAAAAACACTTCTTTCCTTTTAAGAAAGCATTTGATAAATTATTAACCATTAAAGTAGGCAAAATAAAATAATGATAGTTACCAATTACGGACTAATTATGTGCACCAGATACTGTACTCGGCACTAAATATGACTTAACTCCTTTAATCCTCACAAGAACCCTGTAAGTCAGGTACTATTATTATGATCCTCATTTTTCAGATGAGAAAACTGATGCTAAGAGGTCAGATAATTTGTTCAAGGTCACACAGCTATGAAATAACAAAGCCAGATTTAAATTCAGGCCTATTTGTCTCTAGAATTATGCTATAATGTTTTATTTCACATACACTAATACATGCAGACCTTACTAAAATTTATTAAAGTCAAATTAATCTACAGAAAACACATTCAAATTTAGGCTTTCAAGATAATATAACAAATTAAAGCATGTCTGTCCAAAGTTTTAATTAACTGATGTCTTACTGAACTACTAAATCCTCATAATCTATAGAATTTTGGATAATACTGGTCCTCTTGCCATGTAAGTGGTACAACTCTCTAGTTGTTTTGATCAAATACAGAAAAACAGGCTGGCCACAGTGGCTCACACCTGTAATTCCAGCACTCTGAGAGGCCGAGGTGGGCGGATCACTTGAGATCAGGAGTTCAAGACCAGCCTGGCCAACATGGCGAAACCCCGTCTCTACTAAAAGTACAAAAATTAGCCAGACATGGTGGTGCGTGGCTGTAATCCCAGCTACTCGGGAGGCTGAGACAGGAGAATTGCTTGAATCTAGGAGGAGGAGGTTGCAGTGAGCTGAGATTGCACCACTGCACTCTAGCCTGGGCAACAGAGCAAGATTCCATTTCAGAAAAAAACAAAACAAAACAAACAACAGAAACATAAAGAAAGGTAAGAGTCTAGCTCATTTTCCTTATGGTGAAGAAAAGTGAGAACTTGAAATAGGGGTGTAAAAATACTCATAAAAACAACTTCAGTTTCACACTAAATAATTTTTTAAAAAATCAAATAAGGCTGAGAAAAATTCATTTAACTCTACATTTATAATATGTATACTTTTCTGTATATTGTACTTCAACAAAAAACATGAGAAAAACTTGCCTGAATTATTCTGTCCTGTGACAGACACCTATTTCTCTAGTTAAATACCTGGATATCTAATTAACTGCTCTGCCACCTAACACACTTAGGGTGTTTAATTTTTTGCACATGATAAACAGGATTGAGCCAATTCTTGTACCAAAGTTTTAAATACAGCAGGCATTAGACTATTCCTTTTGTTCAACAGACAAATTACTGCTTGAACATTCTCAAGCTTTCCTCCTTTCCTTGAACACTGCTTGTAACAGATGTTTACCTGGAAAAGATGCTAGTTGGGGATGTGCGGCTAAGGCTGTGGGTGTACCAAGTGTCCCCAAACCACCAAATTCTGAATGCCCTGAGCTGGCTGAATGTAGACCAAAGACTGGGTGGCTGACCATTGGGAAGGCACTCGACACTGTGGACAGGTTAAACGGTTGATCCCCAGCTGTTCTGAATAAATGTCCTGGGAGGGAAAAAAACACACTTAAAGTTGTACTATAAAAAACAGATGAGATTTATCTGATTTCAGTGTTTGTAGTTAAAATTTATAATAATTTACCTATTACATTTTTATTTTACCTTTTTCCTGCTGCATTTTCTACTCTTCAAACCCTATGAAATGTTTCTAGAAACATGAAGGCGTGCTAAAAATCATTAAAATGAATGGTATAACTTTACTTACTTTGAATTTGAGATTTGAGAACCGATGTTTTAAGTAAATAATTTTCACTAATTAAAATTGTCTGACCTGAGGAAGTGAGGCCAATTTTCTCTTAGTATATATACATTAATATATTATCAATATATTTTACTTATAAAAAGGGAAATAAAAAACATCCTGTTAATCTAAGGTTGAAAGCCACTGAAATAAGTACAGGATCTGTCACCAGGTCAATACTCAAATTATTATACACTCTAACCAAGGCGATCCCAGTTTCAATGAGCCAGAGTTGAAGCTCTGTTCTCTAATACAGTCATGAGTTGTTTAATGACGGGGATACATTCTAAGAAATGCATTGTTAGGTGATTCTGTCATCGTGCAAACATTGTACAGTATAGTTACACAACCTAAGTGGTACAGTCTACTACACACCTAGGCTATAGGATACAGCCTATTGCTCCTAGGCTACAAACCTGTTCAGGATGTTACTGAACTGAATACTTTAGGCAGCTGTAACACAATGGTAAATATTTGTATATCTAGACATATCTCAACCTAAGAAAGGTACAGTAAAAATATGGCATTATAATCTTAGGGGGCTATTGTCATATATGTGGTCAGGCATTGACTAAAATGTCATTATGCAGTGTATGACTGTACTTCTTAGGTGAGAAGAGTATCTTGATACCAAAAAGGGAATATATTCTAGTCTAATAAAACAATGCACAAGACAACATAAGTACTTAATAAATTTACAAAGATATTTCTAAATGAATTCACAAGTGGTTATCAATATAAAAATCATTTTTAACTTTCTCAGAGTAAGACAATGTTCAATTCAAATGAGTGTGACTTTTTAATTCTATTTTTAATCTAAAGAAAATCTAATAATAAGTGTTACAACTCCAGGTTGGAATGTTATATGATAACAAACATGACTTATTTTTCATACTTTGTAGGAATTTGGCAGAAAAATTTTCTAATACTTGGAAATCCTCCCTTTACTTCCAGGAAATAATTAAGGTACCCTGTCTTGTGATAATAGAATACTCTAGGTTATCTTAAGAATTTACTGTGTGAACAGTATTGCGCTCTGTGTTAAAATTAGAATAAAGCTTCCTTATTATCTCTTGTTTATATTATATCAGTCCTGACTGTGCACTGCAATTTAATTAGTTTTAATATAGTATATGTGAAATTTATAAATGTAAGTTAAAAATAGTATACTTATTGTTATTATTTAGTTATCAACCAAATCTCTTCCCTTGGCTTTCTTGCTTCCTGAAAACCAAGGGGCAGTCCTAAAAAACGGTCAGAGTGTACCCTCCAAAGTCTGATATAAAACCTGTATTGTTTATTAAAATAATGCTATATTCTTTACTGAAACAGGAAGATCTGAATGACTTTTAAAAATAAGATTTAAATAAATTGCATTAAGTATGTTTTGTATCAGGCTATTTAAGAAAAAAGTTCTGAATCAGGATAGTGCTCCCACTACAACAAAGCAGTAACTAGATTTCACAGGGAAAATCCTCAGAATGTCTTTACAAGGAAGGCCCACAAGGAAACTGTGAGGTAAGAGGACAAGGAAAGGGCATAAACTTGGGTGTCTTTTCTAAATCAGCTAATCATTGTTTTTGTTGAATTGGTTCTTCTGTGTATCAGAGTGGACTGCATTAGAACTGAAGATAAGTCAAAATAAAACAGAGTATGCTACTGCCAAAAAAGGCTACCCAAATGTCACTATCTTTAAGACCAGTGATAAGCTACCAGAAATACTGTTTTTTTTTTTTTTTTTTGTAAATTCTCAGAAACTCAGCTAGTTTCTCAAAAAAATGAGCTTGTAACTGTAAAAGCCAGTTTTTACTTTCATTTGTTATTACACATAAAATCTCTGGTTCTCACCAATCAATTCAACTTCCTGACTCAAATGTACTTAAATGTTTTATTTATAAACATACTATGATCAGTTCTTTTCTTTCTCCATCAATTAGTGTGGTAAGCAAGTTGAACTGAACATTGCAGTTTTGGAGAATTTGGGGTCATCTGTAATTTACATTTTACAAATAACAATTCCTAAATTATATCAATTATATGTATTTAGTCGTGACTTAATACAAATAAATTTGTGGGAAGTAACCTCAAAACTACAAAAGCTATATTAAATATTATAAAAATCCAGAATAATTGAAATTGTCAAGGATTAGAAACTGATAGAAACACTTCTGTAATCACTAATGGTAATTGCAATTAGTTGTAATAAATAATTGGTAACAATTGGTAGTAGTAATAAATAATTGGTAGTAATAAATAATAAGTAATACATAATTGGTAGTAAGCAGCATTCTTAGACGCATAGTTACAGCATTAATTTCATTATTGGGAAGAAGCAAACAAGCTAAACTTTGTAGTATCACAAGCAGAAAACATAAGCAATAAGTAAATGAAGTTACCACTCTTGCAGCAACAATTAAGAACCAATGATACATAATTTGCCAACAAAAAGTTCTTTTTTAAATCTAAAAGGAATGGCATCTGGAAGCAACTGAGTAGAAAGTTTCGGCAAAATGAGCTGCATACATCACAGATTCCAATGAAAAAAAAATATAGATCTGTACACAAGAATGACATCCATGCCTGGCAAGAATGCAGAGATGGGCATTCAGATCAAGGCTACTTCAACTCTACTTCCTAATTCTTTCTTCTAAAATTCTTGGTTAAAATAGTTAAAAGCATGGAAAGCACCCTTAATGACGACTGAATCTTAAAGGTCCATTCTTTGCTGGTGAGAAAAAGACTCACCTCTATATTTAGTGAAGTATACTAAGATCACTTAACATGATTGTAGTAATACCATGCATTAAAAAAATACCCAAGTAAAAGACTTCCTGTGTTTCATGTGGGAGAAGTTATACTACAGAAGGGAAATAATTTAAGAATACATTTCACAATTTTACTATATTTTGCCTTTATAGCAAGAATTGAGAACTCAGTGATATTTTTAAAAAAGTAATCTTTCTGATTAAAAAGTTCTGTAATGCTATATATATAATTTTAATACTGTTTTTCTTCCACCTTTTACAAAACACAGATAGTAATTCCATGTAAAAATCTTACAGAATTATTCTGTTATTTAACAGTTTCTGTAATTCAAACACTTCATGAACATACCTGTTAAACATCAGGTGCTATGCTTAAGTAACTGGCCTACAAGGATGAGTAAGACAATCTCTGACCTCAAGGAACTCATGTTTTGAGCATAATTTAAATAGTGCAAGACCATTTTTATACCATAATGTATAAAACAAGTTTGTTAATATTTCAATATTACAAATTGGTACAGTCATATACAGGACTCAGTAACACAACCCAAACACCTAAAACGGTGTCTAGTACATAACAGACATAAAATAAATTTTTTTAAATGAATTAATTCACTACTCATTTAAAGCAGAAGCGGCCTATCCATGGCACTCATTCCAAAGGCTTTCAATCATAACAAAAAGTTGTCTTGAGTCTTTATGCAAACTTGTAGTTATGGTTCCTAGATTCCTTTGCCTTATTTCCTCAACCCCTCGTCCTAATTTGTTAACGTTACCACTGGCCCTTTATTCCTCCTTGATTCCATTTAGGTCACATGTTGGATTTGATCACACAAAATCCTACCACCTCCAGGATCTTAAACTCTTAAAGTTTCACCCTTGAACCACAATTTTCACATTTCCATTCCCTTATTTCTCAACATGACCTTTAGCCTCTCCCAGGGCCACTCCTTGACCTTATCTGTCTCTTTACCTCTCAATACCATCAATATCTCTCCTGTGTTAACCTTAAAGGAAAAGTCTTATACCTGCTATGTCTACTTCCTCCTCACTTCTCAGAATGTTTCAACATTTGTGCCAAGCCCTAAGCCTCCCTGCCACTTGGTCTGTAAAATGGAAGTTTTCCTAATCACTAGATCCCTCTAATCTTTCATTCTCAACGTCTTATATAAGTCTGGCATTCCTGATTGCGTCTTTCATATTATTATTTTTTTTGACATGGAGTCTCACTCTGTCACCCAGGCTGGAGTCCAGTGGCACAATCTCAGCTCACTGCAACCTCTGCCTCCCAGGTTCTAGTGATTCTCCTGCCTCAGTCTCCCGAGTAGCTGGGATTTCAGCTGTGTGCCACTATGTCCAGCGAATTTTTTTTGTATTTGCAGTAGAGACAGGGTTTCACCACGTTGGCCAGGCTAGTCTCAAACTCCTGACCTCGTGATCTGCTCGTCTCGGTCTCCCAAAGTGCTGGGATTACAGGCGTGAGCCACTGCGCCTGGTCCTTTCTTTTCAAAACCCATTATCATCCTTAAGATCTAGGTCATGGAATGCTCTTGATCCTCTTCTTAACTATACATCTTTCAATAATACTATCTCCTTTATTGGATTTTCTTTTGCTTTTTTCCCCATAAATGTAAAGCATTCCTAAAGATTTTGTCCAGCTATCTCTTTCCTTCTCTTATGCTTTCTCCTTCAATATTTCACATGCTTATAATGTTTAAACTATCACCTCTATGCAAATGAATTATAAGCCAGGATTTTAGATCTTTGAGGCAAAACCTGAATCTTATTTAGCTCAGGATTTCCAATAATCTGAAACACAATAAGTACTTAATAAACTGTTTCTCACTGCTGTATTTTTGGTCACATTATTTCTTCCACTTGAGAACCTCCAAAGCCTACGTAACATGCTCTTCGATTTCTACCCTTTATAATTATATTCTTTACTATTTCAAAAACCTATTGCTCAAGAAGTATTCCTGAATCTCCAGACAGATATGTTTGGGGCCTCCTTTCATTGTTCATGATAGATTATTGGCAATTTGTCCTTTATCATACCATTATTAGGGTATAAAAGTTATGAAGGAAACAGCCATTTCTTAACCATTTTTACTCTTTACAAAACATTGCACAAAGCAAACTGTTACCAGTTGGCAGAGACAACACTTCATAATACCTGTTATAGGCATCTCCAAAACAATAGTTTTCAATTCTTTTTTTCACTCTTCTTTTAAAAGGCTAGAATAACCAGGAATTATTCTTTAAATGATTAAAATATAACATGCCACTTTGCTCCAATTGCAAAAGTCACTCACAAGGTTAGTAAAAGCTCACTGGGTATTTAGAATGATGTCTCTTTTGTGGCTTTAATCTTTTTATACAGCAGGGATTGCTGTTTTGTTTACACCCTTGGTCCATTGCCAGGAAAATAACCTTAGTCTTCAACCATCTTAACATTTCAAACTACTGTTCACAAGGAAAATTCTGATCATAGGCTGATGATGGCTCAGTCAATCCTATAATTACATTTAAAACAAAGCATATTCAGTATTAACAAAAAAGGAGAAAGATACTTTATTTCGCAAAACAAAATACAACTCAAGTCAAATAGGCTCTATTAACCTTATAAGTACAAAACAAAATTATCTGGATATTACAATGTTCCACTTTTAGAAAAGCAAATGTTTCTCATATTAATGTACTTAATATCAACAGATTTATTGCTCACAAATAAAACCTGTCTTGATGAAAACTTTTGAGTTCTGCTCAGAGAAGACATTTGAGTTCTGCTCAGAGAAAACATTTGCAAGCTGATGAATTATATCATAAAACAATATTTTTAGAAGATCACAATTTTTTTGCAGATATTAACATTCAAACATAGTTTCAATATTATGAATGTAAATATTATTTTAGTTTCTACTTTAAGAGAGGTAACTGTATACATTTTACATAATAAAAATTAATATACATCTGCAATGCCTATGTTCTCAGATTATAATGAGCTGAATACTTTTCAGCAAAACTTTTCAAATTCTACTAGCCAAATCAAATCACTACATATAAAAGTGATTAAAATCAGTACACAAATGCTGGTGTGTGGCAGTAACAAGGCATGGTAACTACAAATGTCTTTATTAGTATTAATGAATAATTCATTAAGGTTTTCTACCTGAAATTGTACTGAACTAATGCTTTGAATCTAAACTACCAGTGAACAAAATCTCCCATCAGTAAGGAAAAGTCCAAAAAGTAAATAAAACAAAATAATTGTAAGAACTAAGTATGTTAAAGCACTCAATCTTTTTAAAAGTCAAGAAAATTGCTTACTATGACATAACTTTATGTTTTTTTGTGTGCTAAAAATGTCTTTTAATCTTTCAATGCTACACAAAATTGTTATATCTTGTCTTCAAATTTTGTCTCTAGTTCCTTAAAATGGTAAGCATAAATTTACAACATTACAAAATCAGGCTCTAATGTACATCTTGCAAAGTATGGCTATTCATTAAAAATGGTACTATATTCAAATAAAGTTGTTATGAGGACTTTAGTTAATATCAGTAATAACTGAGTGTAATACCAAAATGAACATCATCAAAATTACTGTAAATCAAAGCAATATTCAAATTACTGGCTCACACATTAAGATTCTTCAGTATATTAATATTTAAATATTTCTGAACTCAAAATGTCCAAATTTTGTAAACCTGAATTTTGATTAAAGAACAGAAAGAAGTCTACAGTTACTGGTGACAAAACATTTCTCTCCAAGTAATTCTCATTTCACTCTTGAATTCTCAAAATGTTTTGAGCTAGTTAACCTTTATTTTTTTTTTTAGAACAAAACAGGTATATTTCTATTAGACTACCTGATACAGAAGATAGTGTGGTATGGATGGATAGTACGAATGACAAATAATACAAATATATTTTATTTGAAATAAACAAAAATGCATAAGCAGCTCAATGGGTCACTTGGAAACAAACTGTTGCTTGACTATATTACTGAGCAAAACCAAAACTAAAGCATGAACACTTTTTTTTTTTTTTAACCTGTATCTGGAGATAGGCAGGAAGACACTACTTGTTTCTTTTAAAAACTGACCTTCCCTTAAGGCCGGGTCATAGAACGATAAACAATGTAAATGAATCCACCATTACCAGTTGTTATATTATATCTATGTCATCTGTGTATTCTGAGATTACACACATACTTGCCAATATACCTGGAACAGGTTATTTTATCACAGTTACACTTGAGTTCTTGAAAGGCAGGACTGAGGAAGAGTAATTTGAAGTAAGTTTTACATCCTATTTAGAAGAAATCACCAGCATTTCCTTAAATAACAGGTTACAATAGAAAGATACTGCCTGGAATTTATCCTTTTCATTTTGGTTCATTTTTAGTTTTTGTTTATGATTTACATAGCTGTTTAATTCATTTGCTTATAGTGCAATCCTGCCATAAAGTACTAAAGCACAAGATACCTATTATTCCCTCAACATCTGCATTTTTCAAGTTTTATACTCTATATCCACAGTATTTCAGTAGCTCTTGACTGTTTAAAAAAATAAATGGGTAGGCCGGGCGCGGTGGCTCAAGCCTGTAATCCCAGCACTTTGGGAGGCCGAGACGGGCGGATCACGAGGTCAGGAGATTGAGACCATCCTGGCTAACACGGTGAAACCCCGTCTCTACTAAAAAAATACAAAAAACTAGCCGGGCGAGGTGGCAGGCGCCTGTAGTCCCAGCTACTCGGGAGGCTGAGGCAGGAGAATGGCGTGAACTCGGGGAGGCGGAGCTTGCAGTGAGCTGAGATCCGGCCACTGCACTCCAGCCCGGGCGCAGAGTGAGACTCCGTCTCAAAAAAAAAAGAAAAAAAAAAAAAAGGGTAAAACTCTTCTAAAAATACGGATGTCTATAACTACAATGGCACTAAGATGGGAAGGAGACAATGAGAGAAGGGATAAAAGCAAACATGTTCATGTGCAGGGAACGTGGTTCAAGTCTTTGGATTTAAAAACAAGTTCCCCAGAAAAGCTGACACTTCCTTTGCTCTCCAAAAAGGACCTGAAAAGTCCCGATCCAAACTTTCGAAAATTACAGTTCTGAGATGCAATAAATGATGATCAAAGCAGTCAGAGGGAGAAGGATGAATGTGTCTTCCATTTAGCTGTAGATTGTAGTATAGCCTCTTTTAGGTGCTGGTGGATCAGTGAAAACCACTGAAGTATCAGAAGTGCTTGGAAGGATGGGGTAGAAAGTAATGACCATAATACCTTGTCTAAATCAGCAGCAGGGCTTCATGGCTAGGAAACTTTTTTCAACAGTAAAATGTCTCTAGGATAGATCTCTCTCTCCAACATAAAATGTGCCAGAATTAACATTAAAAAAAAAAAAAAAAAGACTTACACTTGGATATAGCAATAACAGAAAATCGCAAGGCAGAGAACACAAAAGAATCAAGACAATGCTTATAGGTTCAACAGTATTCCATGAGGCTAGAAAACTGATTAACTTTGAAAGTGCTAGCAAAATAGCACTCTTGTTTATAAATCACTTATTTATCATATGACCACATGTTGAATCCTTGTCTTTCCACATACTGAAGAACCTACATTCAGCCTTTAGGCATTCTGCATTTCTTTGCCAATGTTGTAGCTGAGTATCTTGTTCCAGTCGATTTTGGTGCGGGTAACTGGAAGCTGCTGGTGCAAGACCTTGAATGTGGTATCTGACATCGTTTGATAGTTATCACTAATTGCTGTCTGACGCTCATTTTCTGCATTCTCTATGATTTTAATAAACTCCTTGGCAGTTTGTGTGTCATTCGAAACAGTTAGTGAATCATGTACATCTTTATGACTAACCAACTGAACATTGCCATCTTCATAATAGTGAACCTGAATCTTAAGCACTCCAACAACCTGACCTGTAGGTAGTGTGATGGTAAACTTCCACTCTGATCTCCAACGACCATTCCATAAGTTTTTAGGCTGACTCTGGTGGCTTTCAATACACGCAGTAATAGTCTCTTGCCCATAGGTAGTTTTAGCATAAACAGTACAGAAGCCATTGGAATAATGGTCTTTCACATAAGCTCTTAAAGCACTGTCACAGGATTATCTCCAAGACTTCAGACCTCCATCTACTTGTTCTGGCTGGGGGTCACTTGCTTCATTCTGTAAGTGATCAAATTTAAAGGAAAGCAGATCTAAAACTCTGCTATTGCCCAGGTCACCGTGCTCTGTAATTAAGACCTGATCTTCATATCCTTCTATCTTCACAGGTGCAAACTGATTCACGTTGTAATGAGCAAATGCATGTTCTGCCCTTTCCCTGGGGAGGTTGTCATTATTACGTAGTAGCTGAAGATCACTGAATACTACATTTAATTCCCCTGGGGGTGCATGAGTGATGAATTTAGCAGCTATGCGTACCTTCTCCTCATCCAACACACAATCAACGAAGTTGGCCATCTTGCGCTGTTCTCAACATTTATATTTTAACACTTAAAAAGATGCATGGAACGGAAGCAAGGTCTTTTTTTTTTTAAAGATATAAATAGCTTTTATTTATCTTACACTACATGAAATGTCATACATTTCAGTACAGAAATATGAACACATTTGTCCCCCAAACAACACTGGTGGTGTGTGGAGTTACGTAACATGTGGTATATGTATTGTATTTCATAAATATTTAAAAAATCACTTCTGATGCTGATCTGGCCCTAAGTGTTTTTTCTTAATTATAAATTGAAAATTTATAATGACATAAATTTATCGGGTACAAAAGTGATATTATAACCTCTGAATACAATGTAGAATAATTTAATCAAGGTAATTAACACAGCCATCACCTCAAATACTTAACTTTTTGTGGTGTGAACACTTGAAATTTACTCTTAGCTATTTTGAATATTCACCACACTATGCAATAGAACTCAAAAAAAGAAAATAAAATTTCTCCTCTCTGAGATTCTGTACCCTTTAATCATCATCTTCCCATTCCTCCCATCCCTTAGTCTTTGTTTTTCTTTCTTTTTTGAGACGGAGTCTCACTCTGTTGCCAGGCCAAAGTGCTGTGGCGTGATCTTAGCTCACTGCAACCTCTGCCTCCCAGGTTCAAGCGATTCTCCTGCCTCAGCCTCCTGAGTAGCTGGGACTAAAGGCACACACCACCATGCCCAGCTAATTTTTGTATTTTTAGTGGAGACAGGATTTCACCATGTTGGCCAGGATGGTTTTGATCTCCTGACCTTGTGATCTGCCCGCTTCGGCCTCCCAAAGTGCTAGGATCACAGGTGTGAGCCACTGCGCTCAGCCATCCCTCAGCCTTTGCAACCACCATTCTACTCTCTGCTTCGATGAGTTCAATGGTTTTAGATTCCACTTGTGAGACATGCAGTATTTTGTGTTTCTGTGCCTGATTTATCTTATTTCACTTAGCACAATGTTCTCTGATTCCATCCACCATGTTGCAAATAACAAAATTTCTTTCTTTTTCAAGGCCAAATAGTATTCCATTGTGTACATACCAGATATTTAAAAAATACACTCATCTGTTGAACACTTGGGTTGATTCCTTAACGTGTCTATTGTTAATGGTTCTGCAATGAACGTGGACATGCAGAAATCTCTTTGACAAACTGTTTTCAAGTCCTTTGGGTATATCCCACAAACAGGATGGCTGGATCATACAGTAATTCTATTTTTAGTTTTTTGAGGAACCTCCATACATTTTCTATAAAGGCAGTACTAATTTACATCCCCATTAACAGTGTACAAGGGTTCCCTTTTCTCCACATCCTTGCCAATACTTGTCTTTTGTCTATTTGATAAAAGCCAATCTGACAGGTGTGAGATGATATCTCATTGTGATTTTAATTTGCATCTCCCTAACGATTAGTGATGTTGAGCATTTTTTCATGTATCTGCTGGCCATTTGTATGTCTTTTGAGAAACGTATATTCGGATTGGGTTTTATTTCTATTTTTGAGACAGAGTCTCGCCCTGTTGCCTAGGCTGGAGTGCAATGGTGCGATCTCGGCTCACTACAACCTCCACCTCCCATTTTCAAACAATTCTCCTGCCTCAGCCTCCCAAGGAGCTGGGATTACAGGCGCCCACCACCACGCCTAGCTAATTTTTTTATTTTTAGTAGAGACGCGGTTTCACCATGTTGGCCAGTCCGGTCTCGAACTCCTGACCTCGTGATCTGCCCGCCTTGGCCTCCCAAAGTGCTGGGATTACAGGTGTGAGCCACTGCGCCTAGCCTATTTTTATTTTTAAGCAGTTATTTTGAGATTATTTTGACTCACAAGAGTTGCAAAAATAGTACACAGAGTTCCTATATACTCTCTGTCCAACCTTACTTCTCCTCATGTTAACATCTTACATGACTAAAGAACAACTTTCCAAACTAAGAAATTAACCTTGATTAACTAATTAAAATAAAGAATTTATTCAGATTTAATCAGTTTTTCCACCAACGTTACTTCTCTGTCCCAAGATCCAATCCAGCATCTCATATTACACTTAGGTGTTTTGTTTCCCTAATTTTGTAGTCTGTGATATTTCCTCAGTCTTGTTTGGTATGACTATAATACACTGAAGTGTACTGGTCAGAGGTATTTTGTAAGATGTCCCTCTGGTTGAGTTTGTCTGATGCATTCTCATGATTAGAAGAGGTGATGCATTATTAGAAAAGATGGTCAATGTGCCCTTCTCAGAGCAATATATCTAGGGCCCATAATGTTGCTATGCAGTGCTGGTGACATTAACTTTGATCACTTGGTTAAGCTGGTATCTGCTAGGATTTGCCACTGTAAAATTACCATTTTCTCTTAAAACAGCATTTTTATTAGAAAACAAGTCACCGGGAGCCGTGGTAACTTTGGGAACAAAAGCTGCCATTTAATAACATCAAACATGCCGAACAAGCTTTGTTCAAGAAATGATGCATCGATACTCAGGCAAACGACTATTCTTAAAAGATAAGGACAGTTCCTCTTTTGTGATAATTTTTGTTGGATCTAATGAAAAAAATTAGAGTTCATAGATTAAAATGCTAAAAATATGGAATATTTTATATACATTTCTGTATTCAAATATAGCTGTACTTCTAGTAAGGAAACAGAAAAAACTAAAAATAATATAATTCTTGTTTACTTTACTTACCTTATTCTAAATCTTGTTCATCTTATGTTTCAATAAATAAGAAAGTCTTAGTTTTCCCATAATGAACATAAATTATTACAATCAGCTTTGAAACTATAGACTGGGTGTATTAATTTGCTAGAGCTGCCATAACAAAGTACCACAACTGTGTGACTTAGAACAACAGAAATGTATTGTCTCATGGTGCTGGAGGTTAGAAGTCTGAAATCAAGGTGTCAACAAGGCTATGTTCCTTCTGAAGGCACCAGGAAAGATGGGTTCCATGATTCTCTCCTAGTTTCTTATAACCTTGGGTATTCTTCCTGTGTCTTCACATGTGCTTCTTGCTGTGCATGTCTCTGTGTCTACATTTCTCCTTTGATAAAAATACTGGATATGTATTGGATTAGGGTCCAACCTAATGATTTCATTTTAACTTCATTAGCTCTGTAAGGTATCTATAACCAAGTAAGGTCACATTCTGAAGTACTAAGGGATTAGGACTCTAACCTATGTCTTTTGAGGGGGAGGATACAATTTAACCTATAACATTTGCTTTATTTTTTTAAGAGAACTTAATTCACTTGAACACATTACCTTTCTCAAGTAACCTACTACTAAAATCCCAAATTAAAACTACAAAGTTCTACTAAAAAGTGAAGTGAAATAATAGTCCCAAAATACTTGTGATCAAACCTTTCATTAAATAAACCCCACTGCAAAAAAAGTCTAGACAGTTGAAAATTCAACAGCCTGAACAGGCGCGATGGCTTACGCCTGTAATCCCAGTATTTTGGGAGGCCGAGGTGGGTGGATCATTTGATGTCAGGAGTTCAAGACCAACCTGGCCAACATGGTGAAACCCTGTCTCTACCAAAAATACAAAAATTATTCAGGCATGGTGGCATGCACCCAGCTACTTGGGAGGCTGAGGTGAGAGAATCACTTGAAGCCAGGAGGCGGAGGTTGCAGTGAGCTGAGATCACACCACTGCACTCCAGCCTAGACAACAGAGTGAGACCCTGTCTCACTAAAAAAAGAAAAGAAAAAAGAAAATCCAAGAGCCTTTATTTAGGATTTCTAGATGCCTACAACATTAACACATCAACTAAAAAAGAAAATCATGTTGTAATAGTTCAGAGTATAACATAAATACTCAAAGAAACTTTGGCTTTATCCACAAACCACCAAGGACAGGCCTGTCTCATTCCCTGATGATTCCTACTAAGTATAAACTTAAGTCTTGGCTGTCTCTTAAGTTCTAGTTAAGCCATTAACTTTTGACTTTCAGATTTTTTTTTTTTTTGAGATGGAGTCTCGCTTTGTTGCCCAGGCTGGAGTGTAATGGTGCAATCTCGGCTCACTGCAAGCTCTGCATCCTGGGTTCACGCCATTCTCCTGCCTCAGCCTCCTGTGTAGCTGGGACTACAGGCACTTGTCACCACGCCCGGCTAATTTTTTGTATTTTTAGTAGAGATGGAGTTTCACGATGTTAGCCAGGACGGTCTCGATCTCCTGACCTCATGATCTGCCCAAAGTGCTGGGATTACAGGCTGAGCCACTGCGCCTGGCCTCAGGTTTGTTTTTCATACATTGCCTCTTCAGTAATCTAAACTGATCTTTTAAATTCCTTATCCTGTAGCTTATGATGCCCACCCTTAACTAAAATCTGCATAGTTACTTGATATTACCAGAGCAATGCACAGCACAGCTCAGAAAACTTATTAATCAGAGTTAATTATCGTTTAAGTTTTAAGTCTTAGTCCTGTAAATTCATCTCTCCTTCCCTTCCTTTCTTCAATAATTGTTTCTTATTATTATACATTTTGTGCCAGGCACTGACTGGATACATATTGGTAAAACGGATAAAGTCCTTGCTCTTTAAATGTAAAAGAATTGACAAATAAGTAAAACAACACTAAATGTCTAATTATAAATTGTGAAGAGTGCTATGGAAGAAATTATAGGTGCAGCAATTACCTAGACACTATAATTAGAGGTCTAATTAAGATCTGTATTAGTCAAGATTCTTTAGAAAACAGAACTGGCTGGGCGCGGTGGCTCAAGCCTGTAATCCCAGCACTTTGGGAGGCCGAGACGGGCGGATCACGAGGTCAGGAGATCGAGACCATCCTGGCTAACACGGTGAAACCCCGTCTCTACTAAAAATACAAAAAACTAGCCGGGCGAGGTGGCGGGCGCCTGTAGTCCCAGCTACTCCGGAGGCTGAGGCAGGAGAATGGCGTAAACCCGGGAGGCGGAGCTTGCAGTGAGCTGAGATCTGGCCACTGCACTCCAGCTCGGGCAACAGAGCAAGACTCCGTCTCAAAAAAAAAAAAAAAAAGAAAACAGAACCAACAGGATACACTAATTTATTACATATGATGATAAAGAATTGAGATTATGGAGGCTGACCCAGGAAAGCTGGTGGTATAATTCTGAGAACCAAAGGGCTGATGGTGTAAGTCCCAGCCATGGGAGAAGACTGATGTCCTAGATCAATCAGTCAGGCAAATAGAACTACTCCCCTCTTCCTCCATTTTTTTTTCGTCTCTGCAGGTCCTCAATGGGTTAGATGATGCCCACACTGCACTAGGGAGGACAATGTGCTCTACTCACTCCACTGATTGAGCTGCTAAACACCCTTACAGACACACCCAGAAATAATGTTTAACCTGAGCACCCATGAGCTAGTCAAGTGGACACATCAAATTAATTATTATAATATCTCAGGACATCTAACCTGAGACAAAGCATGAGGAAGAATCAGCTTTATGAAGATCTTCCAGACAGAGGGAGAGCACATTTGAAATTCTGAGTTGGGAAATAATGTTTTGTATCTGAAGAAGTAAAAGGTCAGGGAGGCTGAAAGATAAGGGTTCAGAATGAGAACAGTACCAAATAAATTTGAGAAGGCAGGCAAGATTAGGTCATGGAGAGTGTAGAGCCTTATGTAAAAATTAAGTTGTAAGTATAAAACATCCAGCTCGATATGGCTAGGTGAAAAAGTTAATCTAATGACTCACATAACTCAAAAGCTTTTGGGAAAGGCTCATTTTATAGATGAAGAAGCTAGATTGAACGTTTTACCAAGACCTAATTTCTCCTCTTCTGGTTCTACCTCCTCAGACAGGCCTTTCCTCCCAGGTTTCTGGAGCAGGAAGCTGCAGGTGCCAGTGCAAGGGGAGGTATTTTTCCTCCCCCCGCACCAAGAAAAATCCCAGAATGGAATCTCTTTGCTTTGATTAATTGACTTAAGTTGTGTCCATTCCTTAACCAATCATTCTTGTCTAGGAAAGATGATATTTGGATTGGCTAGGTTGGATCACATGCCACACATCTGTAGTGTCTTAGGTAAAAAATGTTTTTAAAGTAAGTGATTTATTTTGGGGTCGGAGACAACTGCTGGTAATGGTGGAGGAGTGAGGTGGTCATATGAATCCTCCACAGAGGATAATTACTAAAATTGGGCTAAAAAAAAAAAACCCTGAAGATACTGGAAAGCATCCAAAAGCAGAAGGAAGGCAGAGGAGAGTTTAGTCTGGAAAAATGGTTAACAAGAAGTAAAAAGTATGACTTTGTAGCTTTCTGGTCTGATAATGCTGCCTAAACCACATAGTTGTAAGTACAGATGACGGTCAAATATAAAAAACAGCAGGCTTATCAACTAAAGGTGCAAGAGGTCAGAATTCAGAACTAAGGCAGCATCTTGAGATGTAAAGGGGAAATCTTGGTAGTGAGCAAACCACAGAAAGTATGAGACCCAAATTCAGTTTAATTAATATCCAAATGCCTAGCTGCAAGTATACTGTGGATGAATGAAAAAGGACTCCAGGGTCAGCAAAAACTAGCTGGCAGAGAACGAAGATAAATCTACTCTTGAAAAGCAGAGCTACATACAGAAGATCTGTTGGGTTTGATGTATTTATTTATTAAGTGCACTCCCTCGTCATGATTATCTCAGGCAGTAGGAAGTATGAAGTGTCACAGCACTGAGCCCCAAGCTGGCAGAGCAACTGGAGATTAGGGGGTAATCTTAGAAGAAAAAAAAAAAAATCCACCACCACCAACAGCAAAAACAAAACCCAAAAAAGAAACACAGAGAAAAGGAGACCCATCTCTGCCTAAATAATTTGCCAATCAAGAATTTTCACAGGTACAGAGGAGACCCAGAGGAGTCTAGTACGAAAAAGCAGAAGTAGGAAGTCAAAAGAATCATAGCACAAATATTATCAGTACATTTTCTAACCACAGTAAAACTAAAATGGATATTGATTTTAAAGACTAAATGTAAATGACTTCTAAACTCTCCGTCAGCCAAAGAAGAATTAACACAGGAAACTAGAAAATACTTTTACTGGAATGGTAAGAAAATGACACATAAAACTTATGTGCTGCAGCTACAGCAGTAATTACAAGGGAAATTCATAGCATTAAATACATATATAAGAAAAGGACAAAGGTGCTAAAGAAACAATTTAAGCTTCCCTCTAGAAAACAGGAAAAGGCCTGGTGCTGTGGCTCACGCCTGTAATCCCAACACTTTGGGAGGCCAAGGCGGGTGGTTCACAAGGTCAGGAGTTCAAGACCAGCATGGCCAACATAGTGAAACCCCCATCTCTACTAAAAATTTAAAAAATTAGCTGGGCGTGGTGGCGGTGGGTGCCTGTAATTACATCTACTCGGGAGGCTGAGGCAGGAGAATCAATTGAACCCGGGAGGCAGAGGTTGCAGTGAGCTGAGATCGCGCCATTGCACTCAGCCCAGGCGATAGTTCGAGACTCTGTCTTAAAAAAAAAGAGGAGGGAAAAAGAAGAGAAAATAATACTCATAGGAAAACACAAGGAAATAAATAATGAGAGAAAAAAACAGAAAATTGAGAAAACTCAACGAAGCCAAAAGCTTGTTCTTAAAAAAAACCGGTAAAATTGAAAAACCTCTAGTCACTAAAAAAGACATAAGCTATGCATATCAACGATGAAAGAAAAAACATCTCTACCAATTATACAGACATAAAAAGAATGAGGTAATATCTGGAACAATTTTGGGTCCATACATTTAATGATGTAGATGAAATGAACAAATTCCTTGAAAGACACCAACCAAAGCTCATTCAAGGAGAAAAAGATATCCTGAATTGTTCTCTACCTACATTTTTTACTTATTTTATTTATTTATTTATTTACTTACTTACTTATTTATTTATTTATTTTTGAGACCGAGTCTCGCTCTGTCGCCCAGGCTGGAGTGCAGTGACACAATCTTGGCTCAATGCAACCTCCACCTCCCAGGTTCAGGCGATTCCCCTGCCTCAGCCTCTCAAGTAGCTGGGATTACAGGTGCCCGCCACCATGCCTGGCTAATTTTTTAATACATTTTTTAGTAGAGACAGGGTTTCATCATGTTGACCAGGCTGGTCTTGAACTCCTGACCTCAAGTGATCTGCCTGCCTCAGCCTCCCAGAGTGCTGGGATTACAGGCGTGAGCCACCACGCCCAGCCTATACCTACATTTTAAAAGGCGAACTCATGATTTAGTATCTTACAACAACAACTTAAACAAACAACCAAAGCTCTCCAGGCCCAGATGTTTCACCAGTGAATTCTACAAACATTTAGAGAAAAAATAATATCAATTCTATATTCTTTGAAAAACACAAGAGAGGCAGGAATCTTATCCATTCATTTCCAACCAATTAACTGCAAGAAAACTATAGACCAATAACCCTCATGAACACAGGTGCAAAGTTCCTTAAGAAAATTTTAGCAAATCAAATTCAACAGTGCTTTATTTCTAGACTTGCTTCAAGCATGACCAACAGTATTTTGAAGGGATAACCCATCATTACCAAGTGGGATTAATCCTTGAAATGCAAGATTGGCTTAACTATAACAAATTAATCAACGTAATTTGCCAAAATAGCAAGTTAAAAGGGAAAAGCCGTATGATCATTTCAATAAGTGCAGAAAATGTATGTGACAATATTTAATACAAATTCATAATAAAAAACTCTCAGCAAAGAACGAATAGAAGGGAACTGTCTCAGTAATTGCCAGGGCAGGGATGGAGGGAGGAATTTAACTTCAAAAACATACAAGGCAACTTCCTGGAGTAATAAAACTGTCCTACAGCCTGGAGGTTACATGAGTATATACACTTGTCAAAATTCATTAAAGTATACATTGAAAATGGTGAATTATATTGTACATAAATCACACCAAAATAAAGAAACTAAAAGGAGGGTATGCATATGCAGCTTCACTCTGTTCTGAGAGGAACAGATAAAAGCAGGGCAAGCATAGAAGTGGGGAAGCCAGTTAGAAAGAACTGCAATGATGTAGATGAGAAATTTTAGAGTAGACTAGGGTAGTGGTAGTGGAGACAGAAAGAAGTGTAGAGACTCAAGCTTTATTTTGAAGGTAGAATCAACAGACTTTAGATGTGAGGGGGAAAGAGAAATAGATAAATCCAGAGATCACTATATTTATGGCTTAAGCTACTGGATGAATTGTGGTATCATTTTATGATAGAGAACGTGAAGGAAATAGGTTTTGGGAGAAAACCAAAAGTTTGGTTTTTGGATATGTTAAATCTGTTAAGTTTGAGATGCCTATGAAACATCTATGTAAAATGTATATGTTCAGGAGCTCAGAGAGAAAGTCTGGGCAGAGTCTTCCTACAGGTGTATTTAAACAAAAAGACAAGAGATAACAGGCCTCAGAATCAAGGCTTAGAAAATGCAACATTTATGAGTACAGGAATCTGGGGGAAAAAAACTTAAGAAGGAGTTGTATAAAAAAATTTGGAGAAAAACTATGAGTAGTATAATGGAAGCTAAAAGGAAAGATTTTCAAGAAGAAGAGAGTGGTCAGCTATGTCAAATTCTGCTGAGGTTGAGTGAGATGAGGATAGAAAGGTGACATTGGTGTGAGTTGGGACATGTGTGAAAGACAAGAAGAAAGCACATGTAACTATCTCCTTTTGGAAGTTGGGCTGTGAACGTTCTGGCAGAAAATAGGGCAATAGCCAGAAGAGTATTGGGATGTAAAAATGGTTTGGGGGCCAGGCGCAGTGGCTCACATGTGTAATCCCAGCAATTTGTGAGGTTGAAATAAGACGATCGCTTTAGCCTAGGAGTTTGAGACCAGTCTGGGCAACAGAGTGAGTCTCTACAAAAAAAAAAAGAAAAGAAAAGAAAAGAAAAGAAAATTAGCTGGGCTTGCCTGTAGTTCCAGCTACTAAGGAGGCGGAGGTTGGGGGATTGCCTGAGCCTCGGAGGTTGAGACTGCAGTGAGCTGTGATCACACCACGGCACTCTAGCCAAACAGAGCGAGACTCTGTCTCCCCCTGGCTCCCCCTAAAAAGAAGGTTTTTTTGTACATACTGCTTTTTTTAGGATGGGTGATACTAAGAGCATGCTTTTATACTGATGAACATTATCCAGTAGACAAAGAAGAATTAATGATACAGTACAGAAGAAATGAAGTACTGAAAAAATCCTTTATAATCTTTAATAAAAAACCAATAGATATTTGCTATTGTCTGTGAAAGTTAAGAGCTATATCACTTTGAGTTAAGCATTTATTCTATTTGGCTTAATTTATATTTTTACATAGAACAGGATTTCAAAGGAGATTTGTAATAAATACACATAAGCTAGTAGATGCACTACTGAAATAGATTTTAAAGAAATGGGCAGTTGAAATGGGAATAAAGTTCCTATACATGTATCAGAAAAGTTTATTACAATACAGAGCTGGGGAGATATGGCAGAGGAGCTATAATCAGATGAGTTTAAATGGGTAGATAATTGGTTCATTCAAGATTTGTTTCAACTTATTTTTAGAATGCCTTCCAATGATGCAGGAGCTGGCAGCTAAAAACTACATTTACCAGTCTCTCTTGCAGCCAGGGTTCTGAAAGTAATTTAGATTCTGCCATTGGGATGTATTTGGAAGATTTAAAAACTGTTAAGTTGAGTAAATGGTAGCACATGAAGTATCCTTTGGGCAAGTTCAGATCCAGCAGGCAGTGCAAAACAGCCCTGGAGTTCTGTCAGTGGTTTATGACCACTGCATTGAAATCATTCATAGGGGCCAGGGGCCAGCTCTTCAATAACTTTCTAAGTACCTAATTCCTTATATTAAATTTCTTTCTGCTTAAAATAACTTCAGTGATTTCTATTATCTTTAGTTGAATTGACTGAAACATTAACCAACAGTCCAAAGTGATGAGAGTTCTAAAAACAAAAAGCCAATTCAGTCTGTCACACTGGTCTGGTATCTAATAACTATATACTTTTTTTTTTTTTTTCAATTTTAAGTTCTGGGATACATGTGCTGAACATGCAGGTTTGCCACATAGGTATACATGTGCCATGGTGGTTTGTTGCACCTATCAACACATCATCTAGGTTTTAAGCCCTGCATGCATTAGGTATTTGTCCTAATGCTCTCCCTTCCCTTGCTTCCCCACCCCTCGACAGCCCCCAGTGTGTAATGTTCCTCTCCCTGTGTCCATGTGTTCTCATTGTTCAACTCCCACTTATGAGTGAGAACATGCGGTGTTTGGTTTTCCGTTCCTGTGTTAGTTTGCTGAGAATGATGGTTTCCAGTTTCATCCATGTTCTTGCAAAGGACATGAAATCATTATTTTACGGCTGCATAGTATTCCATAGTGTATATGTTCTACATTTACTTTATCCAGTCTATCACTGATGCACATTTGGGTTGGTTCCAAGTCTTTGCTATTGTGAATAGTGCCACAATAAATATACATATGCATGTGTCTTTATAGTGAGAGGTGACAATGTACTAGCAGTCCTCACTCTCAGCACCTCCTCAGCCTGGGCATCCACTTGAGGAGCCCTTCAGCCCGCCACAGCACCGTGGGAGCCCCTCTCTGGGCTGGCTGAGGCTGGAACCTCCTCCCTCTGCTTGAAGGGAGGTGTGGAGGGAGAGGCAAGGGTGGGAACCGGCTGCGTGCTGTGCTTGCGGGCCAGTGTGAGTTCTGGCGGGTGCAGGCACAGGCTTGGCAGATCCCGCACGCAGAGCGGCTGGCCAGCACCGCAGCCCAGAGCAGTGAGGGGCTTAGCACCCAGGCCAGTGGCTGCAGAGGGTGCACCAGGTCCCCCAGTAGAGCCGTCCACCGGCGCTGCCCTCGAATTCTCCTGGAGCCTTTGCTGCCTCCCTGCGGGGCAGGGCTCAAGACCTGCAGCCCACCATGTCAGAGCTCCCCCATGCTGTGGTGGGCTCCCACGTGGCCTGAGCCTCCCTGACAGGCGCCACCCTGCTCGATGGCGCCGGGTCCCATTGACAGCCCAAGGGCTTAGGAGCGCAGGCACGGCTGGCAACTTGCGGGCAGCACTGCCTGCAGCCCTGGTGCAGGATCCAGTGGGTGAAGCCAGCTGGGCTCCTGAGCCAGATGGGTACTTGGAGAACTTTTATGTCTAGCTAGAGGATCGTAAATACACCAATCAGCACTCTGTGTCTAGCTCAAAGATTATAAACGCACCAATCAGCACTCTGTGTCTAGCTCAGGGTTTGTAAATACACCAATTGGTACCTGTATCTAGCTAACCTAGTGGGGACTTGGAGAACTTTTCCATCTAGCACTCTGTGTCTAGCTCAAGGATTGTAAACGCACCAATCAGCACTCTGTGTCTAGCTCAGCACTCTGTCAAAATGGAACAATCAGCTCTCTGTAAAATAGACCAATCAGCTCTCTATAAAATGGACCAATCAGTAGGATGTGGGTGGGGTCAGATAAGGGAATAAAAGCAGGCAGCCCAAGCCAGTAGTGACAACCTGCTCAGGTCCCCTTCCACACTGTGGAAGCTTTGTTCTTTCACTCTTTGCAATAAATTTTGCTGCTGCTCACTCTTTGGGTCCACGCCGCCTTTATGAGCTGTAACACTCACCACGAAGGTCTGCAGCTTCACTTCTGAAGCCAACGAGACCATGAACCCACCGGGAAGAACAAACAACTCCAGACGTGCTGCCTTTAAGAGCTGGAACACTCACCATGAAGGTTTGCAGCTTCACTCCTGACAGCAAGACCACAAACCCAGGAAAAGGAAGAAGCTCCAGACACATCTGAACATCTGAAGGAACAAACTCCAGACACACTATCTTTAAGAACTGTAACACTCACTGCGAGGGTGCGCGGTTTCGTTCTTGATTCTTGAAGTCAGTGAGACCAAGAACCCACCAATTCCGGACACAATAGTAGAATGATTTATAATCCTTTGGGTATACACCCACTAATGGGATTGCTGGGTCAAATGGTATTTCTGGTTCCAGATCCTTGAGGAATTGCCACACTGTCTTCCACAATGGTCGAACTAATTTACACTCCCAACAGCATAAATAAAAGCGTTCCTATTTCTACACATCCTCTCCAGCATCTGTTGTTTCCCCACTTTTTAATGATCGCCATTCTAACTGGCATGAGATATCTCATTGTGGTTTTGATTTGCATTTGTCTAATGACCAGAGATGATGATTTTTTTTCATGTTTGTTGGCTGCATCAATGTCTTCTTTTGAGAAGTGTCTGTTCATGTCCTTCACTCACATTTTGATGTTTTTTCTTTTTTCTTTTCTTGTACATTTGTTTAAGTTCCTTGTAGATTCTGGATACTAGCCCTTTGTCAGAAGACTAGATTGCAAAAGCTTTCTCCCATTCTGTAGCTTGCCTGTTCACGCTGATGATAGTTTCTTTTGCTGTGCAGAAGCTCTTTAGTTTAATTAGATCCCGTTTGTCAATTTTGACTTTTGTTGACATTGCTTTTGGTGTTTTAGTCATGAAGTCTTTGCCCATGCCTATGTCCTGACTGGTATTGCCTAGGTTTTCTCCTAGGGTTTTCATGGTTTTAGGTCTGACATTTAAGTCTTTCATGCAACTTGAGTTAATTTTTGTATAACGTGCAAAGAAGGGATTCAGTTTCAGTTTTCTGCATATGGCTAGCCAGTTTTCCGAACACCATATATTAAATAGGGAATCCTTCCCCTGTTCCTTGTTTTTGTCAGGTTTGTCAAAGATCACATGGTTGTAGATGTGTGGCATTATTTCTGAGGCCTCTGTTCTGTTCCATTGGACTATATATCTGTTGTGGTACCAGTACAATACTGCTTTGGTTACTGTAGCCTTGTAGTATAGTTTGAAGTCAGATAGTGTGATGTCTCCAGATTTGTTCTTTTTGCTTGGGATTGTATTGGCTATACGAGCTCTTTTTTGGCTCCATATGAAATTTAAAGTAGTTTTTCTTTTTCTAATTCTGTGAAGAAAGTCATTGGTATCTTGACGGGGATAGCATTAAATCTATAAATTACTTTGAACATTATAGCCATTTTCATGACTGATTCTTCCTAGCCATGAGCATGTAATGTTTTTCCATTTGTTTGTGTCCTCTCTTATTTCCTTGAGCAGTGGTTTATAGTTCCCCTTGAACAGGTCCTTCACATCCCTTGATAAGTTGTATTCCTAGGTATTTTATTCTCTTTGTAGCAGTTGTGAATGGGAGTTTACTCATGATTTGGCTCTCTGTTTGTCTACTATTGGTATATAAAAATGCTTGTGATTTTTGCACATTGATTTTGTATCCTGAGACTTTGCTGAAGTTACTTATCAGCTTAAGGAGATTTTGGGCTGAGATGATATATACAATCATGTCATCTGAAAAGAGAGACAATTTGACTTCCTCTTTTCCTATTTGCATACCCTTTATTTCTTTCTCTTGCCTGATTGCCCTGGCCAGAACTTCCAACACTATGTTGAATAGGAGTGGTGAGAGAGGGCATCCTTGTCTTGTGCTGGTTTTCAAAGGGAATGCTTCCAGCTTTAGCCCATTCAGTATGATATTGGCTGTGGGTCTGTAATAAATAGCTCTTATTATTTGGAAATACGTTCCATCAATACCCAGTTTATTGAGAGGTTTTAGTATGAAGGGGTGATGAATTTTATCACAGGTCTTTTCTGTATCTATTGAGATAATCACGTGGATTTTGTCGTTGTTTCTGTTTATGTGATGGATTACGTTTATTGATTTCTGTATGTTGAACCAGCTTTGCATCCCAGGGATGAAGCCAACTTGATTGTGGTGGATAAGCTTTTTGATGTGCTGCTGGATTCGGTATGCCAGTATTTTATCGAGGATTTTTGCACTGATGTTCGTCAGGGATATTGGTCTACAATTCTTTTTTGTTGTTGTGTCTCTGCCAGCCATTGGTATGAGGATGATGCTGGTCTCATAAAACGAATTAGGGAGGATTCCCTCTTTTTCTATTGTTTAGAATAGTTTCAGAAGGAATGGTACCGGTTCCTCTCTGTACCTCTGGTAGAATTTGGCTGTGAATTCGTCTGGTCCTGGACTTCCTTTGGTTGGTAGACTATTAATTATTGCCTCAGTTTCAGAACTTGTTATTGGCCTATTCAGGGATTTGACTTCTTCCTGGTTTAGTCTTGGGAGGGTGCATGTGTCCAGGAATTTATCCATTTCTTCTAGATTTCTAGTTTATTTGCATAGAGATGTATTCTCTGATGGTAGTTTGTATTTCTGTGGGATCGGTGGTGATATCCACTTTATCATTTTTTTATTGCATCTATTCTATTCTTCTATTTTTTATTAGTCTGGCTAAGAGTCTATCTATTTTGTTGATCTTTTCAAAAAATCAGCTCCTGGATTCACTGATTTTTTTGAAGCGTTTTTTGTCTCTCTCCTTCAGTTCTATTCTGATTTTAGTTATTTCTTGTCTTCTGACAAGGTGTTGATTTTAGATCTTTCCCAGTTTCTTCTGTGGGCATTTAGCGCTATAAATTTCCCTCTAAAAACTTGCTTTAGCTGTGTCCCAGAGATTCTGGTACATTGTATCTTTGTTCTCACTGGTTTCAAGGAACATCTTTATTTCTACCTTCATTTCGTTATTTACCCAGTAGTCATTCAGGAGCAGGTTGGTCAGTTTCCATGCAGTTGTGTGGTTTTGAGTGAGTTTCTTAATCCTGAGTTCTAATTTGATTGCACTGTGGTCTGAGAGACTGTTTGTTATGATTTCTGTTCTTTTGCAATTGCTGAGAAGTGTTTTACTTCCAATTATGTGGTCAACTGTAGAATAAGTGAGACATGGTGCTTAGAAGGCTCTATATTCTGTTGATTTGGGATGGAGAGTTCTGTAGATGTGTATTAGTTCTGCTTGGTCCAGAGCTGAGTTCAAGTCCTGAATATCCTTGTTAACTTTCTGTTTTGTTGATCTAATATTGGCAGTGGGTGTTAAAGTCACCCACTATTATTGTGTGGGAGTCTTAACTCTATAGAATCTGGGTGCTCCTGTATTGGGTGCATATATATTTAGGATAATTAGCTCTTCTTGTTGCATTGATCCCTTTACCATTATGTAATGTCCTTTTTTGTCTCCTTTGATCTTTGTTGGTTTAAAGTCTGTTTTATCAGAGACTAGGATTGCAACCCCTGCTTTTTATTATATTTTATTTTATTCTTTGCTTTCCATTTGCTTGGTAAATATTCTTCCATCCCTTTATTTTGAGCCTATGTGTGTCTTTGCCTGTGAGGTGGATCTCCTGAATACAGCACACCAATGGGTCTTGACTCTTTTTTTTTTTTGAGATGGAGTCCCGCTCTGTCGCCCAGGCTGGAGTGCAGTGGCCGGATCTCAGCTCACTGCAAGCTCTGCCTCCCGGGTTTACGCCATTCTCCCGCCTCAGCCTCCCAAGTAGCTGGGACTACAGGCGCCCGCCACCTCGCCCGGCTAGTTTTTTGTATTTTTTAGTAGAGACGGGATTTCACCATATTAGCCAGGATGGTCTCAATCTCCTGACCTCGTGATCCGCCCGTCTCGGCCTCCCAAAGTGCTGGGATTACAGACTTGAGCCACCGTGCCCGGCCGGGTCTTGACTCTTTATCCAATCTGCCGGCCTGTGTCCTTTAATTGGGGCATTCAGCCCATTGACATTTAAGGTTAATATTGTTATGTGTGAACTTGATCCTGTCATTATGATGCTAGCTGGTTATTTTGCCCGTTAGTTGGTGCAGTTTTTTCATAGTGTTGATGGTCTTTACAATTTGGCATGTTTTTGCAGTGGCTGGTACCGGTTATTCCTTTCTATGTTTAGTGCTTCCTTCAGGAGCTCTTGTAAGGCAGGCCTGGTGGTAACAAAATCTCTCAGCATTTGCTTGTCTGTAACAGATTTATTTCTTCTTCGCTTATGAAGCTCAGTTTGGTGGGATATAAAATGCTGGATTGAAAATTCTTTTCTTTAAGAATGTTGAATATTGGCCCTCACTCTCTTCTGGCTTCTAGGGTTTCTGCAGAGAGATCTGCTGTTAGTCTGATGGGGTTTCCTTTGTGGGTATCCTGACCTTTCTCTCTGGCTGCCCTTAACATTTTTTCTTTCATTTCAACCTTGGTGAATCTGACGATTATGTGTCTTGGGGTTGCTTTTCTTGAGGAATATCTTTGTGGTGTTCTCTGTATTTCCTAAATTTGAATGTTGGCCTGTCTTGATTAGCTTGGGGAAATTCTCCTGGATAATATCTTGAAGAGTGTTTTCCAACTTGGTTCCATTCTCCTTGTCAATTTCTGGTACACCAATCAAACATAGGTTCAGTCTTTCCACATAGTCCTATATTTCTTGGAGGCTTTGTTCTTTCCTTTCATTCTTTTTTCTCTAATCTTGCCTTCATGCTTTATTTCATTACGCTGATTCAATCTCTGATATCCTTTCTTCTGCTTGATTGATTCAGCTATTGATACTTGCATATGCTTCACGAAGTTCTCGTGCTACGTTTTTCAGCTCCATCAGGTCATTTATGTTCTTTTCTAAACTGATTATTCTAGTTAGCAATTCTTCTAACCTTTTTTCGAGGTTCTTAGCTTTCTTGCATTGGTTTAGAACATGCTCCTTTAGCTCGGAGGAGTTTGTTATTACCCACCTTCTGAAGCCTACTTCTGTCAGTTAGTCAAACTCATTCTCCATCCAGTTTTGTTCTCTTGCTGGCGAGGAGCTGTGATTCTTTAGAGGAGAAGAGGTATTTTGGTTTTTGGAATTTTCAGCTCTTTTGCGCTGGTTTTTCCTCATCTTCGTGGATTTATCTTTGGTCTTTGATGTTGTTGACCTTTGGATGGGGTTTCTGTGTCGACGTCCTTTTTGTTGATATTGATGCTATGTCTTTCTGTTTGTTAGTTTTCTGTCTAACAGGCCCCTCTGCTGCAGGTCTGCTGGAGGTCCACTCCAGACCTGTTTTCCTGGGTATCACCAGTGGAAGCTGTAGAACAGCAAAGATTGCTGCCTATTCCTTCCTCTAGAAACTTCATCCCAGAGAGGCATCTGCCAGATGCCAGCCAGAGCTCTCCTGTTTGAGGTGTCTGTCACCCCTGCTAGGAGTTGTCTCCTAGTCAGGATGCACAGGGGTCAGGGACCCACTTGAGGAGGCAGTCTGTCCCTTAGCAGAGCTTGAGTGCTGTGTTGGGAGATCCACCGCTCTCTTCAGAGCTGGCAGGCAGGAGTGTTTAAGTATGCTGAAGCTGTGCCCACAGCCGCCCCTTCCCCCAGATGCTTTGTTCCAGGGAGATGGGAGTTTTATCTGTAAGCCCCTGACTGGGGCTGCTGTAAAAGGCTTCATTTTAATCATGGACTACAACACTGCGAAAGTTTAGAAAAAAAATTATTTTACCTACCAAATGAAAAATACTCATGTTGTAGGTACTAAAAATATGTGTTAATAAATGACACACTTCTGCGTAAATGGAATTATACTATCATTTAATGTAAGCATCTCAATATACATACTCTATACCCTTTCTTACTAGCAGCAAATAACGATTAAAAACATGCATCCCTTTCTAGACAAGATTTCTAATGTTATTCAGCAAATCAGCACACTCCATCCCTTCTGCAGCTTCCAGCCATCCACTAACAAACAAAAAATAGTGCCCAACATGTGACTCATGAGAACTGCAAACAAATTCCAATGTCACTAATTCAGAAAACTAAGAGAGAAAAAGTGTTCAGAAAACTCAGAATCTGTACTCAAGGATGCTATTGAAGCCTTCAACATAAGAAAAGACATTTCTTTAGGAATACTATGTAAAGACTAATTCAGAAATAAATATAAAGACAGCAGATTAGAACACACTGAAAGGAGCTCACAACAAGGGAAAGAGAAGAGTTACAAAAAGCAGCAAAATATAATTACATAAGTACGAATGAGTACAATCATTTACACAAAATTATCTGAAGTAAAAAGTCAATCATAAGCATCACTATTTTTGAGCACAGTATGTCATCAGAGCCTTGGACACTTACAGTCCAGCCATCATTTTGCATATAAGGGAAATGTGAACAAACTTGCTAATTACTTGATGAAGATTGTCCACAGGGTGGAGAAGTTATATTGATTTTTAAAAAAATATATAGTGCAGCTGGGCGCAGTGGCTCATGCCTGTAATCCCAGCACATTGGGAGGCTGAGGCGGGCAGATCACGAGGTCAGGAGATCAAGACCATCCTGGCTAACACGGTGAAACCCCGTCTCTACTAAAATTACGAAAAAACTAACTGGGCGTGGTGGTAGGCACCTGTAGTCCCAGTTACTCAGGAGGATGAGGCACGACAATGGCGTGAACCCGGGAGGTGGAGCTTGCAATGAGCCAAGATAGTGCCATTGCACTCCAGCCTGGTTGACAGTGCGAGACTCCATCTCAAAAAAAAGAAAAAAAAAATATATAGATAGATATATACACACACACACACATACACACATATATAGTGCTATTTTAGTTATTTTGTAATCCCTAAGAATATATTAGAAAATGGTTTGATCATGATACAATGACAGAATGGCATCCTTCTTGTCATTCCATTGACTGGAAAAACAAAAATAAATGAAAACATTTATTTGACAATTTGCTAGGTTATTTTGTAAGCAAATATTAAACATTTATGCATTACATTTATGCAAAAGTTTCAATTTTAATTCTGAATAAGAAAAATATCATTTAGTTTACTGCTTATAAACATGAAATAATCTATAAGAAATAGTTAAAGTTAAAATGCTTCCTACCAATAAATAAATGAGTTAAATAACTTTAAGTATTTAATAAAAGGAATATATTCTACCACACCTTTGTAAAAGAGCCAAAAGTGATTTTGGGACGTGTTTAAAGATATCCTCTACATAATTAATCAAAATTGAGGATATTTTCACTTATCAAATAAAGCTCTCCTTTTATGCAAATATAAACTTTATTCCTTTTTTTTTTTTTTTCTTTGAGACGGAGTTTCACTCTTGTTACCCAGGCTGGAGTGCAATGGCGCAATTTTGGTTCACTGCAACCTCCACCTCCTGGGTTCAAGCGATTCTCCTGCCTCAGCCTCCTGAGTAGCCAGGATTACAGGCATGCATCACCATGCCTGGCTAATTTTGTATTTTTAAAAGAGATGTTTCCCCATGTTGGTCAGGCTGGTCTTGAACTCCTGACCTCAGGTGATCTGCTCGCCTTGGCCTCCCAAAGTGCTGGGATTACACAGTGAGCCATCGCTCTCAGCCAAATTTTATTCATGTTTAAGAGAAACTTGTTATGCTCTAAACTTTAAAAACATTTTCCATCAAGTAAATGATCTGCCTTAGTGTACATCTGTGAACTGGAGTAGCTGGAGCTTACAAGGTCATTTCAAATACTGGAAGGAAATCTAGGACAAAGTATCTACCAAGGACTTCCTTCTATTTCATTCCCTCTTGGGCCTATTGTTTTAAAAGACTTCACTAATTTATTGATTAAAATGATAAAACAAATGATGGTATCAGGATTTAACTCTCAAAGACAATTTCTAACAAGCATAGAATAACCAGTGCTTTCCCACTGTAAAATCCTGAAAAAGCAAAAAGACTAGGTGTTTAACTTAGCCTTTATTCAACAGGTCAGTGCAAGTCATAAGAACATTTTATTCAGAGCTCAATAAAATACTATGCAAATTATTTAAAGAATGGCATTCTAAAACTGAGTTTAAAAAGGGTATTTACCACATGGGTTGATTGTAGAGCTAAGTGAAGCAACTCCAGTGGAAAGGCCACCTTTTGAAACTACTGAAGCCACAGAAGGTGTCGAAGATGAAGTTGGTGTAGTAGAGGAGGCTGCTGAGGATGGTAACCGTTCTCCAGACTCCATATCTATTAGAGGGGAAAATGTTAATCCTCAGTATCAGATAAAAAATTTTTTCAAAATAATTCAACATATTTAAACTTTCTGTATACTTTTAAAAATATAAATATCTAAATACATGGTCTTTGGAAAGATAAAATATGGAGTAGATAAAAACAATATAATTTAAAATACCAATCTATAGAATAAGTTTAAGTATACCAAATCCTCTTGAGTTTTCTTATACCCCCCAAATTAATAGTGGTTCGAATATAGTAATTTCACAAAAATGTGTGTTGCCGCAACCATCAATTAACATGTTATATTTGTCTTATTCATCCCAAATCACCTCACATCTGTTCACTTGCAACAGAATTCCTATGTTACCTTAATGAATAATTTTAAAAAAATGACACCACATTTGAATGGGTTGCACCCTTATCTTCTAAATACAGATAGCAATATACTTGTAGGTTTTAAATGTCCGAGACTCTGGCCTGGGAGTCCCCAAAACAGTGAACACCCCCCATACCCCTCAACAAAGGCAAATACATTTTAGAGTTTAACTGGAGGCAAGTTTAAACCATGATTTCAAAATGGCCTCAGTTGTGACCCATTTAAAATGACAAAAGCACTTCTAATCATCGTTATTAATTTTTTGGGCTTTGTGGATGTAGCCTTGCATTGGTTTTATTGCAATAACTAATGCTGATATTAAAACTTTGGACTATAATGGGCATTTTACATTCATTTTAATACTCTGCATGCACTGATCCCACATTCAAGCAAGGAAGTCATTAAATTCACAGACGCTTTAAAGAGAACATAATCTATAATAAGGAAAAAGATACTGCTTGCCTATAAGTGAATTTATAATCAGCCACATGAAAACTCTCACCATTTAAATAATCTAACTACAGAAAGATTTCTGTATTGAATTCTACAGGCAATTCACAGAATAACTGTGTATTTACTAAGAAAAATAGTTGGATTTCGGGGGCCTGGCGCGGTGGCTCAAGCCTGTAATCCCAGCACTTTGGGAGGCCGAGACGGGCGGATCACGAGGTCAGGAGATCGAGACCATCCTGGCTAACATGGTGAAACCCCGTCTCTACTAAAAAATACAAAAAACTAGCCAGGCGAGGTGGTGGGCGCCTGTAGTCCCAGCTACTTGGGAGGCTGAGACAGGAGAATGGCATAAACCCGGGAGGCGGAGATTGCAGTGAGCTGAGATCTGGCCACTGCACTCCAGCCTGGGCGACAGAGCGAGACTCCGTCTCAAAAAAAAAAAAAAAAAAAAAAAGGATTGGGAAAAATAGTTGGATTTCATTTTAAAATATTGACTAATTAAAATAATGCAAGGCTAGCGTTTGCCTAATTGTTGATTGAATCCATAAAGTATGTAGATAATTTTTCTCGTAAGATAGATACATATGGGGAAGGTAATCTTAAATCGACATATAACATCATTAGAAAGACCATTTCAATGAGCTTTCCAATCATACAGAATTCAAAAACTTGTCTTCATATTCTGGTATTGCTGTAAATCACTTCCATAGACTACAGTACTGCTATAATGAGTCTGTCCATATTCTTACAGAATTTGTATTTCTTTTTATCAGCATTCATCATGGAAAGGCATAGTTGCTACTGATGGCTGCATGCAACTAATGTACAAAGGGTAGGTTTTGGGTCAACAACAGTAACTAATGAACTCTGAGACATGTGGTTGTCTGATGGTAAAGCCCATAAAAATTATTTTTACCAAGTTCAATTTCACCAAATACAAAAATACGGACTCTTTACCTAGAAAAGAGTTTAGGAAAAAGCTATTTTTTCTTTATAGCTGGTAACCTCATTGTCTTCAAGAATTCTACTTGCTACTTAAATATATTATGTAAAAAAAAATGAAAAGGGTTTTAAAAAGTTTGCCTTTGTACTCCACAGCAGAAATAATTTGGTGACATAATAAGATAAGCACTTTAGCTGAGTACTTGACATATAAGAGCTCAATATAAAATCGTCATTATCTTTTTTATAGGATATTATGCTATAAAGTATAGGTATTTCTTATTGTTGATAAAACCTGATTCAGGACTAAAGCAAGGAAGATCAAGAAGGCAAAAGAAGCAGTCTCGTATACATAATGCTTAATGGATATTACTTTCCCTGAAAAATTAATCTGAATATTTATTTAAATAAAATAAACGCACATGCACAAATGCACGCGCGCACAAACACACACAGACACACACACACACACACATACAGAGAAATAAAGTATTATGAGGTAAAGTGATATATACAACGTTCTTTGCTACAGCACTACTTAAAAATAAAATTTAAACCTGGCAATGAGAGTAGAACTAGTGCTAGTAGTATAAGGCTGGGGCCTTTTTTAGTTTCAGTAAAGATGTAATATTTTTCTTCTATTTCTGGTTCTTTTTGCTCGTTTAAGAAAGGGCTTGGCCGGGCGCAATGGCTCAAGCCTGTAATCCCAGCACTTTGGGAGGCCGAGAGGGGCGGATCACGAGGTCAGGAGATCGAGACCACCCTGGCTAACACGGTGAAACCCCGTCTCTACTAAAAAATACAAAAAAACTAGCCGGGCGAGGTGGCAGGCGCCTGTAGTCCCAGCTACTCCGGAGGCTGAGGCAGGAGAATGGCGTGAACCCGGGAGGCGGAGCTTGCAGTGAGCTGAGATCTGGCCACTGCACTCCAGCCTGGGTGACAGAGCAAGACTCCGTCTCAAAAAAAAAAAAAAAAAAAAACAAAAAAAGAAAGGGCTTAACTTTTTTTTTTTTTATACTTTTAAGTTCTAGGGTACATGTGCACAACGTGCAGGTGTGTTACATATGTATACATGTGCCATGTTGGTGTGCTGCACCCATCAACTCATCAGCATCCATCAACTCGTCATTTACATCAGTTATAACTCCCAGTGCCATCCCTCCCCTCTCCCCATAATAGGCCCCGGTGTGTGATGTTCCCCTTCCCATGTCCAAGTGATCTCATTGTTCAATTCCCACCTATGAGTGAGAACATGCGATGTTTGGTTTTCTGTTCTTGCGAAAGTTTGCTGAGAACGTTTCCAGCTGCACCCATGTCCCTACAAAGGACACGAACTCATCCTTTTTTGTGGCTGCATAGTATTCCGTGGTGTGTATGTGCCACATTTTCTTAATCCAGTCTGTCACTGATAGACATCTGGGTTGATTCCAAGTCTTTGCTATTGTGAATAGTGCCGCGATAAACATATGTATGCATGTGTCTTTATAGCAGCATGATTTATAATCCTTTGGGTATATACCCAGTAATGGGATGGCTGGGTCAAATGGTATTTCTAGTTTTAGATCCTTGAGGAATCGCCACACTGTTTTCCATAATGGTTGAACTAGTTTACAGTCCCACCAACAGTGTAAAAGTGTTCCTATTTCTCCACATCCTCTCCAGCACCTGTTGTTTCCTGATTTTTTAATGATTGCCATTCTAACTGGTGTGAGATGGTATCTCATTGTGGTTTTGATTTGCATTTCTCTGATGGCCAGTGATGATGAGCATTTTTTCATGTGTCTGTTGGCTGTATGAATATCTTCTTTAGAGAAATGTCTGTTCATATCCTTTGCCCACTTTTTGATGGGGTTGTTTTTTTCTTGTAAATTTGTTTGAGTTCTTTGTAGGTTCTGGATATTAGCCCTTTGTCAGATGAGTAGATTGCAAAAATTGTCTCCCATTCTGTAGGTTGCCTGTTCACTCTGATGGTAGTTTCTTTTGTTGTGCAGAAGCATGCTACTTGACTTCAAACTATACTACAAGGCTACAGTAACCAAAACAGCATGGTACTGGTACCAAAATAGAGATATAGACCAATGGAACAGAACAGAGCCCTCAGAAATAATACCACACATCTACAGCCATCTGATCTTTGACAAACCTGACAAAAACAAGAAATGGGGAAAGGATTCTGTATTTAATAAATGGTGCTGGGAAAATTGGCTAGCCATAAGCAGAAAGCTCAAACTGGATCCTTTCCTTACTCCTTATATGAAAATTAATTCGAGATGGATTAGAGACTTAAGTGTTAGACCTAATACCATAAAAACCCTAGAAGAAAACCTAGGGAATACCATTCAGGACATAGGCATGGGTAAGGACTTCATGTCGAAAACACCAAAAGCAACGGCAACAAAAGCCAAAATTGACAAATGGGCTTAACTTCTTAAAAACATATGCTTATGGCCAGGCGCGGTGGCTCATGCCTGTAATCCCAGCACTTTGCGAGGCTGAGGCGCGCGGATCACGAGGTTAGGAGATCAAGAACATCCTGTCTAACACGATGAAACCCCGTCTCTACTAAAAATAGAAAAAAATTAGCGGGGCATGGTGGTGGGCGCCTGTAGTTCCAGCTACTTGGGAGGCTGAGGCAGGAGAATAGCGTGAACCCGGGAGGCCGAGGCTACAGTAAGCCGAGATCACGCCAGTGCACTCCAGCCTGGGTGACAGAGTGAGACTCTGTCTCACAAACAACAACAACAACAACAACAAAACATATGTTTATGTAACCATTTTCCTTAGAAGCTCTATTGTAGACATTATTAATGTATTATTTTCTTTCAACTATATTGATACTAGATATTTAATTTTAGCCTAAGATTTCTTAGGTGGCTGAGTAGTCTTCTTGCATGTAAAGTACTAATTCTCTCATACTAGTCTTAAGTAATTGTTGTTTTTAATAGGCATTTCTTAGTTCTAATAATAAAAAATTGGGTCAACTACTCCAAGTTCATCTTATACATAATCTTTTTTTTTTTGTCATTTTATAGAAATTTAACAAATCCACTCTACCCTTTGCTACTCTAGAATGAAGATTGTCTTATGCCTGAATTTACAAGGATTAGTTCTTCAAATTTTCTTTTTCAGTTAAATATTATTCTTTCAGTTTTATTTACTATCATCCCCTGCTAAAGCACAAGAAATCCTAGCCATCAACTTGATAGTTAAAGTTGAGAAGGCAATACCTTTGTACTTGTGAAACTGTATAATTGTGAAAAATCCACAAAACAATCATGGGCTTACCATATTGTAAGAACTAGTCCAAGAACAAGATTTAAAATACATACGCACCAAAGGTAACTAAAAGCAGTGGGTCAAAATTTGAAGAGAAAAAGGACATTTGCATAGTCTCCAAGTATCTCCTCCAAAATATCCATTACAGAAAAAGATGAAAAGAATAGTTTCACAGTGGGGAAACAACATTACCTATAACAAAATATCAACATCATGTATTTTCTGATGCCCCAGAAGAGTCCATCACTTCTGTGGTATTCTTCCCCAAAATACACAATCTCAGCTGAACCATGAGAAACCACACAAACTCAAATTGAAAAACGATATGCAAAATAACAGACCAGTATTCATCAAAAGTGTCATGGGAAAGGAAGGGAAGGGAAGGGAAGGGGAGACAAGACAGAGAAAGAAAGAGAAAGAGAAAGAAAGAGAAAGAAAGAATACTGTGGAATTGCCATAGGTTGGAGACTAAGGAGACTAGGAATTCCTTAGTGTGAGACCTAGGATCCCACAACTAAATGTGATGTGGGATCCTAAGTTGGATTTTAGAATAAGAAAAGGATATTAATGGCAAAACTAGTGAAAATTATATAAGGTCTGTAGTTGGCTTAATAGCATTCTATCAATGTTAATTTCCTGATGTTTATAAGTTTGATAATTGTACTCTGGTTATATAAGTTATTAACATTAGGAGAAGCTGGTTGAAAAATATATGTGAACTGTGTTTTTTATTATTAAGTCTAAAATTATTTTGAAATAAAAAGTAAAAAAACAGACAAAAAAAACACAAAGTCTTCCATATAGTAAGCACTAAAAAAAAAAATACATATGCATTGAAGTTAAAGAGTATAAAAACCTACACCTTGAAGGAATGAAGAACAGACTACGTTGTGTCAGTGAGATATTTGCTAATAAACATTATCTGGGTTCAAACACTATGCCTGAAGTTTATTAGGTGTGATCCTGTAAAAATTATGTAATTTCTCTCAGTTCTCAATTTTCTCATAAGTGATTTGAAGAAGATGTAGTTGAGAGGATTAAATGAGATAATGCATGTAAAGGGCAGGGTACCTAGCATTCAATACTTGTTAGCTATTGTTTTTAACGAAGGAACATCTATGTATATAATTACCCATGTGTATACGTGGCAAGAAAAGAAATCTTAGGATGTTCTAGATTATTCATGTTGAAGTGAATATTTAAGACTTATACCATTTATAGATTATGTATATACTTACCATGGCATTATAGTTTTTAGCCAGATAGATTATGTGTTAAGAATTTAAAATAAATGTCTCAGAATTGTATAGATACCAATGTGGTAAGGTATGTTATCTTAAAATTTTCCAAATAAACTGATTTTTCATCTATAATACAAATACAGATGAAAAATTAATACATTCATTATGTTGACAAAATATAATATCTGTAACCACATGAGTTATTATTTATAATTCAAGCAAAGTACATAAAAATCTGCGGAAACTCATTCATTCAGATCTTTTAAGAAAAATATATTCATTAAAATAAAAACAGTTCAGGTATCCAAGAACCATCTATTTCTAGATTTCTGTTAGGGCCAGACCATCCACGTCTGACACCTATGCTTCTATAACAGCCTCTCATTCTGACCCTTTGTGTTAAGAATACTACTTTCATCTTGGGTTCCAAATGATCACGAACTAATCCATTCTTTGTGTTCAAAACCAGCCTAGATATCACAAGATCAAAACAAACAGAGTATAATAACATGACTTCCCATCTATAACTCACCAAACGAAGAATATCTAGTAGGTACATCTTTTAACTTAAGGCCATTCAAGAGATTACAGTTTCTAATGTATAACTTGGTCATTTTTTTTTTTTTTTTTGAGACAAGATCTCACTCTGTCACCCAGGCTGGAGTGCAGTGTTGTGATCATGGCTCACTGCAGCCTCAACCTCCCAGGCTCCAGTGATCCTCCCACCTCAGCCTCCCAAATAACTGAGACTAAAGGTGCATGTCACCATGCTTGGCTAATTTTTTGCATTTTTTGGTAAAGACAGGTTTTTGCCATGTTGCCCAGGCTGATCTTGAACTCTTGAGCTCAAACTATCTGCCTGTCTTCGCCTCCCAAAGTGCTGGGGTTCCTTATTTCAAAAGTTAACTTTTGAATTCCTTATTTCAAAAGTTAACTTTTGAAAGTGGTGGCTCACGCCTGTAATTCCAGAGCTTTGGGAGGCCGAGGTGGGCAGATCACTTGAGTTCAGGAGTTCGAGACCAGCCTGGCCAAAGAGGTGAAACCCTGTCTCTACTAAAAATACAAAAATTAGCAAGACCCACGTGGTGGTGGGTGCCTGTAATCCCAGCTACTCGGGAGGCTGAGGCAGGAGAATTGCTGGAACTCAAGAGGCGGAGACTGTAGTGAGCCGAGGTTGCACCACTGCACTCCAGTCTGAGCAACAGAGTGAGACTCTGTCTCAAACAAAAACAAAAACAAAACAAAACAAAAAAATGGAAAGAAAAGAAAAAAGAAAATTAACTAGTTAAAGATGACTACAACCACAAATTAACACAAAACACTGTAGTGAAAAAAAAATGTTGTGAACCAAGGGAGAAATATGTGCAAAAGATGAAGGGCCTACAGATCATTTGATTCATTACAGATCTTTCCTGTAGCCTAAAGCAATGATTTTTGGTTTTGTGACACAGCATCTCTCCCACCAGGGAACAAATGGGTGACATTTTTGGTTGTCACAACTGGAAGAGCGCTAATGGCATTCAGTGGAGATAGAGGCCAGGGATGCTGTTAAATACTCTAAAATGGACAAGAAGAACAGTCTTCCCCCTACAGAATTATCCAAACTAAGTTGTGTTGCTGTGGATGAAAAACTCTGATCTAAAGTATCAAAAAGGGTATTATTTGAAATTCAACTAGCTAAAACTTTAATAGTAATTCTGCATAACTATAATAGTAAGATCAATCAAGCTGATTTTGATGACCCAAAGCTACTGTAGTAAGTGATAAAATTATACTTGATATCTTTTGTGTCAGCATCCCTCTAAGAGTCTAATATTTTACATTGTATCCAAATTTTTAAACACTGACAATGTATCACATGCAATTAACACACATCACAATGCTCACTCATACTGGGTAACATAAATTTGTTGTATTTTACTAAAATGACATTTATCTATAACAATTCTGAGAGCAAATAAAAATCCAAATTATGAAAATGACAGACCACAACTTCTTCCCTGCATGATGATTTTATGTACTACAAAAGGATTCAATGATCAGTTAATGATAATATTGTTCAAGTTTATGTATCTCAAGTATTCATGTTTTGTGTAATCATAGAGTTCATGAACACTGACAGCTGGTAGGTGTAAACCTGAACAGGTGCTAACAGGGAGTCCAAGACACGTTGTTTGAGATATGTAAACACAATTAGTTCCCTGTGTTTCAGGTGCACTGATACTTTAGTACTGCCATACACAGTCAAGAAAAACAGGGTAATAAAAAAAAAGTACAGGCATAGATTAAAGATGCAGAAATTACAAACCAAATAGACTCAGATATTTTTCCTGAAAGGACATTTTTTAAAGAATGATTTTATTTGTACTAACAGTAGCAAAAGTTCTCTGTGGGAGTTCAAAACACAGCAGATTCAGTGAGTCCTTACTTTTCCTTTATAATGTAACCTCAGAGAAATACGATAATTAGGAAGAATATCAGGAGGTAGTCACTATGCTACTTCTTTTGGTTTATTAGAACCACTAAGAGTAGGGTTTTATTATACAAGTTCAATATTTTCTAAAAATTCTGAGAAAGGTTTATATATAACTATTTGTTCAGATAACTTCCAGGCAACTGATCATTTGAACATCTAAAACTTCAAAATATTAAATAGCAAAACAAAAACAAAAACCAGGCAACAAATGAAAAGCTGTCTGTTAAAGGACATTCAGAAATAGGGGATGTGGCCAAAATACCTTACAGACAGCAGACAAAATTATTCTCTGAAAATAATATGTTCATAGGAAAAAGATTCTATTCATAAAATTCTTATTTACCTACATTTTCTGAAATAGAATTTCAAGGAATTAAGTATGGTATATAGTGGTTTAAAATGTGAATATGTAAAATGAGTTGCTTTTTTTGTCATTTGACACATTTTAACTACCATTATAAACAAACAATACATTACATCCTCAAACAGAACTGGATGGCAACCAGGTGTTCTGTGTGTTAACCTGTGATACTGAGCAAGTTCCAGACTCCCCTAAATACTAGTTTCTTTACCTAAAAAATTATGAGATTGAATTAAACTAGCTCTCAAGTTTCTATCAGAGTTTTACAAACTTGGTGGTTAATAAACAACTGACCCCCAAAACCAACAAAAAACACACACAAAATTAATACTGCATTAACATATTTAACAATTTAATTCCACTTTGTCTTTATCATTCTTTTCATTGGCGGTCTTAATTCTATCTCCAAATGTGTATCATGTTAAATTACAGATTTCTGTTAAATCTTTTAAAGATTTACTCTTGTTGTACTTTTATCTCAAGAGACCTGATGGTGAGAAATTATCCAAGGGTAAAAGCAGTGGTTTTCATATTGCTCAGCAAATAATCTATTCAGAGAGTATCCCTTTCCACCCAAAGGATTAAATATTCCTTTGCAACCAGCTATCTGTGGGGAAGACGTTATCCTAAGACTTAGGAAAAAGATGTAAAAGAATAATAAGATTTGAGAAAGATTTAATATCTATGTATCAACTAAACTGTAGGTATAGTCTGTGATTTTAAATACTAACTAGATTTAGAAATGTCTAACAAGGAAACAAAGGTTAGAAAGATAAAAAGAGAGACAGTGTATGGTTGGATGATCCTTTCATCTACAAATCCAAGGGGCTCCAAAGAACAAGCAAAAGACCTAAAACTTTGCTTAACTAAGAAACACAATTAAAATTTTAATTAGAATATTTAAGATAGTTGTGAAAAGCAACTGAGACCAATGCGTGAGACTGAAAAAATAAAGCAGAGAATCAAACAGAAATCGTATTACTCTACATAAAGTATCCATGTATACTCAGAAGCCCAGGAAGCAAAGTCTAAGTACTACATGTCTGATGAACTAAAATAAAAAGTCCCCTTTAATAGGACAGATGCAGAACCACATGGCAGAAACCCAGTATCTAAGTCTTAAAGAACAAAGTGAGGATAACAGGTTGTGAATACCATGCAAAAAATGTGGGCTTTTCTTTTTCTTTTTTTTTTCTTGGTGCTGGTCACCCTCACATTAGGTTTGTCTTTTTAATATTACCACTTTCCTACTCAAAGGTCTTCAAAGGAATATATATCCTAGAAATATACTCAAACATATTGGTAAAGGTATACATAAAGGATATTCATTACACCACTATAATTGCAAAATACTTTTAAAAACACATTTCCATCAATAAATAATTGTTAAATTAGATTTTTAAAATCTTTATTAGATTACTATGCAGGTGTTCAAAAAGAAAGAGGTAGACCTACACTAGCTAATATGTTAAATATAAAGAACAAGGTGGGGGAGACTATAAATAGCAAAATCTCATTTGTGATAAAGACAAATAAGTGGAAGATACATGCATATACTTGTATGCTCACAGAATATTTCTAGAAAAATATATAAGAAATTGGTAACTGCTTTTACTAGGCAATGGAGAAATTGGATTCTAGGGTGGGAGAATTATTTTTCACCATATATTTTTTGTGCTTGAATGTTTTACCATGTGATTGTATTAATGACCATTAAGTCAACAAAAAGAGAAAGATTTCTAAAGGTTTGTTATCGCTAGAAATTACCTTTCAAAATGCTCCAGAGTCTTAGGCTACCTTTAAGTCTTAGGAAGTAAGGAACGTACTCCCAGTAACCTTGAAATAGAGGCTCTAGCTCTGGCCCACATACCAACTGCTTGTGTCAAGGATCTTCTTTTATATGTTTTGTATATTGTGATTCTATGTGAGATTTTGTTTAAAGAAAAGCTCCCAGTGCTTTTTTAAAAAGGTGGCAAACCATTGGTTTAATGAATATCTGTCTCATTCCAGTTCTTAATAGCATGGTTATCTTTCTAACACTATTGACTGTGACATCAGAGTCTGAGTCCTCACCTTCAAGTAGGAGGTGCTTTCACTTTTCCCTGGTCTTTAATTTCTAATTTCAAAACACTGCCCGTGGTATCTTAAAATTAAATCTTATTTCCTCATGGTGGTCATATTCCTAGTTCTGCATCCTAAACATCTAGACTCTGACCTGTTGAGTCAATCACCTACTTGGGGAGGTTTTAAGTGATTTATTTTATTATCTATCCACTATTTTTTTTCCAAGTTTCAACAAGAGAATCAAATAAGCAGAAGAAAGAACTTCAGAGCTTGAAGACAAGGCTTTCAAATTAATCCAATCAGACAAAGACCAAAAAAAAAAAAAAAAAAAAAGAATTAAAAAACAATGAACAAAGCCTCCAAGGAGTCTGGGATTATGTTAAATAAGCAAACGTTAAAAATAATAATTAGTGTTCCTGAGAAAGAAGAAAAATCTAAGTTTGGAAAAGTTATTTGAAAGAATAATGAAGAAAAACTTCCCTGGCCTTGCTAGAGATCTAGACATCCAAATACAAGAAGCTCAAAGGACACCCGGAAAATTAATCACAAAAAGATCAGGATTACAGGCCATGGCCCAATTGGATTTTTCTTTTTAACACAAAGAATTGGATTTTTTATGTGTGTGTGTGTGTATTTTTGTTTGCTTGTTTTTTTTTTTTTTTTTTTTTTTTTTTTAGACAGAGTCTCATTCTGTCGCTTAGGCTGGAATATAGCAGTGCAATCTCGGCTCACTACACTCTCCACCTCCTGGGTTCCAGCAATTCTTCCGCTTCAGCCTCCCAAGTAGCTGGGACTACAGGTGCCTGCTACCACTCCCAGCTAATTTTTGTATTTTTAATAGAGACAGGATTTCACCATGTTGGCCAGGCTGGTCTTGAACTTCTGACCTTAAGTGATCAACCCACCTCGGCCTCCCAAAGTGCTGGGATTACAGGTGTGAGCTACCACACCCGCCAATAACTGGATTGTTTTTAACACAAAGAAAGGATAAACACTTGAGGTGATGGATATCCCATTTACCCTGATGTGATTATAATGCATTGCATGCCTGTATCAAAATATCTCATGTATTCCATAGTACCCACAAAATACCCACAAAATACCCATGTACCCACAAAATTTGAAAAAAGAACAACAAAAAAAGAAACACACCAAAATGTTAACAACATTTCTCAGAATGGTGAAATTATAAATGACTTTAATTTGTTTTTATACTTTTCATTTGTTTTTTGTACTTCTCAGTCTATGTCAATTTTCCATATTAAAAAATATTACACAAAAATGAAACACACCCATTTTTATTTTTTTAGGGGTAAGAACTAACCTTAAAATTTATATTTGGCATAGGAAAAATTACTGATCACAAGGTGATCAACAATGAAATGAGCTATTTTACAGATGTAAAATCTATTTTGGATGATACTTTAGGAAGTTGATTAATAGTCATTTCTCCAGGACGGTCCAAAAGCGACGAATTAGACACAAACTCTGGAGCTTCATTTCCAGGTACCATTAACCTGAAGAGTCACAAAATTTTAGTAACACTAAAAAGAAATAATTTTTCATTAAAAAGCCACATGTATTTCATGAGAACCAACCTATCAGTGATACTGGCCTATTCACTAACCAAAAAGCAAGATTCTAGATTAACTCATAGAGCCTATTTCCTCTCATTTATGCTTTTCCCCTAATAATGAAGAGACAGCATACTATCTACGGATAGGTATTTCCTGATGCCCAATATGTTACACCAATGAGTTGCTGATTATTCAAGTTATCAAGAACAAACTTGATAGAAATGGAAGAAAAGCAATGAAATAGAAGACATAAAGAAAACTAATAGAAACTTTAGAATTGACATAAGTAATCTGAATAAAAAACCTCACTGGATGGACTCAATAGCAAAATGAAGATGATGGAAAAAAAAAAGAGCCAATGAACTCAAAGGTAGATCTACAGAAATTATCCAGTCTGAACAACAGACAAAATAAGCACTGAAAAACAATTAAAACTGACCCAGGGACCTGTGAGACAATAACAAAATGTCTGAGATTCAGGTCAACAGAATCTTAGGGGAGGAAAAATGGTGTAGAATTGAAAAATTATTTGAAGAGGTGGTGGCTAAAAACTTCATTTTTGGTTAAAGACATAAAAACCTAAAGATTCAAGAAGAATAGCAAACCCCAAACCGGATAAACCCAACAAGAAACTGAAATCTAGACCGAAATGCCAAGTTTGATGGCTCATGCCTATAATCTCAGCCCTTTGGGAGGTTGGTGGGAGGATCACTTGAGGCCAGGTGTCAGAGACCAGCCTAGGCAAATTAGAAGAATCCATCCCTACTAAATTAAAAAAAAAAAAAAAAATCAGCCAGCCAGTATGGACTACAGGCATCTGTCTGTAGTCCTAGCTATTTGGGAGGCTAAGGCAGGAGGACTGCTTGAGTCCAGGAGTTTTAGGCTGCCGTGAGGTTTGGCTACACCACTGCACTCCAGCCAGCGTGAGAGTGAGACCCTGTCTCAAAAAAGTAAGAAAAAGAAATCTAGACAGAAATGAACAAAATGGATAATTTTCAACTAAGTATACAGCTTTCATCAATTTATCTCCTGAAAGTAAGCTGAAATTTGGAATTATATTATATTGGTTTTCACCTATTCTTTTTTAGTCAGTGTCAAAAACTAACTTCCTATAATGTTAATTTTTTCCTAAATTTATGACAAAATTTCCTAAGTGCTAGTGTCTAAAAGAATATATAGCAAAATCCATACATTCTTTTTGTAAATACTAAATTTACTTATAATTAATAATTCTTGAGAAACCATACATCAAACAGATATGAAATACATAGATGAAACATGTAAGACAGTCAAATCTCCCTTTGTTACACTTTTCAATCCAAGCTTTAAAAAATGGTCCAGTACCTGTTGTTTCCTGATTTTTTAATGATTGCCATTCTAACTGGTGTGAGATGGTATCTCATTGTGGTTTTGATTTGCATTTCTCTGATGGCGAGTGATGATGAGCATTTTTTCATGTGTCTGTTGGCTGTATGAATGTCTTCTTTTGAGAAATGTCTGTTCATATCCTTTGCCCACTTTTTGATGGTGTTGGAGAGGATGTGGAGAAATAGGAACACTTTTACACTGTTGGTGGGATTGTAAACTAGTTCAACCATTATGGAAAACAGTATGGCAATTCCTCAAAGATCTAGAACTAGATGTACCATATGACCCAGCCATCCCACTACTGGGTATATACCCAAAGGATTATAAATTATGCTACTACAAAGACACATGCACACGTATGTTTACTGCGGCACTATTCACAATAGCAAAGACTTGGAATCAACCCAAATGTCCATCAGTGACAGACTGGATTAAGAAAATGTGGCACATATACACCATGGAATACTATGCAGCCATAAAAAACGATGAGTTTGCGTCCTTTGTAGGGACATGGATGCAGCTGGAAACCATCATTCTTAGCAAACTATCACAAGAAGAGAAAACCAAACACCGCATGTTCTCACTCATAGGTGGGAACTGAACAATGAGCTCACTTGGACTCGGGAAGGGGAACATCACACACTGGGGCCTATCATGGGGAGGGGGGAGGGGGGAGGGATTGCATTGGGGAGTTATACCTGATATAAATGATGAATTGATGGGTGCTGACGAGTTGATGGGTGCAGCACACCAACATGGCACATATATACATATGTAACAAACCTGCACGTTATGCACATGTACCCTAGAACTTAAAGTATAATAAAAAAAAATAAAAAAAATTAAAAAAAAATGGTCCAGTTATTTTAAACAAAATTTTATAATGCAGAAGTCCAAAATAGCAATAGAATCTACCCAACCTCCTAGAAGTTTACTGCATGGGTATGACCCATCTAACCTAAACCAAATCTTAGTATTATGGTTTCATATGAACATTTCATGTTAATTCTTTCCAGATTGATAATATCAAAAGTAAACCTTGAAGTTTTGGGTTTTAGTGTTTTTTTTTTTTTTTTTTTTTTTTTGAGACAAGGTCTCACTCCTTCTCCCAGCCTGGAGTGTAGTGGCGTGATCACAGCTTACTGACTGCAGCCTCGACCTTATGCACTCAAGCAGTCCTCCCACCTCAGCCTCCTGAGTAGCCAGGACCACAGGTTCGTGCCACCACACGTGGCTATTTTTTTTTAATTTTTTTTTTTTTGTAGAGATGAGATCTCCCTATGTTGCTCAGGCTAGTAACTTGAAGGTTTTAAAGGTGATATTGATAACCCTTGTCATAGATGCTATAGACACATAAAGAAATTAACATTTAACACATACTGTGCTTTGGCTAGCACACTGCAAACCTTGGGAGCTCCAGCATGCATCCCTGGTCAGATTCCATTTTTCTCAGAGGTCTCCATTAACGAAGGCAAGATTGACAACAAAATGCACCTATAACATGCGTTCTGACATTACTGGTCTTGTCTAGAATGCATGAAAACTTCCCTCAAAAATAGCTTTTTCAGAACCTGTTATAAAGATCTGCAAAAAACCAGAAGTTTGCAGGAGGCTATTTTAAGGCTACTATTAAGTTTATATAAATTTTACCTGTTTAATATGTCTGAGGGTCATATCGACCTTAGAACAAAATTTTTAAAGCAGGCTCACAAAAATTTATTCTAGTCCTATCAACGCTCACTAATCTATGTCCTCCCTCCTTCAGTTGGCTATTGACATCAATAACAAGGCTTAGAAAATATGCAACAACCAAATTGCTTATAGATTTAAAAGGTAATTTTAAACATTCCAAATGTAAGTAAAGTGCATTTCTGATGTTTAATGGTTTCTAAACTAATGATTGCTAGTTTAACATGTGCCTATCTGCTAGAAAGCAGGTATATAATAATACTAGGGTTTGGGAGAAAATTAACTCTGTAATTGGTGAGTATTAAAAGTCTCCTGTTAAAGGTTATCGCATTTTAGAGCTCTAAACTGAAATTTAAATTTTTAGCAATCATATTACTTTAAAACTTCCCATAGGCTATAATAGAAGTCAAAATTCTCCTATTAATAATTAACTATTATAGCCAACTGTTGCTGAAGATAGTCATTATTACTAGCCTAATTCTTCTTTTTATTTCTCTTACCTGAACTGTCATCTAATTGATTCCTCTTTCCCCATGAACCAATTCATTGAAAAAAGTCATTGTGGTAGCACATATCTATTCTCCCATTCATATTAACAACAAAATTAAACCCAAACTCCTTAGGCTTGACCTTATAGGCTTGCTTATTTCTCAAAACTTACTTTCTCTGTATTTCCAATCAAACTTAGTCACCATCACCTGGTTCTTGCATCATACTTTCCCAAATCCTTAATTCCAACTGCATCCCTCTCCTTAACATGTTCTTCATCCCTTGCCCCATAATTGCCATCTTCCCTATTCTTTAAACCCCAGGTCAAAGTGACACTATGAATGACATCCATGACATGGACACCCATAAATTACCTAAGCTGAAAGTCAGAGACCCCAAACCCTTAGCACTGTTGACTGCTCACAATTTGAAGAAGTCAAAGTTCTAAATCCATAATATTTTAAAAGTATTTTATCACTGTCTCTTTCACTGTACTTACCATATTTCATCCTGTATTACAACTATGAATTTGCATACATTTGCCTAAGAATTAGTAAGCTTATGGGGGTAGAAATCATGTTTTTAGTATCTTACATTTCCCGGAGGCTTAGAGGAATACTTTAATCAAAACAGTTGCTTATTAAATGTTTGTTGAATAAATGAAAATGTGTATTCATTATTTATGTGTCTTAAATTAATACATCATATTTTAAAGCAAAAATATGACAAGAAAAATGCAACATTGTAACTATTAAGTTATAAAATCCTGATATTGGAGCTGGTATTTTATCAAATCTGTTTCAAAATTATCATAGATTTTAAAATTCAAAGAAAAATAATTGATTAAAAATAATTGTATTTCATATTTCAATGGCAGAGGTCATATCAAGACTTTCAATTCAAACTCAGAACTATAGGATTTTTGTTATCTGTTTTTACATTTGTAGTCCTTGCTTTTAACATGTCAAAAATCTCAGTTAATGTGCCAACAACCTCCGTTCTTGCCACTTTCAGCACCAACACTGACATAATAATACAATTACTGAAAACACAGTTATTTTGATCCTCAAAATACAGTCAACTAGTCAAACTAAAATATTTAAGTCACTTTAAACAGTTCTTTTGTGTGGTTATACCTTCAACTAGACACAAAATCAGGTTCACTCATTACATTTCATTCCAATTTCTTTTTTCTTTTGGAGACGGAGTCTCGCTCTCACCCAGGCTGGAGTGCAGTGGCGCGATCTCGGCTCATTGCAAGCTCCGTCTCCTGGGTTCATGCCATTCTCCTGCCTCAGTCTCCCGAGTAGCTGGGACTACAGGCACCCACCACCACGCCTGGTTAATTTTTTGTATTTTTAGTAGAGACGGGGTTTCACCGTGTTAGCCAGGATGGTCTCAATCTCCTGACCTCGTGATCCGCCCGCCTTGGCCTCCCAAAGTGCTGGGATTACAGGCGTGAGCCACCGCGCCCGGCTTATTCCAATTTTTAAGGACAGCATTCAACTATACAACAAGCAATTCTGAGGAACCCAAAATTAGTGCATCAAAAGTAATATCTAAAAGTGCACGTTCCAATAGGACAGCCATTAACCATATGCAGAAAATTACATTTAAATCAATTAAAATTAAATAAAATTTAAAAGTCACACTAGCCATATTTTAAGTGCTCAACAGCTATCGCATCATTATAGGAAGTTTTATGACACAGTGTCTATCTAAATGATAACATTCTTCCCTCAAACACCGAAATCCTCTCACTTAGTGAGGAAGCCTGTTTCATATTGAGTAACTCGACTATTAAAACTGTTGAAACATGAGTTGGCAGCTTTAGGGCAGATACTACCTTACTGAAGTTTTCTTGAGAAAGAGGGATGTGATACAAAGTATTAGACACAAATCAGCAGTTAGCTCTATGAAGAAACTTAAACTAATATAATGTTACCATGTTTTCTTCACAGGATATACTTACCATTACTAAAATGGTGGAATTTCATTAAAATCAGTGGGAGATTGAGGTGGAGTTTAGCTTATTTATATTCACTTAAAAGCTTAAACTATTCACTCAGAAGATAACCTGAAATAACTCTCATTACATCTTTCATTACTTCTCAAATGTTTCCACTGAAATATCCCTAGCACAAATTGGAAGAATTTTGTTCTATTTGCAATATTGTAGGTCCAGTTATTATTGGCAGAAGAGGCCATAAACATATACCTGCTATAAGTGCTCAATGTATTTAGTTAGAAAGAATTGAACAGGAAAAAAAGGTGGCATTGTAGAAAAAAAGCAGAAATAGGTTATGTGTGCATGGGTTTCCCTTTGCCCTTCCATTGATGCTGATGACACTCTCTGTACAGGGAGGGTCTTCAAGAGTTGAAAAGAAACTAAAGCCTAGGTATTCCACTGCCTATTTATACACTAAAGCCTAGGTATTCCACTGCCCTTTTATGCTAGAATTTACATCAGAATTCCAGAAGGGCCTATTACTAGGTAGGCCAAGCAAACATAAATAATATACAGGAAGTGCTGGCTACCAACTCTAAAACTTTAAGTCATTTCTATTGACTGAACTCTTCAGTCCCAGTTACAGCAATATTTTTAAAACTTTGGGTCATAACCCATTCAAGGTCATGAAATCCACATAGTAGAATCATTAAAAAATGAAATATTCTAGGTCACTCTCAGAGATATTTGAAAAACACATATCTATTTGGTTTCCCAGTAATGTATGGTTTCTACAGGGAAGCACAGAAGGATTTTACAATCCCTAATCATACTAGCTGCTATATTAGAATGATTACTACTATATACATATATAAACTACTGTTTATACATATAAATAAGTTTATATAAACATACATATACATGCACATACACACTCACATATCAATGCACATACTACTACTACTACAGTAGCAGAATTCAGGCTTTCTGCACACAATTCATTGATGAGAGCAGCTGCACAAAATTCTAAGAATTCCTCTAGGGCTCAGTGGCATATACTCTTAACCTTCCAGTCTATGACAAAGAAATATGGGATATTTAGTTTGGCTGGGCACCTGAGATGCCACCTAAATACTAGTCTTTTATTCTGTATACTCAACTAATTAAAGATACGTCAAAGTTATTTCACCCAGATGCTCTAAGTGATAATTACACAAACTTTAATCATTTATGAAAACACCTGATGTTCAACCTTTCAGAAAGCATTTGCCACACCATGAAACATGCTAGGTGCTTGGGGTATAATGAATAAGTCAACTAGGTCAAGTACTCTACCTCAAGGGTTTATACTCTAGTAGGTTGGAGCAATAGTGGAAACCTAAACAATGCTGAGTTAAACAGATTCTTACTAGTAAGAAATTGAGCTAAGTGACAGTACCTGGGTACTAGGGATTAGAAGATGGTATTATATAAATTTAGGAAATGGGGTGGTCTTTTCAGGGGTCATATGTGTAGATGAGCAAATTAACAAAATAAGTAAGATATGCAGTTGGAAGATATTCTATTTATTCTTAATTTTGTTATTAGGGTATCTATATTAAAAGTTATGCATTTTCTCATACTCCAAAAAATATGAAAACATCTAAAATGAAAAAAGAAAGTGCTTCTGAAAATAGATTGCCATTTCAGAATCCAATATTATAGATTTAGAACAGTTTTTATATTATAAAGGACATATAATTTTAATTATTTTCTAATTATCAAATTTATGGTTCACTTTTACTTATAAATTTAAGTATCTACAAAGACCATGTGGTAGTATTGGAGTAAAATAGGAGAAACAGATATGAGTATCCAAAACTATATATAAATTTTAATCAAAAAAGAAATACTTTTTTTTTTTTTCTTTGAGACTCGGAGTGTCGCTCTGTCGCCCACGCTGGAATGCAGTGGCTCACTCGGCTCACTGCAAGCTCCGCCTCCCAGGTTTACGCCATTCTCTTGCCTCAGCCTCCCGAGTAGCTGGGACCGCAGGCATCCGCCACCAGGCCCGGCTAATTTTTTTTTTTTTTTTTTTTTTGTATTTTTAGTACAGACGGGGTTTCCCCGTGTCAGCCAGGATGGTCTTCTCCTGACCTCGTGATCCGCCCGCCTCGGCCTCCCAAAGTGCTGGGATTACAGGCGTGAGCCATGGCACCTGGCCAGAAGAAATACTTTTTAAAACATTAGGTTGGGCGGGGTGGCTCACACCTGTAATCCCAGCACTTTGGGAGGCCAAGGCGGGCAGATCACGAGGTCAGGAGATCGAGACCAGCCTGGCCAACATAGTGAAACCCCATCTCTACTAAAAAATACAAAAAACTAGCCAGGCGTGATGGCGCCCGCCTGTAGTCAGTTGCAGCTACTCAGGAGACTGAGGCAGAGGAATCCCTTGAACCCAGGAGGTGGAGGTTGCAGTGAGCCAAGATCGTCCCACTGCACTCTCCAGCCTGGCGATAGAGCAAGACTCAGCTAAAAAAAATAATAATAAATAAATTTTAAATAAATTAATGCTACTAGAATCGCTTGAACCTGGGAGGCGGAGGTTGCAGTGGGCCGAGATTGCACCACTGCACTCCAGCCTGAATAACAGAGTGAGACTCTGTCTTAAAAAAACAAAACAACAACAACAAAAAACGGTCATCCACGGTGGCTCACGCCTTAATCCCAGCACTCTGGGAGGCCGAGGCGGGCAGATGACCTGAGGTTGGGAGTTCGAGACCAGCCTGACCAACATGGAGAAACCCCGTCTCTACTTAAAATACAAAATTAGCCGGGCATAGTGAGGCATGGCTGTAATCCCAACTACTCAGGAAGGCTGAGGCAGGAGAATCACTTGAACCTGGGACGCGGAGGTTGCGGTGAGCCAAGATTGTGCCATTGCACTCCAGCCTGGGCAATAAGAGTGAAACTCCATCTCAAAACAAAACAAAATGTAATGCTACTATAATGAAGAGAATTTTGAGAATTCTAATAAAAATTCAAGAAAAACTTGTTATATATTAAGGATTTATTCCTTTTTTGCCTCTTGTGTTGAAATAGCTGGTCTATTATTTATTTAACAACTATTTTTGAGCATTAAGTACAAATCTCTATGCTGGTTTAGTTGTTAGAAAATAAAGATAAATCATAGTCCTTGCCTTATAAAAGTTCATCATTTAATAGTTCTCACTACTCAATTTTCTCTAAATTTCTTTTCATGTCATACTGTTATCTCCATAATTCAACCTCAACCTCAATTACTATAATTTTTTTTTATTTTTCTGATAAACAGAATGTATGTGCTCACTTCACTAAATTCAGAGTAGTGAGAAGAGTACAAAGGAGATGCAAACACAAAGATTTTGGAGACAGGCAGTTTCACTGATGAACTACCAGGAAGAAAAAAGATCTTTTGCCTTGATGTAATTTTTAAACGATGATAGTTTTCATAAAAGTTCCACCCTCCACCCCCATCCAGGAAGTAGGAAGGTCCATGACTCATTATGCTTTCCCTGTGCTTCACTCAGGCTTCCTCTTTACAGACTTAATTCAGCAGATAGGACTTCCTGATGTTGAGGAAATCCTTGTCTCTTAACAGTGGGCCACATGATCCCATTCCTGTGGCCAAAGCTGTCTGAAACAGATATAACCCAAGGAGACAATAGTTGGCCAGAAATCTATGTGTTGGTGGTCTCTAAAAGATTCTATACGCTAATCAGATTCTTTCTGATATAAACATTTTAACTGATAGAAACAGGGAAAGTTGTTGCTGAGATAAGAGGTCCTTAAGGCTGGGGGCCTAAGTATACAAGTTGGAAAAAAATAATGGAAGAGTAAACGTACAGAGAAGTTGAGTGGCCTTGAGAGAGAGAAGATACTCTTCTGTTACTGTTCCCTGCCAGCTAAAGAGCCTAGTAGAAAACTTCCTAACAAATAGGCTTATTTGTCTTTTCTCATGTTCACTCATGCCGTTTACACCACTGAGACATATTCTGGTTTTCAGTTCCAACAATCCAAACACTATACTCCTTTAAATAAAGGCCCTAGAGTCCCTTTATCCATAAAGCTAGATCTGACTAATCTTGGGTCCCAACTTCCCATCTTTGAATTATGGAGCACTTTAGCTTCTACCCAGGAAGCTGCTAATTACATGACTTTTTTACAGCTCTATATGTGTTTTATGAATACACTGTATTATTCAGCACACAACCAGTATGTCTGTTGAGCTTTGGTTGCTGAATCAGTACAATGAAACTAATTATGCTTACTTCAAAGAGTTATTTACAAAGAGAGGGCCTAGTACATTTCCTGCTAGGTATTTTGTTCTGATGTGTTTGGCCAGGAGAATACAAAGAAGAAAATATTTTCTTCAAACTTATGATACAAGGGTAAAAAAAAGCTCAATAAAAAGTCAACATTATTTATTTTATAAGTTAAATGTGAGCAAACATATGTTTAAAATGTCAAGGTAATTTTCAATTCCAAGCAGATTTAGTTCACAGGTAAACCTAAAGAGGTGTTCAAGAGTATATCAGGCGATCCCCCGTCAAGCTAGCTTTCAAAAATACCATCTTTACCTTAGCTTTAGATAATAGTATAATTTGAAATTTTGTTTTAGATAACAGTGACATTTTTATTTTAGTTCTTAGATAACTAAAATAGTAAAACTGCTGTTCCCTGAGAAGTTAATACATAATTTTATAACCTTCATTATACACAAATTAATTTTGTTCAGACTATAACAGTGCATTTTTCAGTAATCTAGCGACCAAGTTTTCTCCTTTTGACATTGATAATCTCCAAATATACACAAAAACGTTATTATTATAATTCCCCCTACCATTCTCTTAACTATACCGTTTGGTCAAATTATGTATTAACTTATTGTTTCAATTATGCCTCATCCATTTCCCTCATAATTTTTGTTATTTTCTGAATTGCATACACCTGTCCATGCCTTACTATACTAGCAATACCCAAATATCAACATAAATAATATTGACTTTTATTGAGCTGTTTTTCTACCCATGTATCTTAAGCTTGAAGAAAAGATTTTCTTTCTGTATTCTCCTGGCCAAATACATAACAAAATACCTAACAGGAGGCATGCTACACCCTCTCTTTATTATTAATATTTTTTTTCTTCTAAGTTCAGGGCTACTTGTATAGGCAGTGCAGGTTTGTTACATAGGTAAATGTGTGCCATGGTGGTTTGCTGCACAGATCAACCCATCACCTAGGTATTAAGCCCAACATCCATTAGCTATTCTTCCTGATGCTCTCTCTCACCCCCACCCCTGGCACTCCGACATGCACCAGTGTGTGTGTATCTCCTCCCTGTGTCCACATGTTCTCGTTATTCAGTTCCACTTATACGTGAGAACATGTCATGTTTGATTTTCTGTTCTTGTGTTAGAATGCTCAGGATAATGGCTTCCAACTCCATCCATGTCCCGGCAAAGGACATGATCTCATTCCTTTTTATGGCTGCATAGTATTCCATGGTGTATGTACCACATTTTCTTTATTCAGTCTATCATTGATGGGCATTAAAGTTGAGTCCATGTCTCTGCTATTGTGAACAGTGCTGCAATGAACATATACGTGTATGTATCTTTATAACAGAATGATTTATATTCCTTTGGGTATACACCCAGTTATGTGATTGCTGGGTCAAATGGTATTTCAGCTTTTAGATCTTTGAGGAATCGCCATACTGTCTTCCACATGGTTGAAACAATTTACACTCCCATCAACAGTGTAAAAGCATTCCTTTTCCCCTGCAACCTCATCAGCATCTGTTGTTTTTGACTTTTTAATAATGGCCATTCTGACTGGTGTGAGATGGTATCTCATTGTGGTTTTGATTGGTATGATGTTGAGCTTTTTTTCGTATGTTTGTTGGCCACATGTATGTCTTCTTTTGAGAAGTGTCTGTTCATGTCCTTTGCCCACTTTTTAATGGTGTTTTTTTTTTCTTATAAATTTGTTTAAGTTCCTTGTAGACTCTGGATATTAGACCTTTGTCAGTTGGATAGACTACAAAAAATTTTCTCCCATTCTGTAGGTTGTCTGTTCACTCTGATGATAGTTTCTTTTGCTGTGCAGAAGCTCTTTGGTTTAATTAGATCCCATTTATCAGTTTTTGCTTTTGTTGCAATTGCTTTTGCCATTTTCGTCATAAAATCTCTGCCCATGCCTATGTCCTGAATGGTACTACCTAGATTTTCTTCTAGGGTTTTTATACTTTTGGGTTTTACATTTAAGTCTTTAATACACCTTGAGTTAATTTTTGTATATGGTGTAAGGAGGGGGTCCAGTTTCAATTTTCTGCATATGGCTAGCCAGCTCTCCCAGTACCCTTTATTAAATAGGGAGTCCTTTTCCCATTGCTCCTTTTTGCCAGGTTTCTTGAAGATCAGATGATTGTAGGTGGGTGATCTTATTTCTGAGTTATCTATTCTGTTCTATTCATCTCTGTGTTTGTTCTTGTACCTGCACCATGCTGTTTCAGTTACTGTAGCCTTGTAACATAGTTTGAAGTTGGGGCGCCTCCCGTGATGTTCTCTTTGAAGTGATGCCTCCAGCTTTGTTCTTCTTGCTTATTGTCTTGGCCTTCTCTTTATTATAATATTCCTAGTTTTTATATGGAAGAATTAAGACCCTCGGTGACAATGCTCAGCGGAAATAAATTCCTTCATAGTAAAAGGCCCTAAGTATACATCCTAAACATGTCTAAATATCACCTGCATTAAAATATGAAAACAGCTTGGAGGCCAGGTGTGGTGGTTCACGCCTGTAATCCCAACACTTTGGGAGGACGAGGCATGCGGATCACCTGAAGTCAGGAATTCGAGACCAGCCTGGCAGACTGGGTTTCACCCAGTCTCTACTAAAAATAAAAAAATTAGCTGGGTGTGGTGGTGCATGCCTGTAATCTCAGCTACTCAGGAGGCTGAGTCAGGAGAATCGCTGGAACCCAGAAGGTGGAGGTTGCAGTGAGCTGAGATTGTGCCACTGCACTCCAGCCTGGGTGACAGAGCAAGACTCTATCTCAAAAAAAAAAAAAAAAGAAGAAAAGGAAAGAAAGAAAATGGCTGGGCACGATAGCTAACGCCTATAATCCCAGCACTTTGGGAGGCTGAGGCAGGCAGACTGCTTGGGCCCAGCAGTTCAAGATCAGCCTGGGCAACATGGTGAAACCCCATCTCTGTTTAAAAAAAAAAAAAAATTATATATATATATATATATAAATATATATAAAATAAAATTAGCTGAGCATGATGGCTTGCACCTGTAGTCCCAACTACTCAAGAGGCTGATGGGGGAGGATCACCTGAGCCCAGGGAGGCTGAGGCTGCGGTGGGCTCTGATCATGCCACTGCACTCCAGCCTGGGTGACAGAGTGAGATACTGTGTCAAATATATATGTTATATACATACACACACACTGTGTGTGTTTTAGTGTGAAAATATTCAATGGTTAAACACAGTGATATCATTAATATAACTATGAGCCAAATTTTTTTTAGTATTTCTACAAAGTAAAACAAAGTACAAACTCAATAATAACATTATTCTAAAAATGAGCATTACCATGATTTTAAAAACTTTTAAGTATCCTTTATAAACACAGTTTTCCGATTACTAAAATTAATGTAATCTAATGATAAAACCATAATACCTACTTTAACCACAAAACTGTCTCTACTTTACATGATCATCTACATATTCTACTTCAAATGTTGAAAAGTTAAGAATATCTGAGTTTCTCAAAGGGCTAAACAATCTGAGTTACTGTATGACCCAGCAATTCAACTCTTAGGTAGAATTCTACTCCTATTCTTGGGCGTATACCCTAAAGAAATGAAAATATATGTCTACACAAAAACCGGTACCTGAATGTTCATAGCTATTGTTCATAATAGCCCCAAAGCAGAATAACCCAAATGGCTATCAACTGATGAATGAATAAATGTGGTATATCCATACAATGAAATATTATTCAGCAATAAAAAGGAATAAAGTGATAAATGATGCAACATGGAAGAACTTTGAAAACATTGAGATAAGTAAAAGAAGCCAGTCACAAATGACCATGGGTTCCATGATTCCATTTAAATGAAACATCTAGAAAAGGATACTCTGTAGAGACAGAAAATATAGAACTATGGGTAGGTTGGGGGAAAATGAAGAGTGACTGCTAATGGATATTGGGTCTCTTTGGGGGATTATGAAATGTTCTAATTGATTGTGATGATGGTTGCACAATTCTGTGAATACACTAAAAACTGAATTGTATACTTTAAATGGAAAAATTGTATGGTATATGAATTAGATCTCCATAAAGCTATTAAAAAAAAAAAAAAAAAAAAAGGCTGGCCAGGGGATTTACACCTGTAGTCCCAGCACTTTAGGAGGCCAAGGTGAGAGGATCCCTTGAGCTCAGGAATTCAAGACCAGCCTGGGCAACGTGGCAAAACTCCATCTCTCAAAAAAGGAAAAAAAATTAGCCAACCATGGTGGCATGTGCCTGTGGTCCCAGATACTCAGGAGGCTGAGGCAAGAGGATTGCCTGAGCCTGGGAGACTGAGGCTGCAGTGAGCTGTGATCATGACACTGTACTCCAGCCTAGGCAATAGAGCAAGACTTTGTCTCCAAAATAAAAGATTATCTGCATCTCTCAATGATACTCAATGACAGAATGCCATTTGACTTAATGAATTCTCTATGGGAATTTTAAATTCAATATTCTTGATTCTAGACTCTATATCCAAGACCAAATGTAGAATGTCTCTAATATGACTTTTCATGTGCTATATAATGATATGCTGAGACAGAAAATCAAGTCATGAACCCATACCAAACTCTCCCAGGCGCTCATCCATTTAGTAATCTTGCACCTCCATATTACATATATATTTTTAAAACTTAGTAAAGCTATATTAATTCAGTTTGGGGACTAACAAGTTTATCCAACATTACAAGCATATATATCTTCTCTCTACTCCCACCATCATCTTAGTACAATCCTAAATCAATTCTTACTGGAAATAATGCAGTAGCCTCCCAAGAAGTTTCTCTGCTTCTCTTTCCTTCAATCTTGTTTCTACCAAGAGTAATCCTGTTTTTTTTTTTTTTTTTTTTTTTTTTTGTAAGCAGTAACCTTTTTAACATAAAAATCTGATCCTACCACTCCCCTACTTAAAATCTTTCTGTGTTTCTATGTCACTTGTATGATAAAATCCCAGGTCTTCTGCTAAGCATAACAAGCTCTGTTTAATAGGCCTCTGGCTTCTTTGGTCTCCTTTTCCATTCTCTTCTCACATATTAGGTGACTAAACTTCTTGCCATTCCCAAATACACCACTGTCTCCTCCTGTATCCACACTATGTTTTTGGTGCATGATGTTTGTTCTCCCTCAAATGCCCTGCCCTTATTCTCTGCCTTACTCCTGCATAGCTCTAGGTCTCAACTCATGTGTAACTTCTCCTAAGGAACCATTCTGACTCACAAGGAAGTCTTAGGTCCTTTCTTGTTAATCTTGTGTATTCCCTAATTAAGTCACTTATAACATTGTACTATATAACAATTTTTTATTTTGTTATCTGCCTTCTTCTTTTTTTTTTTTTTTTTTTTTTTTGAGATGGAGTTTCACTCTTGTTGCCCTGATTGGAGTGCAATGGTGCGACCTCAGCTCACTGCAGCCTCCCCCTTCTGGGTTCAAACAATTCTCCTGCCTCAGCCTCCCAAGCAACTGGAATTATAGGTGCCCACCACTACGCTGGGCTACTTTTTTGTATTTTTAGTAGAGACAGGGTTTCACCACTTTGGCCAGGCTGGTCTCAAACTCCTGACCATAGGTGATCCACCTGCCTTGGCCTCCCAAAGTGCTAGGATTACAGGTGTGAGCCACTGCGCCCGGCTGGTATCTGGCTTCCTCTGGCAAATCAGAAAATTTCTTCAAATGTTTCCACAAAATAGTGAATTGAATAAAATATGTCAAATGTCTATATTTTGCTTTAATGTTTTTTGAATATACTGTAAACTTGGTAAGGCAACAGCATTAATACTGATTAGTATATTTATACTAACATTAAATAAACATGACTTGCAAAGAATATTATACAAATTCTTCTGAGATGCATGTTGGCACTTAGGCCTCTTAATTTTAATAAAGTGTTGAAATCTTAAAAAAAATTTTTTTAAGAGATGAGGGTCTCACCATGTTGCCCAGGCCTGAGTGCAGTGGCTATTCACAGGCAGATCCTAGTGCACTTCAGCCTCTAACTCCTGGCCTCAAGCGATCCTCCTGCCTCAGCTTCCTGCGTAGTTGAGACTACAGGCACACAGCACTCTGTCCAGACTGAACCTTAAAATTTAACTTGACATCCAAGAAATCTATTTGTGCGAAAAAAACCTCTGCTTTTCCATATTTATAACAAACTTCTCAAATTCACTAAAGGCAGGGAGTTAGGCACCACTGGTTTATTTGTGTAAGCTAATTTTATTTTACTAAAAACACATCAATAGCTTCGGATCAATCGAGTCACATTGGGTTTATCAGTCCCATATTGAACACCCTTCTCTCTTAAGACATACTGGAATCTCATAAAAGGCAAATAGGGTTCCACTCAGCTTAAACAGTAAGACAATTGTTATATACATATGAAATACTATACACAAATACATAAAAACACAAGTCTAGAACATTCCTTTAGCTATCAAAGTTCTACATGAATTTATTTGGTTCTCCAGTTCAATCTGTATATATAAGCTATATTTTAAACAAAGGTGAAGAGAGCAATTATCTTTCACAATCTGCCTTAGATGATAGAACTTAATTTATAAAGCTACATATTTATTATATAATCATGCTCAACTTATTTTAATCTTGATGGACAAAGAGTAACATTATGAAAATGACTTACGCAATATCTTCAGATAAAAGTAATAAGCCCACTGTAAAGGGAGGTGGTCATCTACTCAGAGAAAACTTGACCAATAAAAATCTTAATTTAGAAAACAGTGAAGCAAAGAAGTATACGTAATTTCGTAGAAGCGAATTCCAGCAGAGTGTCCTGTCATCTAGTCGTTTTTCAAGTATTTTCTGAGTGTAAAATGAATTTTTTACTTCATAAACAAGTTTACCACACAATTCCTTTAATGTAATGATTCACAAGCCTGACTGCATATTAGAAACACGTGAGGGATCTTAAATATATAAATCTGTGACAAGGCAGATCTCCAGATCAATTATATCAGAATCTCTGGGGGTGGGGATGTAAGCATTAACAGGTTGGGAAGCCCTCCAGAAGATTCCAAGGTTAAGAATCACCGCCACAGAGCTTTTATAAGCTCCACCGTTGCCAGATTATGTCAATTTTGAAGTTCAAATGAAAATAATAATTGAGTAACATTCACTGTCTTGCTGGCCCAGTACTTAATATTAAAGATGCTATAAGACTCACTAAAACAAACAAAAATTTAAAAAGGAAGAAAATATCTGCTAATATAAGGGAATGGGAAAATATCTGCTAATATAAAGAATAGGAAAAATATACAGATAGCTTGGATGAAAAGGTCCCATAAGAAGAAGGCAAGAATATAGAATTCATCATCATAAGCCCCAAAAGCCCGGTAGGAAAATAAAAAGAGAACGATTCATACAAGTAACAGCAGGTATGTGTATAAGGCAGTTTCTATAACCTGAAACTGACAATGAAAGACTTGAAAAATAATTGGCTTTACTGATAACTGAGGCTCTGAATAGTTTACACATTGGCAAGCTAAGAATAAAATACATTATAAACTACCCTGTGTCCACATGAGCATTCAGGATGAGAGGTGACAAGGGCAGTTGTGGGAACTCCCAGCTATCCTCCTGTCAATGACAGAGAATCTGAAACACAGATCTCTCCTTTCCAAGAGTCTTCTGCCCCTCCCAAAAAAACCTCTTAAAAGGGCTGTCTGGCAAGTTTGCTATAACTAGAGTAGGCATATGGAAAGGTGGTAGCAGGACCTCCACCCCTCCAAAAAAAACTCTATAAGGACATGTGACTACCTGGGTAAGGCTCTCTACCCATGAATCCCTTGCTAGGTAATCCTTACCATGGTCTATTGCTTCTTGAGGCTCTACCTCACCTATATCCAGAGGGAGCCAGGATGACAGGAATGAAACTGGACCTAGCAATGGAACTACTGACCCAGCTATCCAGGAGATCTGAGCTGTAATACGCTGTATTACACGGGATAAATGAATATCCACAAAGTTCCATTTCAACATCATGTCAAGGAATGATTAATAAGCAGATTTAAACATACAGATACTTATTAGGAAATAAAAAAGAAAAGCATCCAGAAAGGGATGATGTAGACTTCTATCAGCTGCTTAGATGGAGGAATATCTTCTGGTACTTGGGCAGTAACTCCACAAAGAACCACACTGCCCCAGTCCAGAAAAACTCCAAACCTTCAGGAAGAATACTATGAATACTTCAGGCACAGCTTAGAAAAGCTTAGAAGAGAAAGCCTGCATTTCAGAAACCGTGTTATCTATAAGAATACAGGACCAACATGGGAAACACCATTACCACAATGTCTTTTCTCTTCTCAATTTTTAACCGTGAAAACTTTCCTTTTGGGGTCACAAATAATAGAGAGTACTGAGTTCTTTTCCATCCTCAGTAATTTGTGTCCTAGAATGAAAGGAGGATAAGAAAAAGAGAAAGAGCAATTCAAGCGAGAGAATGTAATACGCAAGATAAACTATTCAAAGAGGTCAGAGTCTGATAACTGGCACTACTGGTGGGACTGATGAATAACCCATCACTCACACACAAATCTCTTGTTCAGTGTCAGGTGTAATACTTTGTGGAACAGGTCAACATAAAAGTAATGGTACTTCTACTGAGTTATCTAAACTATAATTATAAAAGTTTTAGATTCATGGGGCCCCAAAATAAAGTCTGGGATAGTAACAAATTAAGGCCTTCTGAAAAATGCCTAGATGGTCATCAAAGAGAGATTAGATGGCTGCAAAGGAGAGTTAAATGGTTTTGAGAACAAAAAACTTGAGGTTTCCTGTGTAACATATAGCCTGATACATTAAAGTACAAAACTTGAAGAAACAGGCTCCAGAAAAGTTTATTAGGCAACAGGTCAACAGTTGATTTAGTAATGAAAGTTAGGCTTTAAACAACTATGAAAGTGAGGAGGTTAAAAAAAAATCTAAACAATTATATCTAGAAAGAACATTAATTCCAAGTTTTAGGTGAAAACGAAGAATTGGAAAGGTGTTTCTTTGAAGAGAAAAGCAGTGGTCTCCCTAAAAAAATTTCATTTGAATTTCACATATACTAGAGGTCCAGAAAGTTCTAAGGCATTAAGGTTTTTTGAATGTGTATCTGCTTGTGTATAAGGGATGAATATGACTTTGGAAAATTAGATATGTTTTTCAATCAGTGCACTAAGATATTAGGAATCAAATTAGATCTAGGAATCATTACAATCTTCCTACCATGAGAAGTAATCTAAATTGAGTAACAAAAAACTTTAAGAAAATGAGAAGGGATAAAGTGAGTAAGAGTTATACTAAAGGTATGATTACTTTTAAAAAGAAGGAACTTAAACATTTTAAAAAGGGAGGTTCAAAAGAGACCACCTTGTTTCAAAATGGAAGTAGAGATGTTTTGAAATAAAAGTAACAGCACTATCTGACTTATTTATTTATTTATTTATTTATTCATTTATTTAGATAGAGTCTCCCTCTGTTGCCCAGGCTGGAGTGCAAGTGGCATGATCTTAGCTCGCCACAACCTCCGCCTCCCGGTTCAATGATTCTTGTGCTTCAGCTTCCCAATTAGCTAGGATTACAGTCATGTGCCACCATGCCCAGCTAATTTTTGTATTTTTAGCAGAGATGGGGTTTCGTCATGTTGGCCAGGTTGGTTTCGAACTGTTGGCCTCAAGCAATCTGCCCGCCTTGGGCTCCCAAAGTGTTGTGATCACAGGCGTGAGCCACAACGCCTGGCCTATCTATCTGATTTTGAATATGGGCTATTGTACAGCTTTGTAAATAGATACTTCCATCACAAGTTCAGCAGGTTCCTTGAAATGAAAGTTGGCTTTGACACTTTCTTATCCTCTTTAAATTTTCTATTTCACTTAATTTTTAGTCACAGTGACTCCTTACTTTCTTGCCAGATCAGCAATGTCAAACTAAAAACATTTAAACTACTTATCTAACTATTGAATTTGTATTCAGTAAGTTATTCAGAGTATTCAGTTTGTTACAATTATATGCTCTATAGAGTATTGAAATTTTGCTTTTAACCAAGTGGAAACTTATTTCCCAAAGATTTCTCCAAGTCCAACTTTGGTTAATGATTTAAACACCCTATAATCTCATTCCCAGTTCCTACTTAAGATTCAAATTCATATTAAGGCAAATTGCCTCAGAGGTTTGCCAAAAGAAAAAAAAATTCCATGAGCTATCCATGTCAATTTTCTCAAAATTGCTGGCTATTTCAATCTCCCTATGCATTACATACTCTCATGTATACCCCCTGATGAGAAATTTAAAGAAAACTTCCAATTAGCTTTCATTTCCAGAAATTACTCTCTGATGTCCTAAATAATATCCTCATCAGTATGACCCATTATATCTGTTATTACCATTTATTTCCTTATTGAATCCACAAGTGGTAATTCATTACTGTTTGTGGGTTTGTGATATTATATATGCCTCTTAGGGAAACTTGTAATTAGGTCAAAGTTTCCCTATTTTAATATTGCTCCCCATTTCCTCAGTCCTATAACCTTATCAAGCCAGTGAAATAAACCCTGCCTTTTGGCTTAGTGGTCCCTCACTAATCTACAAAAAGACAGATAAACATTGTTCTAATCCATATTGAATTCCAGAATTTATACTTGTAAGAGTGATCTCAAAAATGCTGAATGAAATGACTATAGTCCTCTCTCTCACTTATAAAATATAAAACATTAACATATATGAAGGAAAATAAACTAACTAAAAAGAATATACTGGAAACACTTTCCAGTCAGATATAATTGAGTGATTTTATATTATAATGCAAAAAAGGCAAATAATAGGTATCTTAAAAACAGGCAGAAATACTGTTAATTCTAATTACTTGTGGAAACATCCTTTTATAACATCGTTTCTAGGGACTAAGAAATTCAAACTCAATGACCATGTTCTAGAAAATATTACAAAACTGCGGTTATATACAACCAGAATGCTTAATTATCTTTTGAAAATTCACTTTAAGAGATGGCTATTTACACATATATATGTTTTCACACATAACACATATGGCTTTTTTACTCTCTTTTAAGAAAAATAGCCCATATGTGCTGAAGCCACTATTCATTCTGCCTAATCTTTTACATTCACTATACAGTGTAACAGAATAAAATCAATGCTTGATTCAGCTATCTGGAAACAGTTTTGTGGTTCCTCCAAAAAGTTAATGTAAAATTACTATATGAATTGAAAGCAGACTTGAAAACATACCTGTACACCTATATCCCTCAAAAGATGAACAAATGTGATATACATATATATACATATTTATATAATTATATATATTTGTATATATGTACAAACATATGTATATATGTACATTTGTATATATGTACAAATATATGGATATGTATACACAAATATACGTATATATGTACATGTATATATGCGCAATTGTTTATATATGTACATATATACATACAAGTGTGTATGTATAAATGTACATTTATATGTATATAGTTACATACATACATATATCTATAAAATTGAACTATAAAAGGAAATGAAGTTGTGCTACATGCTATAACATAGATGAACTCTGAAAACTCTAAAGTGAGATAAGCCCAACCCAAAAAAGGACAAACATTATATGATTCCACTTATGAAAAATATGCAGAAGAGGAAAATTTGCAGAGATGGAAAGTAGATTAGAGGTTACTAGGAGATAGCGGATGGTGAGGGAAATGGGGAGTTACTGCTTTTTTTTATTTGAAAAATTTTTTTGAGACAGGGTCTCACTCTGTCACCCAGGCTGGAGTGCAGTGGTGCGATCACAGTTTACTGCAGCCTCAACCTTCTGTGCTCAAGGCCTGAGTAGCTGGGACTACAGGCGTGTGCCACCATGCCCAGCTATTTTATTTTATTTTTGTAGAGCAGAGGTCTCACTACATTGCCGAGGCTGGCCTTGAACTCCTGGTCTCAAGTGATCCTCCCGTCTCAGCCTCCCAAAGTGCTGGGATTCCAATATTTGACTTTTTGCTCAACCTAAATTTAGCAATGTGATGCACTGAGATATATCACAATAAAGAACAGTTGCTTTAAAAAAAAAAAAAAAGTGCTGGGATTCAGGCATGAACCACTGCATCCGACCAGGAGTTATTATTACTTAATGGTTACAGAGTTTCTGTTTGGCATGATGAAAAAATTTTGGAAATAGACAGTAACGATGGTTGCACAGCACTATGAATGTAATTAAAACCACTGAATTGTGTACATAAAAATGGTTAAAATGATGAATTTTATGTTACAGATGTTTTACTGCAATGTAAAAAAAAAAGTAATATTCCAAAAGCCATTAAACTATATACTTTAAATGGGTGAAGTGCATGGTATGTGAATTATATCTCAATAAAGTTATTTGTGAAAATTTATGTTTGAAGTCCTGCTCAGTGCTTGAAGACGCTGTTCTAGTTCCTTTTCCTTAAAGGAGCTTTCCCTGGTCATTCAAATGACCCCTCTCTTACTGTCAACTCATAGTATTTTGCTTACATATCACTCATTGAGCAATTAATCTTATGCTCCTTTTGACACCTCTGGTGTTTTTTAATTACTGTAACACATTTAATATTTGATTATGCTTTGCTTGTAAAACTAGATTAGTTGCTCAAATTATCAAATCAAGACTCATTTAATATTTGTTTGTACTTTATTTACCAAACTAGATTAGTAGTAGCGCAGATTTTCAAATCAGGACCCAGTAGCCCTCTATGTCTTCAAATTATCAAAAAATACTCAATTTTATACTTGCACAAATACATTAAATTTTAATAATGTTAAGACAAACTATTCCAGAAAAAAATAAATCAGAATACTCATTCTCTGGACATTTCTTTCTCTATTTCTCTCTTTCTCTCTCTCTCCCTCTCCCCCCGTCCCTCCCTCCCTCCCTCCTTCTCTCTTTTTCTCTCTTTCTTTCTTTCTTTTTTAAGACGGAGTTTCACTCTTGTCACCCAGGCTGGATGGCCAGGGCGATTTCAGCTCACTGCAACCTCTGCCTCCGAGTTCAAGCGATTCTCCTGACTCAGCCTCCCAAGTAGCTAGGATTACAGGCGCCTGACACCACGCCCCGCTAATTTTTTGTATTTTTAGTAGAGATGGGGTTTCACCACATTGGCCAGGCTGGTCTCAAACTCCTGAACTTTGGTGATCCACCTGCCTTGGTCTCCCAAAATGGTGGGATTACAGAGGTGAGGTGTTGCACCCAGCCTCTCTGGACATTTCAATTTATAAAGGATATAACATTTAGTTCAGTATAATTATTTAAAAATAGGCACTAATAAAGTACTTTGAACAGAAATTTTTTTCTGATCAACCAGTCATTTCCTTTTCCCCAACTGAATCAAAGGCATAGTCCAAAAAAACAAATTTTAAAATGAAGTGATACACAAACATGTAACATATACACTACTATTTTTATGACTAAGTAGAAATGCTCAGGAAATATAATTCTTTTTTTTTTTTTGAGACGGAGTCTCGCTCTGTCGCCCAGGCTGGAGTGCAGTGGCCGGATCTCAGCTCACTGCAAGCTCCGCCTCCCGGGTTCACGCCATTCTCCTGCCTCAGCCTCCCGAGTAGCTGGGACTACAGGCGCCCGCCACCGCGCCCGGCTAGTTTTTTTTTTTTGTATTTTGTAGTAGAGACGGGGTTTCACTGCATTAGCCAGAATGGTCTCAATCTCCTGACCTTGTGATCCGCCCGTCTTGGCCTCCCAAAGTGCTGGGATTACAGGCTTGAGCCACCGCGCCTGGCCAGGAAATATAATTCTAATCATAAGCAGAATTAATTAAAATATGAAATTACACATATAACTTAGATAAAATAAAGAATGTTGTAGGAGTCAACCAACATTTTTGTTTACTTAAATAATCTGTTTAATGATTACAGTGACCATAAAATAAGTTATACTTAAAGAAATCTTTAAGTTATTATAATAAAATAAAAGGAAAACTTTAGAGAAAGGCATAGGAAGAATGAATACATCTTCTTTGTTCCTTTGAAAAAACAGCATAAAATTTTGAGAAATATATCAACACATCAGACTTAGTGTAAAGGCATGTATTTATAGAACAGAAATATATAGAAAATGTAAAGTTTCTACCTATTCCCTTAGTATATACTTAAAATGACCATTTAGACTCATACCCTATTTTAATCTACAACAGGTTTTTTTCAAAACTGGTATTTCTACATGTTTGATATGGCTTCATAAAAATATTTCTTTCGTGCAGTTTCTCTGAATGAATTGCTCTTAAGTATCTTTAAAAACATCATAAATGTAAACGGTATTAACTCACATGAAATAACTTCTATTTTGATCCAGAAGGCAAAAGGTTTAAGTTTTTAAAATACGGCATTGTCACCTCAAAAGTAAGTATGTTTCAAAGAACAACTATATTTTTATTCCCTACTAAAGTTGAACAACTTATGTTCACTTTTACAATGAAAATACCCAGTGGCATCTTAGAGATTACTGGTTTTCCAGTAAGAAACACAGCTATTTAGCAAATTCACTTGCCTAAAAAACAGCCAAAAAAGCAAAGGAAATAAAGATAGTCTCCAAGCTGATAAAATGTGTGAATTAAAACTCATTCTTCATTATTTAGAATGTCTTTGTGCCCTTAATCTTTGAAGTTTTATAATTGACACATGATTCCAACAAGCTTGCGTTGATTCCCAAGGCCACAGTATAGTACAAAGAAAAAGATGATGATAATATCAGCTGTAATTTTCTAAGCACTTATTAAGCACTATACACAGGGATGGGAACTAGGAGTAGAGGGAGTGTCTATAACAGGTAACTATACTGAAAGTTCTGTAGTTATTCAAAGAACAACAACAAATGACTTGACTCCTTGATCAAGAATCTAAAAACCTTACGTCCCAAGGGTATCACTGTGTTACACTACAGAATGATAACTAACATTTTAAAAAGACAACTCCTTGAGACCTCAAACAAAAGTCTAAAAATTTTTTAATTTTAACATCATACATTTTTAAAATAAGGAGCATGGTCAATGGAATCTAAAGGCCTGGATTTGAATCCAGGCCTATCACCTAATCTATCAATGACCTTAGGGAATATTAATCTCCCTCATACTCAGTTTCTCCAAATGTAAAGCAGAAATACTATTTACCTTACAGTACTAAGGTGAGAATCAACATATGTAAAAGCAGACAGTACAACTTGTGAAAATAGCAGTCAGTGAAATACTCTGAAAACTTGACTACCCAGAATAATTTTGCTCTTTGAAATATTTTCATTACTTTTTAAATGTTTTTATTTATTAGATGTTTAGATGTTACTTTCATTAGTAAATATGCAAAGTAGATAATGCCAAGATTCATTCAAGTATGTAGCAAATGCTCTCAAATTTCACTACAAACTACCTGTTTGACTAGGTAAGTCCAATTCATTCTTCAGTCTCAATTTGGGTTGTACCCTCTCTGTAAAGCCTTCTCACATCTCCACTTGCATATCTAATAAACATTTTGGTCTACCACATCCAAAGCCAGAGTCCTGATTCTTCATCCTCATCCCAAACCTTCTCCACCTGAAATTCTTCCCCATGTCACAGCTGATGGCAACACCATCCTTCCAGCTGCCAAAACCCTTAAAGTCATCTTTTCTCCTCTTTCCTTGCATCTCACATCCAGCCCATCTGGAAATCTTTTTGGTTGTACCTTAAAAACATCCAGAATTTAACTGCTACTAGGCCACTACCTTCTCTCATTTAGATTACTCTAAGAACCTTCTATCTGGTGGTCCATGCCTCTTTACATACAATCTATTCTAAACATAGCAACTGGAGTGATCCTTTTTAAAAATACTGAAAGCCCTGGAGTGGCTCCTCAAAGTCCCCACTGAGGCCCTACATGAATAACCCACTCACTCATTTCCTTTGACAATACCTCCTCTCTCTCTCTCCATACCCATACTCACAGTGACAACCATTCATTTCCCTGAGCAAACCAACCATGCTCCTGCCTCATGCCCTCTGCCTGGAAGACTTTCCAAAGGTATCTACATGGCTAACTTCCTTAATCTTTCCTCAATATCATCTTCTTTGTGAATCCTTCCTCAGCCCCTGAATCCCATCACCACCCAACCTTCACATCCTGCTCCTTTTTCTTTACTTCATAACATTTGTCATCTTCTAAAATGCTATGCAGTTTACTTATTATTATTTATCTCCACTCCTACTATATGTGCCACAAAAGCCGAGACCTTTGGAAGTTTCGTATACTGATGTTTCCCATGTACCTAGAACACCACACAAATATGCAAATTAAATATGGAAATAAAACAATACATTGGATATCTCTCCTTGGCGTCACCTTTAGCATCCTGTACTGACCTATATTTTATCATTTATCACATTGTACTGTTAACAGCCTATTAATTTTCTGCCTCTTCCACTAGACTGCAGGCTCCTTGAGACAAGGGATTTTGTATTGCTTTGTAATGCTATTACCTTAATTCCTTAAAGTGCCTGATACTTGTATTTGATAAATTAATGAAAAAAATAAAACCATCTGAATCAAATGTGTAAGCACCTTTACCGTCTCCAAAATATAAACACAATGGTTAAGGATATGACACTGGAGACTGTTCTGGATTCTGAATTGTGTTAGTGTTTTCAGTTTGGCTCTGGTATTTACTGGCTAAGGACCTTACTCAAATTTTTTAAATTCTCTACAATTACTTCCTCATTGATAAAAATGGAAGTAATAATGGTACCTCCACCTCATGTGATTATGATGAATATTAAATGACAATAGAATTAGCCCAGAGCTTTGCATATAGTAAGTATTCAATAAATGACATAAATTACTTGTTATTATAAATTAAAATAGAGGCACTATTATAACTTTGACAACTTGACTAAGCTAGAATACTGACAAAACTTAACCTTTAGAATCTCCTCAGAATATGCCAATTTATATCAAAAATTACTGAGTTACCTAAAATAACCCTGATAAGCATTATGTGAAAGAAACTAACTAAATTCTTTCAACAAAAGTAGGATTCTATTTACATTATTCCTTTTTTTAACATTCCTAGATGTTAGGTTCTATAACATTCTTCAGTAACTACTTTTGATTTTTCATAATCGTATGTTTTCTTTTTATATAATCAACATATCTAATACTACAGATTAAAAATTAAACATCTTACTATGTAGATCACCTACATTTCTATGTCCATAATATATACATACATACATTCTTCCCTCTACTCTGAACAATTTTACGTTTAGAAATAGGACTTTTAAGAAAAAGTTAAATAATTTTAAGTATATTTGTCATTCTTTACTAAATTACCTTTAAGCTTTCTACTTCCCATTTTAGTCATGTATCCAACAACATGTATATTCCTATGTATATTCCTTTGGTAATACTATATTAAAGATTGAGTGAAACTAAGAGTTCTGTTTCAAATTAAAAAGCCAAAGTAATGGTGTTTCTTTTAAAGTCATAAATTTAAAAAAAATTATTTCTCTGTCTACTGTTTCTGCTAATGTTTTCCTATGTGCAGAGTCAGTTCTCCATTTTATAAAATACTTGTGAAATTCATTTGCTTTGTAGTTTGTCACACTATAAAGAAATAAACAAACATACACATTTTACCTAAGCACTCACAAGGGCAGTAGACAAGAAAACTGAGGTAAGCAGTTTAAATGATTGTCCCAAGACTACAGATGGAGTGACGGCCAGATTTAGGATTAAAACTAAGAAGCTCATTATTCCCTTCTTATATTCTCAATACTTAACATTGTTTTTATATCATAAGGATCTCTTTGCTAATTTCAGAATAAGTTAATTTCATAATTAAAATTATCGATATATTTTGAGAATATATGTAAATAGAATTATGAAATTTATTAAATCAAGATAAAATTAGAGTTTATCCGAAGTCTCTCAAAAAAATAATCTTTTTACTACAAAAGTTATTTTTAAAATTTTGTTTAGAGTGGCAAGAAAGTGGCAGCTTAATATCATTTATCATTTCAATGTCTTTATTTAATAAAGCTAATTTCTTTAACCAAAACCTACAGTATGTGTATGAGCTGGTTGGATTTAAGATACCAAACAGAAATACTTTTTCATTTTAAAAAATCTTCCAAACTTAAACAGTAGTTTCTACTCTAATTGTAAACTTTAACTTCAGGATATATTTCTAAGAGATCTTTCTATGAAAAAGCAATATTAAAAAGTAAAGAAAACACCAAATACCCTTGCATTTACAGGAGAAAAAGACATAGAGTATAACATTAACAGCTTACTGTGGAGAGTGGGTTTAATCAGGAAGTAGCCATTATCCTTTCGATTCAGAGCAGTGACAGCACTCCAAAACAACAAGCCGTGATATTTTTCAGTTAAAAGGCATGAAAGAATACCTACTATTGTGTCCTAGCTTTGCTGACCCCAAAGGTCAGCATATGTCTTTTATCAAAAGCTATAATGAAAACATAATCCAAGTAAGCATTTACAATGCTCTATTTGTTGAAACACCTAAAATCTACCTAACACAACCTCTCTCTCTCTGTTACTCACAAAACATGGCTGTCTTATTCAGAGATTAGCAATTATTGTAATGAGATACTGTCGGAGAGGGTCAAATAGTACTTCCTGCAGTTTACACATCTTGATTTCCTGGTAAACAAACTGAAAGGCAGGTGGAGCACTTAGATCACCAGCAAACGTGAATGCTCACGTGATAAAACTAAGCCAGGTAAGGCTATGTCTCAAGTAATCGTTATTTTCTTAATTTTATTAATGTCAAACAGACAATAAAGAGGTCTGTCTTTCTTCCTTTTTAAAGAAGGGTTTATTCCTCACATAAACTCACATGATAGGAATGCTTGAAAACTGGCACTGTTTAAAAGCAGGTTTCAAAAATCACTTCTGGCAGATAAACTATAAAAACAAAGCAATGCTAACAAGATTAAAAAAAACAAATACGAATAACTGCTCAAAAACCTGCTAAATATAAAGAAAAGTCTTTACATTTCAGCTGCTACAACAAACTATGTAAAATAAATATCTGAGTTATAATAAAAGACCAAAATTAATTGTTTTGTGGTCAAAGCATAAGTTTATTTTTTTATTTGAACAACTTCTTGCAAAATAAGACTGCTTTATAATTTATGTGGCAGTCTTTGGAAAAAAATTCCTATGATCAGAAAGTTTACATAATTTGAAACTATACATCATTTTAAACTCATATATCAAAAAGAAAACAAAACGTAAAATATGTAACCTGTGAGCATTTTTTAAAAACATTGTTAGCTTGAAAACTAAGTTTCTTTGTCCATAGTTTTTTTTTTTTAAACCCCCAAATTGCTGTTTTTTCGTGCTCTAAAATTTCTAGTATAGTTTGATGAGGGCTGGTTTAAATTAGCCATGGGTATGAAACAAACAAAAAACCCAACTCCGTCAAAATGATAAACTAATTTACTACTTAAAAAAAAAAAATCTAGATAATTATGTAAATCCACAAAATTTGCATTTATCTTTAAAATTCTATATTTACTAAGGCCATGCATCAATATCCTATTATGAACACAGTAAGATTTAATTTTAATGCAAAAAGCTCTTAAGACTCCTTTACAACAATATAATCGTTAAGATATTAAAATTATACTACTTAAATTAGGTTTGTATTTATTCAGTTTGCAAAATAAAGTTCTAATGTACCGAAATAGAACAAAACAGAATGATAATAAATGACAACAAAAAACACACCCAGGAGAGAAGACTGTGCCAAGGGTATAGAATCTCAGAACAAGTCTCATTACATATACGTAATATGTCATTTCAAGGAGTGCGTATTCGGTATTGCACCACATTAAGTTGCTAACATCACTAATCACCTCCTTAAAATTTACTACAATGACACATGAAATAGCAAATTTTCAAAAAACTATGATTACGAAGTTAACATTTCCAGCTGAATTTCTTGGTCACATTAACATTAAATAATTTAAAAACCATAGTAGTCACATGGAATGCAAAACACAGTTCTTATTTCCTTTATAGAAAATTTAAGATGTAATTCCTACCACATAAGTAGCTTTGAGTATGTAATTCATACACCAAAACAAAACAAAATTTTAAATCAGAAAATTATTATTGCAATTGTTCCAATGATTTACAACTATCTTAGCTTCCTATAATGTGTCAAATTTAGAGCATGATGAAATGAAAACATAAAGCGGTACAGCAAATAAATATGATACTTGGTTTCATTGAAGGTAGTTTTTATCAAGAGCCATTAAGTTTTGATATTATGAGTTTACAATGCAGTTAAAAGGTAAGGGACAAAAACCAGTTGGAAAAAGACTTGCCCTCAGAGCTGACAAATGAGAGAAATATACCTTTTCCTTCTCTTGGGTATATTTCAGCCCTACTTGTCCTCTCAGGCATTCTTTAACTGGACCTAGTAGTGCTATATAGACAAAAAGCTTCAGAGTGAATTCCCCTATCCTCTGGAAAGTCCAAGAAACCACAGAGATAAGTCCTCCATATTAAGAACTATGTGCAAAATGAGGTGGGAAGGCAGAGGGAGAGACAAGAGGAGGAAGAAAGTTTCCTACTTTTTACTTGCTTGCCTTCTGCTATAATAAATAGGTGTTACATAATTATTTATATCCCATCTTATTCCAACATAATTTAAGATGACTTACAAAACTATGAGCAGAAGAACAGAATGCCATCTTTAAAACTAATATGAATAAAAGGGAAAATAAGAGGACATGAGAAAGATGAAAACACAAGGTAAAGCTGGAACAAAGAAACACCTATCATAAGGTCTTAAACAAGTCTATGATATGGGTGGCTCAGCTCCTTAGCAATCAAAGTAAAGTGAAAGACGAGATCAAATTACAAAATTCTCATTCTCTATAAGATGTAATTTACAAACAAGCTCCAAAGCCTTCTCTAGTACTTAGAATTGAGAGAAGTTTTAAAAATAATTTTCAAAAATGCAACAATGGAGCACACAACAGTTTTCTCAATAGAATCTTTACAGCGATTAATATAACAAATTTCACATAAAAGTTTCTTTTAACATTTCGTCAGTGCAAGTCAGAGTGATAACATAATGAAAGATTTCTAAAAATAAGCCATCTTGCTAGGAAGTCTGCAATTCTCATCTGGATCTTTAAACATACACTAACAATTCCCAGAATCTTACGTTAAATTCCATTTTCAAATTCCAAATTCATATTCTATTTTCTAAAGTCAGGTTCTTATGCTAGATGACAGCAGAAGATCACATAAAATGTGATAACCAGGGTTCCAGATCAGGCAAAAGATAAGGGACCTTTCTTTTTCATTTTTTTTTTCAGACAGAGTCTCGCTCTGTCGCCCAGGCTGGAGCGCAGTGGCACGATCTCGGCTCACTGCAAGCTCTGCCTCTCGGGTTCACGCCATTCTCCCGCCTCAGCATCCCGAGTAGCTGGGACTACAGGCGCCCGTCACCACACCCAGCTAATTCCTTTTTGTATTTTTGGTAGAGACAGGGCTTCACTGTGTTAGCCAGGATGGTCTTGATCTCCTGATCTCGTGATCCGCCCGCCTAGGCCTCCCAAAGTGCTGGGATTACAGGCGTGAGCCACCGCGCCCGGCCAAGGGACCTTTCTTTTTCAATGAAATGAGTTCTTCTTTTCATTGGTGATCTTCCTTCCATGATCCTGCTCATTACAACAGCTGGGAGTCCAATCTATGATGATTTGTAATCCTCCCCAGTTTGGTATTTCTAACTATAGTAGATAAATGTGACTCTGTCTTCACATTCAGTTTGCATCAATTTAGATTCGTATTTGCATACTTTTAGAATATTAACTTTTTGCTACTGGTGGAGGGGAAAGACAGCGAAATCGATACAAAGGAAATTTCCTATCTTTTATTTTATTATACAAGAAAAAAACAAGATCTACTAGTGATGTCAAACGACATGCTACCATGGTATAGTATCTGGACTGAACACTAATAAAATGTAACAATGATGCATTCTGGTTTTTGTGTCAGGTAAATAGGTTGTAGCAAATCATATCTTCCTTACTACTTAGGGTTGGTCTGCTCTCTGCCTCCCAAAGATTCTAAATTTATGTCCTCCTGCCTCCCAGATTATGCTTATGTTGTTCCGTATCTCTGCTCCTACCTCATTATCAGTTTAGGTCTCATCACTTCCAGGATGGCTCTCTCTCAGACTCCATTTGAAGGGCCCATAAAACCTTTCTCTACATAATTTAGCTATATATTACTATATAATTATTTGGGGAATCTCCTTACTAGATCTGCAAATTCCTTCTTTTAGATTACCCACCATGAATAACAAAATGCTCAATATGTAGAAAATACTCTAAATACAAATAAACTTAGTATAATGCATTAATAAACTGCTGTATATATTTATAACAGACCATGTTTATTCAGCGTAACTAGGATATTTATTATGATTGCATCAATTGAACCAGAAGGCAAATTTTTACCATAAAGGTGATTTCTGCATGGTATACAATCAACCCATACTTAATCAAACCTTGGGCTTTTCTACTTTCAAGTTTGTCAAAATAATTTCAATTGTGAGACAACTTTTGAGAACACTACCAAAAACCAAATCTATTTTGTAAGCTACTGTCAAACCTCAAAATGGCTAAGATTAAATGACAATTTTCATCCAATACAGTTTGATCCATATTTGTACTCATAAAATTTATGAAGCTTACTACTTTATTACCATTCAATGAATTCTTCCAATGTGTAGCCACTGAAATTTATTTCTGAACTTCCTATTTTATAAAAATCCAAATCTTAGTAATCTCAATATATAATTTTGCTATTGTAAAAGGAGTAGTCTTTAGATTTGGCATAATATATACACTCCCTTACCATACTTTCCTGCAGTAAGGAAAACCACTCCTAATATTTAAAAATATATTAGAAAACATATGCTTAAGTATCTCATATTATCAACTTAAATCAATCAAGATTATTCATTTAAAAAGTTATAGGATAATTATCATGGTTACATTATTAATCACCTTATAATTATTTACTTCAAAGAACAAAAGTAGGAAACATTTCCATAATATAAATTGAAATGGCTTTTGAACAAATTTAACAAAAGATTATTCAATTTTCTTTCTTTTCCTTAAAAACAAAATGGAAAGAGTAAGCCAAAGACAGATATAGATGTATATATTTTCATTTATTGCAACATAACAGATACACACAGAGCCTGTGAGAATACAATATTCATTTTGCTGCAGAAGAACAGACATTGCATAACAATGAGATTTGCTAATGAAATCAACCATCAACCTGAAATACATATGTATTAAACCAAGACCTCAGTGTCATTTTATTTTTGCATCGTTTGTTCTTTCTTTATTTTTTTCTCGACCTTTTCAGTATTTTTGTCCTTTAGATTTTAGAACTTACGGGTGAAGCAAAATCAACTCTATATTACAATGTATTGCTTTTTATTCATTATTTATTTTTAATGTAAATTCCAATTGTTCTGCTTCTATCAGCACTATTAGTGTACCTTTAGAAAAAAGAAACCAATGGATGCTACCAGAAGAAACAAAGGAGGTTTATTTCTATAGAGAACTGTTGGATCTCAGCTCCAAAAATTTTTTTATCAATATTTCACATAAATTCTATGTGGAAACTTTAATTGCAAGGTGAATGCTTACTTATTTAATAAGAAGAAAATAAATATATTTTAAAGTCAGTTTTGTAATAATGTAATTTCCTTGACAATTTCGACTACTGATAATTATTAAATGAAATAATATAGGGCTAATATAATCATTAAAATGAAAATTATTCTCAAGTTTTTTAAATAAAATAATACTTTTCCCTCAAAATGTCTTACTATCCTGGTCTGAAAATGTTGATTACCAATTAATATTTGTCAAAAATAAGTAATGCTGGGAATTTTCTATGATTTAGTTACAATTTTCAATAAAAGCACAAAACTATGAAAGTATTTAATGTGATATATCTTAAAGAAAAAATAAGTATTAATGTACCCCCAGAATAAATTTGTATCCTTTTGAGTATAGGCTATTTAAAGAGCTATCTATACCATTGGTTGTCCATTTACACAAATTAGGTTTTTCAATTCACCTGTGCTACAGATAAAATTAACAGGCTAATCTCTGGTATACAATTGCTACTAATTCATAATAATAACAGCTTTAACAGCAACAACAACAAGAAGCAGTACTTATACCAACTAAAACATCCAGAGTCAAACAGAAGATTAAGTTTCTTGTTAAATTTTTATACTACCTTAATGTGTAACCTAAAACAATATCCTGCAAAAATAACCAAAGGCAGTATCAACTACAATTCTGTCAGAAATAAGTAAACAGTTAGACATTCCTTATTAAATGTAAACTCTGAAAGTTGCCACTGACAGTCTAATTGTCAAGTCTATTTTTAAAACTTTGAAGAATGACTTGAAAAAACCACACAACCACAGAACAATCAATCAATCTACACACAACAGATTTTCCTTTAAAAATCCAGAAATTTCTATTAAAACGTCAAATTATACATTAAGACTGTAGAGAAACAGACACTGTAAACAAGTATCTGTGCGATACCAAAAGCCTACTTTTACTAGTACAAAAAAAAAAAAAAAAAAAAAAATCCTAAAACATGGTGATAGGGTTTGGAAAATCATCTAGCTCACTGCTACTCCAAGTACAGTCCACAGACCAGAAACATGGAAATTATTTGTTAAAAATGCAGAATCTTGGCCAGGTACGGTGGCTCACACCTGTGATCCCAACATTTTTGGGAGGTCAAGGCAGGAGGATCACTTGAGGCCAGGAGTTCAACACTAGCTCAGGCAATAGGAGACCCCATCTCTATAAAAAATAAAATAAAATAATTAGCCAGATGTGGTGATGTGTGCCTGTAGTCCCAGATACTCAGGAGGCTGAGCTGGGAGGACCACTTGAGGCCAGGAGTTCTAGGCCAGCCTGGGTAATAATGAGACCTAGTCTCTACAAAAAATATTAAAAATTAGCCAGGTATGTTGGCACATACTTGTAGTCTTAGCAACTCAGGACACTCAGGTGGAAAGATCACTTCAGCCCAGGAGTTCGCAGTTACAGTGAGCTATGACTGCACTGCTGCACTCCAGCCTGGGTGACAGAGCAAGACCCTGTCTCTAAAAAAAAGAAAAAGAAAAAACAAGGCTGGGTGCGGTAGCTCACGCTTGTAATCCCAGCACTTTGGGAGGCCGAGGCAGGCGGATCACAAGGTCAGGAGTTTGAGACCAGCCTGGCCAACATAGTGAAACCCCATCTCTACTAAAGGTACAAAAATTAGCTGGGTGTGGTGGCACGCCTGTAGTCTCAGCTACTCGGGAGGCTAAGGTGGGGGAACTGCTTGAACCCGGGAGGCAGAGGTTGCAGTGAGCTGAGACCATGTCATTGCACTCCAGCCTGGGTGACAGAGTGAGACTCTGTCTCAAAAAAAAAAAAAAAAAAAAAAAGAAAGAAACAGAAATGCAGAAACTCAGGCCCCAGACTAGACTTACTCAGAATATTCTGTACATTAAAGTTTAGGAAGTCCTGATCTAGAAAATGCTTCAGAGTACCTAACAATTTATACACCAATTTCAGTAATTTCTGATATGCTAACAACTCCTCAAAAATCCATATTAAAAGACAGAATACTCAGAGAGTAATTTATTTGTTGTACCCAAAGTCCACTGCCTATCTTTTGCTTATTCATCTAAGGTCTCATCCATATGGACTACTATGAGGAATAAGTGGGCAGAAATAATATGTTTCTATAAATTACTGGAAAAAATATAAAAAACAAGAATTTACACTCACTTAGCAAGATTTTAAATTGTTTCAGCAGAAGAGGCCTTTCTTCAAATAAAATCTGTGAAGAAGCCCAGTATGGGCTCACACTGAGATTACAGGCTCACACCTGTAATCCCAACACTCTTGACCAAGCTGGGAGGATGGATTGACGTCAGGAGGTTGTGACCAGCCTGGGCAATACAGCAAGACCCCAGCTCTACAAAAATTTTAAAAAATTAGCCAGGCGATAAAAAAATAAATAAAGTAAAATAAAATTAGCCAGGCGTGGTGGTGGTGCATGCCTGTGGTCCCAGCTACTCAGCAGGCTGAGGTGGGAGGATTGCATGAGCTGGGAAGTCAAGGCCGCAGTGAGCTGTGATCATGTCACTACACTCGAGCCTGGGCAATAGAGTGCAACCCCATCTCAAAAACAAAACAACAAACAAACAAACAAACCCAGAATAGTAGAAAATAAAGAGCTGCTTTTTGGGGTAGAGGAGGTGCCTAGCAGCTGCCAAGGTATTTCAATACAACCAATTCATATGGTTCTACAGAGGACAGTCTGACTTGACCAAAGGGGATTACTTAAGAGTCTAAAAACAAGTGGGAAAGTTGTTGTACTAATCACAAAGTTTACTATTTATCAAAGCAAGTCCTCAAGTTTATTCTGTAGTATTTTAAACTAAGAACACTGGATTAAAATTACATAAATTTTTTGTAAGTAAAATTAATATTTTCCTAAATAAATCCAATTGGCAAAGTTAGAAGTAACTAAGGTTATCTTCAATTAAATTATTTTAATCAGTAGAAGGCCTATCATTTACAAGGCATTATGTTAAATGCTAGCAATATAGATGAATGGACAAAGTACTCTATTTATTGTCTTAGAAGAATAAAATAAATACATGGTAGTCCCAGCTACTCAGGAGACTGAGGCAGGAGGAGTGCTTGAGCTCAGGAGTTCCAGACCAGCCAGACCAATACAGAGAGACCCTATCTCTAAAATAAAGATAAATACATGGAACATACTACCATTTATACCATAAGAGTGGTATAAATAAAGTACTCTGAGAGCAAAATTAACTGAGGATGGCAGAAAGAATCTTTATGAAAAAATGATACCTGAGGTAGGCTTTGCAAAGTAGTGTAGGAATTTGAATAACAAAGGTGAGAAGGTGGAGGAACTAGGAAAAGAGACATCCCAAGGGGAAGGAGAACATAAGCTAAGGATCAAAAGCTGAAAAGTACTGGATGTATTCTGAGACTAGCTTAAGGTGGCTTCCAAGCTCCCTAATAACAGGAATCATGAGTTGCTCCGTTTATGGCAGTAGCACCTATGACACCCAAGAGTTAACATACAGGTTGAACATCCCTAATTTGAAAAGTTCCAAGATCTGATACTTTCTGAGCATCAACATGATGCCACAAGTGAAAAATTCCATACCTGACCTTATGTGACGTGTTGTTGCATTATTTAAAATATAATACATAAGTGCCTTCAGATTATGTGTATAAGGTATAGATGAAACTAACAATTCAGTGGTTAGACCTGGGTATCTACCCTCCCCAAGATATCTCATTATATATATGAAAATATTCCAAAGTCTGAAAAAATCTGAAATCCCAAAAGCTTCCAGACCCAACCATTTCAGATAAGGAATACTCAACCTGTACCTGGGCAGCATAAAAGCTTCTTATGTATATACTGTTTGAATGACTCAATCTATCAGTAAAGTAATATAGTCTGGCTGGTACAAAGGACATACGTAAAAAATAGTGCGAGAGATATTTATTTGGCTGAAAACGTACTTTAAAACCTTATTGGAGATGACCTTAAATACCATACTAAGTGTTTAAATTTAATGCTGCAAACAATGGTAAACTACTTGCATTAGAAATATTGATCTAGCCGTTTTAAGGAGGATGAATTGAAGCAGGAAGAAATTTACAATAAGGATATTGCAGTATTTGGTCTCCTGAGATAATTTAGGCAAAAGTGACGTTTTGTACTAAGGTGTGGCAGAAGAGTGAGAAATGAGGGGATGGATAAATATAAAAGTTATTCATATATAGAAGTAGGGATAAATTTATTTTTCACTTCTTAGCTGGTTAGAGAAAGAAATTTAAAAATTGTATTGCAGAAGTAAAATTTATTGAACTTCAAAGCAGGCTCTATATGCAGAAAGTAGGAATACAAAAATTAAGCAAATGCTGAAAAAGTAGAGCAGAAATCTTTTATGCATTGGTCACATAAACTGGTACAATTATATAGAAAGAAATCAGGCAACATATAGTAAAGTAAAGCTGCATGTAGACTATAATACAGTAATTCTAGATATCTCACCCAGAAAAGTTCCCATACATGCACATAAAAAGTCATGTATATGAATGTAAACTGCAGTTCTAATTTGTAGAGTAAAACCTTGGAAATACTGGAAAATGAATAAATAAAAATATCATGGTATGTTTTTATAATGAAATACTATATGGTAGTTAAAATGAATGATGTAGAGCTACTTATATTAACATAGATATATATCTTTAATATGCTAACACAAACACTTGAGGGAAGTGAAGGTTTAAGGTTTTGTTTGCACTTCTGTTTATCACTTTACTTCATGCCAGGACAATCTTTTGGATAACAATGAACTAAACCAGTCATGAGGGAGAAAAATGAATGTCTTTTGGCAGATCAATGAAGCAAGCCTCTAGAGGAGGCAGGAGTGAATAAAAATAAAAAAGCATGAAGTTTTAGGTTTAGTAAGGAGGTGAAACACTTTATTTCTCAGATATGGGTAGGGAGGTAGAAGGAAAAAACCTAATAGTTTTTGTTTTTTTGCTTTTGAGACAGGGTCTCATTCTATCACCCATGCTGGAGTGTAGTGGAATCTCTGCTCACTAGCTTATATAGTAAGTATGTGTTTCTTTTGTTTTTGAAACTGCAAACTATTTTTCAGAGTGGTTGTACCATTTTACATTCCCACTGGTAATGTATGAGAGTCTGATTTCTTCATATCCTTGCCAGCAATTCATATTGTTGCTATTTTTAATTTTAATTTTTTTAGACAGGGTCTTGCTGTATTGCGCAGGCTGGTCTTAAATTCCTGGGTTCAAGCAAGAGTTCAACTGTTCTATAGGTGTGTGGTAATACGTCATTTTTTAATTTCTCTGATGGCTAGTGATGCTGAACATCTTTTCACGTGTTCAGCTGACATCCGTATATCCTTTTTGGCCAAATGAGTATCTTTTGCCCATTTTCTGATTGGACTGTTTGCCTTTTTACTATTGAGTTTTTAGTTTTTATGTATCCTAGATGAGTCCTTTGTCAGATAAGCGGTTTTCAAATATTTCCTCCTAGTATGTAGTTTGTCTTTTCATCATCTTAACAGGGCATTTTGCAAAGCAAATGTTTTTAATTTTGATAAAGTCCAAATTACAGATTTCTTTCTTCTATGAATCATGTTTTGCATCATATGGAGGAACTCTTCACTAAGTTTTGCCTTGTAGGTTTTCACCCATATTTTCCTCTAAAAGCTTTATAGTTCTACATTTAAATGTATGATCCAAACAGGTTCTGAACTACAGGAGAAGAGGAACTGAACAATCTTTTTCATCAGGACTTCAACTAGTTAGTCAAGATAATTTCAACATTTACTGGGTATCCACTTAAAGTATTAGGCACTTAGCACCATTACAGAGTATCAGTATCAGATATACGCAGCAGAAAAAACACAAGTATCTATTTTTATTTCATTATTTCCAGTGTTTTGGTAAGAGTTATACATGAGTGCACCTGACTTAGGAAGAGCTTGAGAGTGTTTCTGTCTACTTTTGCTATAACTTGGAAGCCTTCTCACGGGAAGGCTATGTCAGGAAGGGATAACAGCACTGAGTAAAGGCAAAAGGACTATATACCCACCTCTTGGTTTAAGGAAGTATAAATCATTTAACATTTGGAGACTAAGTATGGGACATTGAGGCATTACTTTTAGATGTAAGCAGGAGACAGGCTGTGGAAGATTTCATATACCCTGTAAATGAGATTAAATTTTATTCTGTAGTGGTTGGAAGATAATAAAGGAGTTTAAGTAGGTAAATAACCTAGTTTGATTTGTGATGTCAATTATGTCATCACTGAGAGGATGATTAACATGGACACAGCAAGATGAGGGGCAAGAGACACTAGTTAGGGGGTTACTGTGGCAGCCCAGGTGAGACATGATGCAAATCTACATTAAGATTTAAGCATCATGAACAGAGAAGAAAAGAACAGAGAAAAAAGAAATATTTCAGAGGAAAAAAAGAAATGTAGTCTTTGTTAAAAACAGGCTGAGAAAGGTGCTGGCTTAAGAACAGTAGAGAAGGCCGGGCGCAGTGGCTCATGACTATAATCCCAGCACTTTGGAAGGTCAAGGCGGTGGGATCACTCAAGGTCAAGAGTCTGAGACCAGCCTGGCCAACGTGGTGAAACCTTGTTTCTACCAAAAATACAAAAATTAGCCAGGTGTGGTGGTGAGTGCCTGTAATCCCAGCTACTTGGGAGGCTGAGGCAGAAGAATCACTTGAACCTGGGAGGCAGAGGTTGCAGTAAGCCGAGATCACGCCACTGCACTCCAGTCTGGGTGACAAGAGCAAAACTCCGCCTCAAAAAAAAAAAGAATAGTAAAGAAGTTATGAAACAGCAATCAATTGTAGAAAATCCTTTTATTAACCTCTAGTTAACCTGTAGGATTGTCTAATACAGCACTTACCAAAGCATGAAAAACACTAGTCCCATAAGATGTTCTTTGAAGGAAGGGTCAAATAAGTTGGAGGTTCACAAAACACATTAGCATATTTTAAAAGGCTCAGAAAACGTTTTTAAATAAAACAAAACCTTTTAACTTTAACATTAACTCTACATCTTCCAAACTTACTTGATCATGGAACCTTTTTTTATGAAATACTCCATACAACCAATGCTCCACCAAAACTACTTTGGGTACCACTGGTTTGGCAACAATGTGGGCTTTGGATAAGCTTAAAGAGCATTTTTTCAATCTTCTCTTTAAAAAAAAAAAAAGACAAATACTTAAATGTTGATTTATGTGAAATCTCTCTGGCTTCCTCTGTAACTCTCTCATTGCTCACGCAACTCTAGCCATCCTGATTTCCCTATTATTCTTGGAAAATGCTAAGCACAATCTCTCCCAGTATCGTGGCATTTATTGTTTTCTTTGGAACAATTCTCACTCAGGTATCTACATGACTCAATTCCCTCACTTCCTTAAGATCTCTGCAAAATTGTCATCTTATTGGAGAGGTCTTCAATGGCCAATCTGTAACAAATACTCATTCATACTCCTGGCTAATTCACACTCATGACTCTTAATTTGGTTTACCTTTCTCCTAAGTGTTAGCTGCCATCTAATATACTACATATAACTTACTTATCTCTTTCACCGATAGAATGAAAAGCTCCATGAGTGCAAAGTCGCTGTTTTGTTTATAAGCACATGCATGTAACTAGGCACTTAATAGTTGCTGAAAAATTTAGGGATCATCATATAACCTCTGATTGTATTTATTTTATATTAAAGTAGATAACAGGTAAAATACCTACATATCAACATATCATTGATAAAAACAGTATTTTCACTTATGCTTTTGTTGTTCATATTTTTCATGTCCACATTCGATATGAAAGATCTGACCAGTTTTATCCTTTAAAAAATTGAGGATTTTGGAAGCTTTCAACTCTAACTTTTCAAACTTTTCTCTAATCAAAAACAAATGTAAAATTGTTACATAATTATATCTTTAGAAAATGCACAGACATTTTAGTATAACTTCTTAAATTTCTCTTTAGCACTTCCTTAGATGCTGGCTTGCAAAGGACTACCTATAATACTGAAAGTAGCAACCTTCACCCTGTAAAACAGAGTCACTTTCTTTTGTGACGTACAGTGATTTCTTTCTATAACTTTTGTAATTGTCAAGTGCTTTCATAGGTTTTAGGTGTGTAATGCCTCTACTTTTAATTTTAACCATGACTTACTACTCTGCAATATAGATCAAGTGTTCAACTGAACATATTTCACATAATATTCTCATAGTGACATATATTCTCCTTAAAACTGAAAGAAATGCTCACTGATAAATGCAGAACTTTTTCAAAATATCTCAGTATATCTATAAATAATCTATAAAACCTTTAAATATTTTAATATAAAATGCAGTATTTCTAAAAGAAAGGACTTTTAAAAATACCCAAATAAGTCAACACAAGATATATACTTTAATAAGTTCTGCTTCATATAAAATGTTTGTTGAGGAGCAAGAACAGAGGTATGCATATATAACCTTATAATCCAGATATAAACTCTCCATTCAACAAAACTTTTCTATATAGCAATATTTAACAGCAAATTAAGGCCAGGTGCTAGTGGCTCCTAGCACTTTGGGAGGCCGAGGCGGGTGGATCACTTGAGGTCAAGAGTTTGAGACCAGCCTGGCCAACATGGCGAAACCCTGTCTCTACTAAAAATACAAAAATTACCCAGGCATGGTGGCACATGCCCGTAATCCCAGCTACTCAGGAGGCTAAGGCAGGAGGATCACTTGAACCCAGGAAGTGAAGGTTGCAGCGAGCCAAGAATGCGACACTACACTCTAGCCTGGGCAACAGAGTGAGACTCCGTCTCAAAAAAAAAAAAAAAAAAGTAAATTAAAATGAAAATTCTGAATTCTTTCCAGTAAAAATATCTGCAATTGAAAAATAAACAAAAGTCTCTCAAATTATTATTATCATTATGAATCTGTTATGAATAATTAGGTGTATTCTCTGGGTATTGTAAGTTTTATTTAAAGAGAGTTTTACCTATAACTAAAGATATGTTATAACAAGTCATAATTTAAGAGTCATGAACTAGCTAAGTTGTCTTAGTTAAGTCACAATCTCTGACCCTTACTTTCTTCATCTGGAAAATGAGTGGACTGGTCCAGGGTTTTTAGCACACCATTAGGGTTTAATATTCCGTGATTCTAAAAAAAATTTTTTTCAATCAATTTTTTTGATTGAAAAACATCTACGAGATGTTTTAACTTTTGCAAACCAACTGAGAAGTATTTCTGATACAAGAAATGCACATTCTCTTAAAAGCTCATTTCTTTAAAAAGTAGACAATAAAATATATTTATGTTTCTTTATAATGAAACACCTCAATTTGTACTGAAATGTGATGACTACTATTTATCTACTTTAGGTGAATAAAAGCTGAGAACAATTTATTAGACCATGGAAAAGACTCCTGAATACTAGAAGGTCACAGCCTATGTGCTGAGCTGCTGGCAAAACATCTATGTGCTCCAAAGCTGCCATTTTTCTTCCTTGACAAAGACTCCATCTGCCACCGAGCCATTTACAGCCACCAAGTCAGAATATCAATGATTTCCAACCATTCTGCAAGCCTGCTTTCACCTTGACATCACCTTTGTAATACATCTACAGCAGATGATACATATATCCCCAACTACAAGCATGAAGCCCATGCTTTATTCACCTGAGAGGTATTGAAGCTGCTCTCTAAAGGACCATTTTTATTCATGCTGACTTGCAAAAGAATTTTAAAGTGTATATATTCAATTATCTATACACTTATATACACTTTCCTATAATTTCTTTTGCTTTATGTATCTTAAATCAAATATATTCACAAAACTTTAAAACCTAAAATGACTGTATTAAGTAGTTTTCAATAATGGCTTAGAAACTAAGACAAGAGAAGTATATTACATTTGCATTTAACAATCCGCCACAAAATTATTTTTCATAAAATATTTTATTTCCTTAGAAATTGAAAACATCAAAACAATAAAGAAATATTGATAACATTTCTAGTTTTGTACTCTAATCACTGTTTTTAACATTTTAAACAAGTGAAACCCATTTACATAGCAATAAAATAAAACCAGATAATTTTTCAATTATATTTTGTAGAATGCTAACTACCAAGAACTATTAAAAACACTTCTTCCATCCTTCTAAAAAAAAGCAGTATAATCCTTGGCTATAATATCTGTACAAATGGAAATAAAGTCTTACACTTTTATCTGAAAGTAAATGTTCTCTACCAAATAAAGAAAAAATGAATTAAAGCCTATTATGTGCAAAATATTAAGGGCAGCACAAAAAAGTTTAAAACAAGACTCATGGCCTCAAACTGCAGAAGTAACAAATGTACTCTTGAACAAGCATCTAAAAAGACAATGCACTTTACAGTGATAGGAAATGTGTTACATAGGAAGGAATTTTGGAATTAGAGGTTAGGGACTTAAGTTTACTTGCATCTCTGCCCTGAACTCTCTAAGTACTTATGTTAATCATTTAACTCCAGGAAAACCACTTACTCACCTATAGTTAAGGGACTATTATAAGTGGTATCTAAGGTCTTTTTCTGCTCTAGCACTCTCTGATAAAAGGATTCTGTGTCAAGATGTCAAATGATCACACATGCTACCTGGCCCCAGATTTTACAAGTCACAGTCCTTTTAGGTAGACATGGCCAGTACAGAGAAGGAAATGAGATTTCAGTTGAGTCTCCAAGAATGTGCAACATTATAATATACATGAAGAGACAGAAAAAGTATCTCCCAGAAAAAGGAAATAGTATAAACAAAGGTGTGAAAAAAAAATCATGACTTCAGATGTGTTTATGTGGCACTGTTATCCACAAAAAAGTAAGAAGAGGAGACATGATACTGGAGAAAGAGAAACTAGAAAGTAAATTAATATGGCAATCTAAGTATGACCTGATAGGGTGGTGGTGGGAGTGAAAGGAAAACAAAGGATGCAAAAGATATTGAAGATAGATCACAGGCACTTTTAGGTTTTGATTATCTGAAGCCAGAAAAAAGAGCAATCTAAAGTGATATCGAGAGTTGATATCTTGTTGTGGGAAATGGTGATACTGTTAACAGTAATAGGCCTGATACATAATCCTTTTTCTAAAACAATACGGACAGAATAGAATACATTAAAGAGAAATGAAGAAACTCACTTAATTTTCAGAAAAAGAACACTGGACTAGGAAATTCGACACCAATACCAGAGTCTCACCATAAACTAGCTGTGCAATATAGATTAAATCACTCTGAGGTTTGGTTTTCCAAAATGAAAGTACTAAAGTTACGATCATTTTTATCATTATTTTCAGCTTTATGTATAATACATTATCTTAATTTCCCCACAAACTTTAAGTTGTAGAAGCAGGCAATCTTTCAACATCCCTTCTTAATCCTGACTGATTTAACATTTTTTACACATATGAAAGGCTAAAAAATACAAAGTACTTTATAAACAAAAAGGAAGAAATATTTTTCACCAAACAAGTATAACTAATAACACAACTGCCACAAAACTGAAGGCAGAAACAGAGATTTCAGAATTAACCTGGTATTTCTGATCCTGCTTTAGCTATTAGCTGGTCATTCATTAAATATCCTTTATGAGCAACTAAGAATAAGCCAAAAGATATATAGTTTTCATGTTTAAGCATATCATAACTTTATTGGTGATATAAAAACGTATGTGAAACAAAAACTGCCTTTTAATGTAGACTAAGCTACATACTAAGAAAATTACTTAACATTTCTAAGGAAAGCTAGAACTAAACTGTAATCTGAAAACTGTGGTTAACAGAATAAATATTAGAAGTTTTCCTTTAATGAGAGGCCATAATCGAATTAAAATGTTATAAATATTTCATACTGTTATTTTTTGCACAATGATTCCTCACAATTTCAAGTAAAAACCTTGTATCTATTCCTATGTCATGATTCCAAATACGGGGAGGACTTATAAAGTGTGTTTCTGAAGGGATGTATAAAGCAAATAGAGTAAAATAATTTTATTTACTAAACATCATTACAATTTGCCCACGGGGATATGTTCTGAGAAACATGTTGTTAGGTGATTTGTTGTATGAACATCACAGAGTGTAGTCACATGAACCTAGATGGTAAAGACTACTACACACCTAGGTTATACTGTATAGCCTGTTATGTCTACGCTACAAACCTGTATAGCATGATACTGTACTGAATACTGTAGGCAACTGTAACACAATGGTGTTTCTAATAGAAATAGGCCTGAAATGTGAATATGAAAAATATTTGTAGAGGTAAACATATCTAAAAAAGAAAAGAAACAGTAAAATTACGGTATTAGAATGTTATGGGACCACTGTCATATATGCAGTCTGTCCTTGACCAAAAACATCATTATACCTCTTGTGACAGTACATTGTATTCTGAAATAATTTATACTCCACACATAATTTCTTTATTTTATTTTATTTATTTTTTTGAGACAAGAGTCTTGCTCTCTCACCAGGCTGGGGGGCAGTGGCGTCCACCTCTCAGGATCAAGCAATTCTCCTGCCTCAGCCTCCTGAGTAGCTGGGACTACAGGCATGCACCACCGCACCCAACTAATTTTTGTATTTTTAGTAGAGAAGGGGTTTCGCCACGCTAGCCAGGTTGGTCTCGAACTCCTGACTTCAGGTGATCCACCCACCTAGGCCTCCCAAAGTGCTGGGATTACAGGTGTGAGCCACCACACCTGGTCTCCAAACATAATTTCTAAATTAATAAACAATTTTTATAGGAAAGTAAATTTAACAAACATAAAAAAGGGAAAAGTTAACTTCTAGAAACTTGTCTTATTTCTTCCATTAAAATCAGTATGCCGATAATAAATAATTAAAATCATATACCAGAGCTTATTACTCTTAATTTTTCAGTACTTACTATTAACATATACTCAACTAAAGATATAATTAAATTGGTAAGTGCTACACATGTTCCAGTGAGGTAAATTTTTGCTCTTTGGGAAAAATATTTCTACACTCACGGACTTTGATCTCCAAGATGACCTCTTGCTTATGAAAAATACACCTGGCTGGGCACCGTGGCTCATGCCTGTAATTCCAGCACCGTGGGAGGCTGAGGTGGGCAGATAACTTGAGGTCAGGAGTTTGAGATCAGCCTATCCAATATGGTGAAACCCCGTCTCCACTAAGAATGCAAAAATTAGCTGGGCATGGTGGCGTGTGCCTGTAATCCCAGCTATTGGGGAGTCTGAGGCAGAAGAATCCTTGAACCTGAGAGGCGGAGGTTGCAATGAGCCAAGATTGCGCCACTGCACTCCAGCCTGGGTGACAGAGCAGTGAGACTCTGTCTCAAAAAGAAAAGAAAAATACACCTTTATTTTATTTGAAGAATATTATGACTCAATAAACTTTCTCTATTTTGCTTTAAAAGCTCATTATCAGTATGTAAAAATGATCACAGTATAGTATTTAAAATAAGACAAACAAAATGAATTAGAAATGTTTTGATTGTTACCTATGAAAATACAACTTCAGATAATAATGAACCCAGCTCTCTTTAAAGACATTAATAATCTCTCTTCATTATTAACATTTTACTAAAATGAAAATCAATTATTTCTCCACTCTTCAAAGCAAAATCCATGTTAGAAAATGGTCTGCAGCTACCAGATCACTTCTGCAATTGTCTGTCTGAATCTTTAGCCAGTGCTAACCATATCTGTGTGGCAAAGATTTGTGATTTATTGCTGCTGCAGTGATTTGCTAATTGGTCCCCAAGTTCTCACATATTAATGCTTTATCTTTAAATGGCACACTAGAAAAGAATAATAGAAAGTAATTGATACACAGTATGTGTGAAATTATATATAGATTTGCTGAACACATGAACAACTGACTACAAATATACATTAAAAACCCATTTAGTCCAGTGAATATTTATTATAAACAAGTTTGAGGGGTTAAGTTCCAACACTGAACAGACATATGTGAATAAGGTAGTTTTGTCCACAAGAAGCTCACAATCAAATATTTATTTATTTATTTATTTATTTATTTATTTATTTTAAGGCTAGTCAAGTGAAGTAGTGGGAGTGGAGGAAGAAAAACAAAGAAATCTCTAACTGGTTGTGATCAATTCGGTGTAAAGACCAGGGCTCTCAGACCAGCCACAATCAAATACTTTAAACGGAAAATTTTCTAAGTGTTCATATTTTTAATGAAATAATAGCGTATTGAATTTGTATTTCTAACAATAAATAAAATAAGAATATTTCTCAGCAACCCAGAAAGAATAGGTTGAGAAATTTAAATGCACACCATGTGTGTTAGTGAGTGGCAATCAGATCAGAGTGTTCAATCCCTGTGTCACACTAAGATAGCTACCATGATGGTTTTGACTTTTTTGCATTTTAAAATTTGTTAAAAGAATAGAAGCATGAGGTGAACTAATAGGAAAATGAAAGCCAATGAAGGAAGAAGATCTTCACTAAATTGCATGTATCTGCTCAAAGATTTTACATGGCACACCAAGATGTCTTTATTTCAAAAACCAATGTTAAGAGAAAAAGTAACGACAATTCTTTTTATATAATAACCAAAGTGGATACAATTATCTGTTTTCTGAATTAGGACAAAACCAGTTTATTTGTTGACATTAAAGAACTTCAAACATCAGCAAATGAAAGCAATCTTTAATATTTTAAATGCGGTACAACAAAATTTAATCTATGCTTAATAAACAAAATAAAAATGGTACTTTAAAATGTTGATATCACGATAGTGAAGAGGCAAAAGCAACTCAAGAGTTCATCCACAGATGAAAGAATGAATAAAATATGGCATCCACACACACAGACACACACACACAGGAATATCATTCAGCCTTAAAATGAAAGGACATTCTAGCACATGCTACAACATGCATGAAACTTCAAGGACATGATACTAAGTGAAACAATCCAGTAACAAAAAGACAAATACTGTATGATCTCACATACACGAGGTACTTACAGTAGTCAAAATCATAGAGACAGAAAGTAAAATGGTGGGTGACCAAGGGCCAGGGGAAAGTGGGCATGAGGTATTATTGTTTATTGTTTATAGAATTTTAGTTTTGAAAGATGAAAAGAATTCTGGAGACGGATAGTGGTGATGACTGTACATGAATGTGATTGCACTGTACATCCCCAAAGGTCTTTCAGTCTTCTGGAAAAAGGGATAAAGGAGGCACTGTTACCTGACTGTGTTAAGTGCAGGAGACTGAGGAATCTAACTAGTTGAACAGACTTTGTATGTTTAATGAATGCTTACTAAACATTTCCCATTTTCATATAGTTTTTATATGTAGAGTTTCACTTGTACCTATAACTATAACCTTTTTCTCCCCTCCTGACCATTCCAGAGATACACAGAACTGGTAATTACTGAGCCTTTAGGAGTTTCACTGTTTTTTCTAGGCTTTCTTCACTGTCATCTGATAATTCAGTTATTGGGTTCTCTCAATCTGATAAATCAGTTACTATTTATCCATTGCTCTCCAGCTTCCAGAATTTTGTTGCTATTCATTCTTCTCCTGTTTCTTTGCTTGAGCCTTTTTGAAAATCTTTTTTTTTCTATATAATCAATGGGGCTTCAACAGTTAGCTGAAGTAAGCATGTATGTTAATCTACCATCTTTTTAAGAAGCCTACTGTCCTCTTCTTCAGTCTCATGAAATCCTTTCTGTGTTAGAAATTGTCTTCTGTAGGAAGAGGCTGGTTTTATGAGTAAATACTATGTGGAATTAACTTCTTTGTTTGTTTGTTTGTTTAGGAGGAGTCTCACTCTATTGCTCAAGCTGCAGTGCAGTGGCCCGATCTTAGCTCACCGCAACCTCTGTCTCCTAGGTTCAAGGGATCCTCCCACCTCAGCCTCTCTAGTAGCTGGGACTACAGGCACGCAACACCATGTCCGGCTAATTTTTGTATTTTTAGTAGAGACAGGGTTTTCACCACGTTGCCCAGGCTGGTCTAGAACTCCTGTATGTGCAATTAACTTTAAAGGTCAATTTTATTATAAAGGCTTCCGATCTTCACTTGAAATTCTGCTACGTCTGCTGTTTTTTTTTTTTAATCATTTCTTTAATACTCACTGTACATATGAAATATCTGCACACCACAGTCTTTTTTGATTTAATCCTTGCATGTGGTACTCTGCATATATTTGTAACTGCATTTTTATTTTAGGAATCTGCCTAGATTTAACTTTCCAAGAGCCTTCCTCCTGCTTCTCAGCAAACACACTTAAAAAATCACATCATTTTCTCTATGGTCATGTTGCCTATTCCAGTTGTACAGGCATTCTCATACCACTCTGGTATGTCTTAGTTATGAAAGTGCCTGCTTAATATTATGGCAAAAAACATTGTATATTTATACGTAGGGTTTTGAATTGGGGAAAGATCTAGGCACCCAGTTGAGGACCAAGGGAGGACATTATCACACGATCAGAGATAAATCAATTTCTTTGTTTATAATCATACCACCCAATACTCAAAAAACATAGTGGCAAAATTTGCTACCAAGCCTTCCTTCAAAACTTGTAACACTTTATCTTCTCACCTCGTGTAAACTTACAAATACAAAAGAAAAGGGATGAGGGAAAACAGAAGGGGAAGAGGACAACAGTAACAAAATGCAACATAACGCTTTTTCACTCTCTACTTCCAAAAGAATTCAACTTTTTCACTCGTCTTAAGACAGATACTACTTTATTTCCCTATAAAGTTGGAAAACATAAACTCTTTTTACAGATTTTTTGCAGCATCAGCATCACTGTTCAAATAGTGATACCTATACTCTGCTTCAAAATGCAGAGGGGGGGAATCTCCATAGACTGAATATTTTTGATGTGGCCCTTTCTACCCATAAGGATCATATCATGCTTTCTATATTCAAAAAACATTAAACATACACCTCTACCATGCCATCTACCACAGCCATAATGACCAGTTTATGTGTCTGTCTCTCCAGTAGACGATAAGCTCCTAATGAAGAAAAGAAGAGCAGTGCATTTTCTACTTTTATAAATTTAGTAAGTAATTCAAAAAGAACACACAGTGCTTATTAAATCAAGGAATAAATCATAACCATGAATTTCTCTTCAAGATAATGGAATTTTCTTAAATATGCTAGCAAGAGCAAATAATTTAGGGGCAACACAGGAGAATGCAACTAAAAATATAAATTCATACACAGCATAAAGAATTTATAATAATGCTTTAATACCATTTATGTACTAGTGTCCTCCATAAAAACCTCCACTAGGAGAAAAGTTGAATATGAAACATTCTCAAATTAAACATGGTGGGGGAGGGTGTATTAATATCAATCAACCAAAAAAATCTTCCAGGTTAGCCACAGTGGCTCATGCCTGTAATCCCAGCACTTGGAGTCAAAGGCTGAGATGGAAGGGCTGCTTGAGCCCAGGAGTTCAAAACTAGCCTGGGCAACATAGTAAGACCCTGTTTGTTTGTTTTTTTCTTAATTAAAAAAAAAAAAAAATCTTCCAGTGGCTTCACTTCACATTAGAAAGAACTTTTTTTTTTTTGAGATGGAGTCTCGCTCTGTCGCCCAGGCTGGAGTGCAGTGGTGCGATCTCAGCTCACTGCAAGCTCCACCTCCCGGGTTCACGCCATTCTCCTGCCTCAGCCTCCCGAGTAGCTGCGACTACAGGAGCCCGCCACCACGCCCGGCTAATTTTTTGTATTTTTAGTAGAGATGGGGTTTCACCGTGTTAGCCAGGATGGTCTCGATCTCCTGACCTCGTGATCTGCCCGCCTCGGCTTCCCAAAGTGCTAGGATTACAGACGTGAGCCACCGCGCCCGGCCAGTAAAGTATTATTTTTTATATCTGCCTACCTTTATTCCCACAGCTCACTACATTCCAGCCTCATTGGCACTGTGATCACTATAACCTCAGATTTTCACAATGTGACACCTGGCTCTTTCTGGTGATTCATTTCTCAACACAAGTGTCACCTCATCAGGGAGACTTTCCTTGACTGTTTTATGTATGTTGCCCTCAATTCTACCTTACTCCCTGTATATGCTATCACATTTTCCTTCCTCCATCCCTGTTTGGAGCTTTTATCAATAATTGAGAATATTTTACTTATATATTTGTTTACTTCTCCCCACTAGAAAGTAAACTTAATAACAGAAGAAACTTCATCTTATTGACCACAGTAATCCCAATATCTAGACAGTGGAAACACATAAGCGGCACTCCATAAATATTTGTAGAATGAATAAATGAGTGAATGAGTGACAGTATGTGAAGCATACAATATAATGACTAAATGAATAAATGGCTAAAAATTCCTACCTAGGAATGTGCTGTCAGGCAGAATCTTTGAGACCAAACAACTTTCCATCTGATAGCTTTCTTTATGTCTCTTCCCTTACTGAATATCAATACTATAACTGAGGTACACAAAAATAAAGATAATTAAATGAGAGAGATTGGCAGTATATAAGTGGGTTGAAGAATGTGTTGCATAAGATCACCTCAGGGCACACGCTAGCTGATTCTAGAATTCTTTTCTTTCATAATCCTGTTTCTGTCATTCAATCAACTAGAAAGTATGCACTGAGGATGATGTTTTCTATTTCTAAATATCCATACCAAGGTCTCTTGAACACAAGTTAGTTTTATATTCTTTGCGAGTATTGTAGTAGAAACAGCATGGTCTTCAGTTAGTGAAATATGAATTGGAATCTTAGTTACAACTAGTACTAGTTATGTCAACAAGGAGCAGTTACTTAATAGTCATAAGTCTAAAACAAAATGATACTTGGAAACTATCTAGTATATAAGTACCTTTATTGTTAGTTCTACCTTAGAGAGCAGGAACTGAAATGTAGAAGAAATCATAAGAATAGATCAAACACATCTTTATGCTAATGTTCACTGTGGAACACTGTGGTTCACCTCTTTACTGAGAAGTAACAGGTCACAAGCAGAGCTAACAAAATTAATGTAAATGTGACTACATTTGCAAAGGGCAAAATCACATCTCTCAACATAGTAGGCATTCATCTGCTGAAATAATAATGTCAGGTCACAGAAACTTCAGCCTTTAAATGTTCTACACATTTCCTGGATTTGTATTTCTAAGAAATGGGGTGATACAGATGTTAGATCCAAACATTCCTGGATTATGACGTTTCTTTTACCGCTTAATCACTGTATGACCTTGAGAGAGTTATTTAACTTCTATAAACCTCAATGAAAATCAAGTTGTTGATAATTTAAACATACTTCAAACATTTCCCATTGCTCTAGGGTAAACAAACAAACAAAAGTCATTATTATTATTATTATTATTATTATTATTATTATTATTATTATTATTTTGAGATGGAGTCTCACTCCGTTGCCCAGGCTGGAGTGCAGTGGCATGACCTCAGCTCACTGCAACCTCTGCCTCCTGGGTCAAGTGATTCTCCTGCCTCAGACTCCCAAGTAGCTGGGATTTCAGGTACCCACCACCATCTCTGGCTAATTTTTTGTATTTTTAGTAGAGACAGGGTTTCACCACATTGGCCAGGCTGGTCTCGAACTCCTGACCTCAGGCGATCCGCCCACCTCAGCCTCCCAAAGTGCTGGGATTACAGGTGTGAGCCACTGCACCAAGCCAAAAGTCCTTATTATTAAACAAATGAAAGTTTTCATTATGGTCTACTATGTCCTGTATTTTCTGGTTGCTTACCTCAAACCGCAATCCTTGCTCTCTGTACTCCAGTCATATAGGCTTTTAGTTCTTTCCTTCAAAGTGCTATGTTCCCTTCCTATTTATCTGAGTAATAACCTTAACTGGAGTTACTTTTCTTCAGATGCCTTTAAGTTACTGTCTAGGTTCCTTTCATTTCAGCCTGAAGATCTCCCATTAGGGCATTTCTTGTAGGCAGGTTTACTAGCAACAGATTCCCTATCTAAAATATGCTCAAAGAGCAAAAGGAAACTCATAGACAAAAGAATGAAAGGAAACCAGGAAAACAATGTATGAACAAAATGAGGATATCAATAAAGAAACAGAAATTTTAAAAAGGAACCAAATAGAAATTACAGAGTTAAAAAGTATGATAGCTAAAATGAAAAATTCACTAGAGGGATTAACAGTAGATATGAGTAGGCAGAAGAAAAGAACCAGCAAACTTGAAGATAGGTCAATTGAGATTATTCAGTCTAAGGAATAGGAAGAAAACAGAGTGAACAAAAGTGAACAGAGACTATGGAACCTGTAAGACACCATTAAGTGAACCAATATGCATTATGGATATGCCAAAAGGAGAAGACAGAGAGAAAGGAGTAGAAACAATGTTTGAAAAAATAATGGATAAAAACTTCCCAAATTTGAAGAAAGACGTGAATCTACATATCCATATCCAACAAGCTCAATGAACTTCAAGCAGGATAAATTCAAAGAGATCCACACAAAGACACATTATAATCAGCTATTGAAAGCCGCAGAGAAAATCTTGAAGGCAGCAAGAGAAAGGCAACTTGTTATGTTCTTATGTACAAGGAATCTTCAATAAGATTAATAAGCCAGGTGTGCCGGCACCTAGTATCATAGTAAAAGACAAGCAGTGCAGCCTAACAATAAAGACACAGGTTCCATGTCAAATGCCTGGGTTTGAATCCTAAACTTCACTAATTGCCATGTAACTCTGGGAAAATTCCTTAACTTCTTCATAGCTAAGTTTTCCCACCTATAAAATAAGAATAATGATACCTCCCCCTCACAAAGTTGTTTGGAGGATGAAATAAATTAAAGCTATAAACTCATGACAGGTTGCCTGGAACATAATTAATCACTCAAATGTTGACTATTACTTATTATTATCATTATCACTTTATAAAGGTTCTAAAAATTTTAATTCTTATTTCCTATATTTCTGTGAAACAAACACTGACTATTGAGGAGGTATGACACAATAATAATCTTTTTGTTTGCAGAAGAAGTATGAATTGGTAAAATAATAAAAATTTATTTTATGCATGATAATGCTATCAGGCTAAATGTTCTATCACCTCCTTTAGCAAATCCTTTATTATCAGAGACACTGAGTAAAATAAGCGATCAATGAATACACTTTATTTTTTTCTCAAGCTTTGCCTCTGACAGAGATGCTTATCCTTTTGTGGTATGGACTTATGCTTTTTCTATAAACAAATAGCCCCAAATTATTATCATACCTAAAATCTTAACAATTCTTTTTTTTTTTTTAGATGGGGTCTCGCTCTTTCACCAGGCTGGAGTGCAGTGGCGTGATCTTGGCTCACTGCAACCTCTTCCTCCTGGGTTTAAGTGATTCTCCTGCCTTAGCCTCCTGAGTAGCTGGAACTACAGGTGCATGCCACCACGCCCAGCTAATTATTGTATTTTTAGTAGAGACAAGGTTTCACCATGTTCGCCAGGCTGGTCTTGATCCCTTGACCTCGTGATCCACCTGCCTCGGCCTCCCAAAGTGCTGGGATTACAGGCATGCGCCACTGCACCTGGCCAACAATTCTTTAATATCAAACACTCAGTCGATGTACACATTTCGTCTTGTATTTTTAAATTGCCTGTTTGTTTGAATCTGGACTCAAATAAAATTCGTACATTGGATCTGGCTGATGATGACTCAAGTCTCTTTTAATCTCTAAATGCTCTAGCCAATCTTTTCTTTTTCCTTCTTTACTATTTTTAGCTCAAGAAACTAGGTTCTTTGCCCTTTAGAGTTTTCCACAGTCTGGATTTTCCTGACTCTATCCCCCAGTGTAATTTAACATGTCCTTGTGTCCCTTTTATTTCCTGTAAATTAGGCTTGATCAAATTTAGGTTTTTTTTTTTTTTTCCTTTGGCTGGACAGCCTCCTATGGGAGGTACATACTTTTGTTAGCAAGTACATAATTTTTTATGTAAAACAGTGATAATAATGGTATCTAACTCTTAAAGTTAAGAGGATTAATTTACTACCAGTCAAATGTTTAGATTAGTACCTGGCACACAGTAAGGATTCCACTAATTATTACATTGCATATAGTGAATCAATAGGATTTGACATCAGCTTAGATATGAATTTGTGAAGAAGAAGCTGAAGATAACTCATATTTCTACCTTGAGTGGCTAAGTAGATGTTGATATCATTGACTAATACAGGGAATATATAAAGAAGAAAAGGTTTCTGGAAAATTAGAAGAAAATCAGTTCAATTTTGAACAGGTTGAATTACATGTCTGTGGGATAACCAGGTACCAATCCTATATAGAAAGCTGCAAATGGAGGTTCTGCAATTTAAAAGAGAGGTCTGGGGAGCTACAGATAAAGATCAAATGGCGAGCGGAAAGGGAACTTAATGAAGGTCACATTTATCACAAAAGACTACAAGACCTCTTTGAAGAATGTATTGGCTTTGGGTAAGGAGAGGTAGTAGCACTTCAAGAAAAGGAAATATGTGGAAAAAGACATTCTGACAAAATCGACAGTATATTTGTATTTGTGGCTAAAGGAGTGCTTTGACTATAAAATAATGTGTGTTGGAAAGCAGAGGGAAATTAATTTATGTAGATAGGGACAAGGCTACATTTAAATGGCTTTGAAATTCAGGAATAGGTAATGCAATTTAAGTAGGAAATAAGACACTGAAAAAGTTAGCAAGACAGCTGAACTCTGCTGTGGCAACATTATACAAAAACCTATCATAACAGAATATGAAAAGTAAAATGTACTTACTATATTATTCGAGAGGATTTTAATTTATGCCAGTTTTATTTCCACTGAAGTTAAAAGGAATGTTGTCTAGGCACTGTAACTTTAGGCAATAGCCCCAAGGCGGAAAATGTTATCTTTAGTACCTTCCCATATCTCTTTCCAGTCCCTTCTCCTGCCTCTCCACTTCCCTGATGAACCAATGTTCTCAATCTGCTCTAATATAAAAAACTACATTTTTACAATGATGCGATGTCTTGTTCCCTGAAGTACTCTGGTTACATCTACTTGCTCAGTTCTACCCTCCCAAGAAATCATTCATTCTCTGTCGCCACTCTACAGATCTCAGCTAAGAAAAAAACAAAAATTGATTATCTAATTAAGGTAGTGCATACAACACTGTAAGTGATCAAAATCCTAGGAGATATTTAATTTCAAAAAGAGGAATCTGTTAACACCTATGAATCAAATGGTTAAAATATATACTATCTCTTTGTTTTCTGTACTATACATTCCAGTTACACACTAAAAGACAAAAAAAGTCACTAATTTTCCTTATATTATACTTTGCACACCAGCAAAGCCAAGTTTGCAGCATAGATATTTACTGGGTCACTACTAGGAAAAAGTACTGTGACAGACTCTAATGAAACTGCAAGGATGTTTCATTAATATATATATATTATATAAAATATAATCTACGGCTTTACTAGATTATAAGGAGTTTATAGCCTAATAGGTGAAACAACTGAACACACAATCATCACATAAGGTTTATAAGGACTCTGTAACAATGTTTCTGAAACTTAACCTATGTATAAACCCCTTATGAAGACAGAAAAAAGGTTTTGTGAAACACCCTCCACCCACTGACTTATTATATTGTTACTGAAATACAGAAAAATAAAGCTATGGATAAGGATAAACTCTTCCTCTGGCTTCCAGATCTTCTTTCAAATATAATACCAAAAGGATTTCCAAATAGGCACATAAAAGCTACAAACAACACAGTTCAAATACACAGTTCAAAAACCGTGTATTGTGTTCACGAATACAATGTTTTCGTGAAAATGTATTATTATAGTCAACATAAAAATGGTACTGATGCTATTTCTCCATTATTTTTCAGTTACATTTTGGTTTGACATGCCTATAAGTCTAGTGATATGGTTTGGCTGTGTCCCCATCCAAATCTCATCTTGAATTGTAACTCCCACAATTCCCATGTCATGGGAGGAACCCAGTGGGAGGTGACTGAATTATGGGGGCGGGTCTTTCGTGCGATGTTCTCGTGATAGTGAATGAGTCTCATGAGATCTGATGGTTTTAAAAACAGGAGTTTCCTTGCACAAGCTCTCTCTCTTTCTCTGCCTGCCACCATCCATGTGAGACGTGACTTCCTTCCATCAGGATTGTGAGGTCTCTCCAGCCACGTGGAACTGTAAGTCCAATAAACCTCTTTCTTTTGTAAATTGTCCAGTCTCGGGTAATCAGCAGCGTGAAGATGAACTATACATCTAGTATGCCCTAAATGATTTAATATCATTTGTTTCTACTCAAATGACTGTAAAACTTTTAGTTCACTCTGATGTCATCAGACTTTCACCTAATACAAGTGAACCACTTATAATATTAAATCTATTGTTCTTTTCTCATTAGACTAACATAATCATAGCCCTGAAAAAACATGGTAGTAATTGGTTATAAGGTAGGCATGGCATACCACATGATCTAAGAATATGCTCACACTAATTTATTTTATATTAACATTGAAAATTTTAGCCCTTTCTCCCTGTGGAAAATACATTTGCACACTCAGGTCCATGTACCCTGTGTTGAAATAAATTGCTATAACAGAAGTAACAAATTGAAAGGCAGAAATGATACGGAGATTAATTCCAACTGAAAAGGATCCAAAGGTTTTATGGAGGAGGTAACACTTGAAATGAACTGTGATATTTGAGTTTACTGCCAAGTGTCTACGTTTTCTGAAATTTCCTTTCCATAAAGATGACACTGAAAATATAAAGCTTCTAGAGTTTAAAAAAAAAAGACACACAGGAAATATTCAGTGGTAAGGAAATATTCAGTGGTAAGGCAAGTGAGGAGACAAAAATCATGAATTTTATGAACAAAAGCTGACGGGTTTCTTTTGAGGAGAAAGAAAATCAGAGAATAAAATTGCAAGTATTAGATGTGCTACTTGCAAAATCAACAGCATACTCTGCATGTTGTACAGTTTACACATACTATCTTACATTTTGATGCAAATGTACCCATTGATGTAATGTTTTAAAATGCATTTAAAAATGCATTCACATAAGGACAGCTTCAGGAATATTTGTATCAGTTAAACTTCTTTTTAACATTCATGACACGCAAACTTTTGATACTATACAACAAAAAAAATTTCCATTTTTGTCAAAATTCTTTCTCCTCCATGGTTTTTTCTGCGTATATTTATATAAAAAGAACAAAGAGGTTAAATATCACAAACCCATAACTCAGTGTACATCACCCATTTTCTCATCTCTAGTTTCTGCAGACTACAGTTATATTTTATCCACTCCCTTACGAACGTTTCTTATATTTCACAGCAGAAGTGTGCATTAGTGTTCTACAAAGTGTGAGTGAAAGAAAACAATTTACTAGCCAGATTAACTTTCAAGTTACCTTAATTCAGGAAATATTTACCTAGTCTACATGCTAGACACTGCTGATTACAATATGAAAACATCAAACCACAGCAGAAAACTGGTTTTCATTTTATATTCTCTCATGTTTCTATAATTATTCCTAGATCTGTAAAGTTTCTTTTTTAGAGACAGATTTGTTAAACAGTAGCTCATTTAGAGTTTTCTGATAAATAAGAATCTATCTTTAAATCAAGGGATTGTGTAACATTACACATTTTGACTTGTTCAAAAGAAGTTAAACTTGAATCTGTGCAGCATGGTGTTATTTATATATGCAGCCACTCATACAGAGAACATCATGCATGCTTTTAGCTCCACTAATTGTTAAATGTTAAAACAGTACAACTTATGAGAAAATGCAGTACAAGTAAACAGAGGGTTTCTTTCATCCAAATATACATTTAGGAATAGCAATGGGAAATAGATTTATATGAAGTAACTTAAATGGCTGCTACATACTAATTTTGAAGATACTATTCAAAATATTCAGACTCTGTAAAAAATGTTTAAGACGTATTTTATAACTTTACTGTACTATATTTAAAAATTTTAACACTTTTAGATTTGTTATTTGCTATAAAATATGGAAATTCTTAAAAAGATTTTCACTTCCGGTTTTATTACTGTTATATTTTACTACAGATATTTTAAAATTGACTATAACTCTACTTTTGGTACTAGAAAAGTGAAAAATAAAGGTCAGATAGTACACAGTAAACTTGTTCTGGAAATGACTATTTTTTGCGCTTTTCAGATAATGACTTAACTATCACTTATAACACACTAGGAAAGATATTTGACCTTTCCAAGTCTCAGTTTGGGCATCTGTAAAATGTAATGATACGTCTTTTAAAATTGTTAAAGGTTCAAATAAGTACCTAGCATCTTAAAAAATCAGTGGATAAATAAATATTAGCTTTGTTCTTCATTCCTCAACACATTTATCAAAATATATTTATTAAAAATATTTAATGATAGTCAAGTACAGTGGCTCACACCTGTAACTTCCATGCTTTGGGAAACCTAGGTGGAAGGATTGCTTGAGGCCAGGAGTTTGAGGGTACAGTGAGCTATGATTGTGCCACTGTAGTCCAGCCTGGGTGACAGAGTAAGACTCTGTTTCTAAAAATAAAAACATAACAAACAAACAAAAGAACCCACTAAAATTTAATGGAAAAGCAATAAAAAATATTAAAATTATTTACAATAAAATAACTCATCACTAGGTATCTAGCACTTACTAAAGTTTTTAGTTTATAAATTCCTATGACAGCTGACCATTAGGCTCATTTACTTCCTCAAATGCTGTATTTCAACAGTATTAAACTTAGGCCAGGCACAGTGGCTCATGCCTGTAATCCCAGCACTTTGGGAGGCCGAGGCGGGCAGATTAGTTGAGGTCAAGAGTTTGAGACCAGCCTAAGCAACATGATGAAACCCCAGCTCTACTAAAAATATAAAAATTAGCCAGGCATGGTGGCATGTGCCTGAAACCCCAGCTACTCGGGAGGCTGAGGCAGAAGTTGCAGTGAGCTGAGATCACACCACTGCACTCCAGCCTGGGCAACAGAGCGAGACTCTCTCTGAAAACACACAAACAAACAAACACTAAGACATCTACATGTCTCTGAACATATGTTCTTTCAAGTCTATATGCCTATTTCCTCTTTCTAGATTCTCGTCTACATTATACTTCAAAAATCTAGACCACATGTCTCACTCCTCTGTAAACGTTTCTTGATCCCCTCTGCTAGACAGAATGAATCATTTCCCTTTCCATTCTTCTCCTAAAACTTCCAGGGCTGTCCCATCTTTTGGCTTCCCTGGGCTACACTGGATGAAGAGGGATTGTGTTGAAGCACACATAAAATACAGTAGCACTAACGATAGCTGATGAGCTAAAAAACAAAAAACAAAAATCACACACAAAAAATCTCATAATGTTTTGACAAAGTTTCCAAATTTGTGTTAGGCTGCACTGATAGCTGTCCTGGGTTGCATGTGGCCCACAGGCCATAGGATGAACAAGCTTGACTTAGACCATGGAGACAGTAGAGTTCAAATAAAACAAATGAGATGTTAAAAAAAAAAAAAAAAAAAAGACATTTTAACAATGGCATAAACATTTTTTTTTTTTTTTTTTAAGATGGAGTCTTGCTGTGTAGCCCAGGCTGGAGTGCAGGGGTGCGATCTCAGCTCACTGCAACCTCTGCCTCCCGGGTTCAAGCAATTCCCCTGCCTCAGCCTCCTGAGCAGCTGGGACTACAGGCATGTGCCACCATGACTGGCTAATTTTTGTATTTTTAGTAGAGATGGGGTTTTGCCATGTTGGCCAAGCTGGTCTCAAACTCCAGACAAGTGATCTGCCCACCTTTGCCTGATCCACCCACCTCAGCCTCCCAAAGTGCTGGGATTACAGGCGTGAGCCACCGCACCCAGCCACAATGGCATAAACATTCTTCGTCAAGCTATCTTGGTCTATCAGGATTAGTTTTGGCCACGAGTGACAGAAAGCCCAAGAGTGAATGGCTCATACAATACAGAGTTTTATCTCTGTCATGTCAAAGAAGTACAGGGATAGGCAGGCCAGTATGGACAGTGTAACATTATGTTAGTAAGGATTTTCTTTCTTACTGTTGCTTTATTCATTCTCAGTATAGGGTTTCCACTCACAGTTCAACTATGATCACAATTCAGCCAGCAAGGAGGAAGGGGCAAAAAAGAGGATGTGCACCCATTCCTTTAAGGACACATCCTGAAAGCTGCACACACTACTTCTGCCTATATATATCTTGCCAAAGTTTAGTCAGATTACTATATCTAGCTGCAAGGAAGACTGGGGAAATGATGTTTTTATTCTAGGTAGTAATATACTGGGAAAAAAAATTAGAAGAGGGGGGAAAATCAGTATTAGGGACAACTATCAATCATTGCCATACTTGGTTATATCTTCTCTGTGGTAGGTACCTGACATTTTAAATTTACTATCTAACACCAATATTTCTGACAGTATGTACACTATAACGTTATATAGCAATTCCTTCTAAATCTCAATTATTAAGTATTACTATTGGGAGAGATGTATCTCTACAAAATTTAAGTAATATTCATAATAAAATTACCAAAAAGAAAAATGAAAAAAAAATTTTTCTTTTTTGAGGCAAGCTCTTCCTCTGTAGCCTAGGCTGGAGTACAATGGTACAATCTTGACTTACTGCAGCTTTGAACTCCTGGACTCAAGCAATCCTCCCACCTCAGCTTCCCGAGTAGCTGGGACTACAGTCTTGAGCCACCATGCCTAGCTGATTTTGTTTATTATTTTATAGAGACAAAGTCTCACTATATTGCCCAGGTGGGTCTTTAACTCCAGGGCTCAAGCAATCCCCCATGTTGGGCTACCAAAGTGCTGGGATTACAGGAATGAGAGCAACTGTGCCCAACCAAGAAATTTTAGTAAGAACAGAAAAAGTCACTTTATTTAAAAGGTTGCCGGCCGGGCGCGGTGGCTCACGCCTGTAATCCAGCACTTTGGGAGGCCAAGGTGGGCAGATCACGAGGTCAGGAGATCAAGACCATCCTGGCTAACACGGTGAAACCCCATCTTTACTAAAAATACAAAAAAGTAGCTGGGCGTGGTGGTGGGCGCCTGTAGTCCCAGCTACTCAGGAGGCTGAGGCAGGAGAATGGTGTGAACCCAGGAGGCAGAACTGGCAGTGAGCTGAGATCGTGCCACCGCACTCCAGCCTGGGTGACAGTGAGACTTAGACTCAAAAAAAAAAAAGGTTGCCTCGTGACAGATTATTAAATATATAGTAAAATATTAAGTAAGAATATTGGAAGATAAAATATAGCCACTCTAATAATGAAATTACATATAAACAAAACTGCATGTAAATGAAACTGCACAAATACACTCAGAGAAGACAGAGGATTAAGGGAGATTTAAGAAAATAACCTCTGAATTATTTTATTATACTTTCTATAAATGCTGTTTAGACATCTTTAATCAAGTAGGAACTAATCACAAAACAGAACAGTAAAAATTCTAACAGGATAAAGCAAAGTCAGGTTAGTCCAAGTTCTCAAATCACGTAATTTTAGAAAAGTAACTTTACAGATATTGATGAGTATGATGAGGCTAAGAAAAATTTAGTATGTGCCATCTTTTGTGCTAAGTGCTTTATGAGCAATGTTTCATTTAATATTCCAGACATAATAATATTATCCCTACTCTAGAAAAGAAAAAATTGGGTCTTAGACTAAGAAATTGACTCAGGATCACAACAGCTACAGAAGTAGCAGAACACAAACAAAAACAAAGGTTTTTCTAACCCCAAGTCCATGTCCTTAACTATTATGTGCACTACTTTCCCTCAAGCTCTCTAAACCTTGATTTTCTCACCCATTACATAAGGGGAATGCACAGTTACTCTAAACTATTCTATAGTTCATTCCGGTTGTTTAAGATGTTGCCATTCTAGTTGTCTGTCTAGTTGTCTAGTTGTCACTCCCTTTTCCTCAAATAAAAGAACATTAACAGGTCTAATTGGCCTCCTTGCTGAAACTTGCTGAAAGTCAATAAAGTTATCACTAATATACATAATGTAGAAATCTATTTATTAAAACAGACAAAATGGCTACAATTTGTAAATAAGGTAAATTTGAATGTTTAGGATATATCACTGATCTTTATGGTTGATTTCATGTCCCTTGTGTATCTGTAAAGAAGTAAGCCATAAAGTTCTATCAGGAAGAGGGAGGAAAGCTAAAAAAAAAACTGAATTTAAATTTCATAATCCTTTTAAATTCAAATAATGCATTGTTTTATAGGTGAAGATACTGAGGCACAAAGAGGCTGACTTGCTGGAAGTCACACCGCTAGTACACAGTGACATTAGTATTTGAACTCTATTGGTTCTAAAATCTAAGTTCTTTTCTATCCACCCTGTTTCCTGTGGTTAAATTATATTAATGTATTAATACCCTTATTTCAATTTTAACATAACACTAAAGACAGTAATTGATTTAGCACTTTCTGGTTTATTATGAATGCCAACAAACATTTGCTGAATATAGTAAGAAGATGTGTACTAAAGTAAGTATCCTAAATACAATTATGTTATCAGTAACACCGGAGTAATAAAAATTAAGCATTACCAAATTATTAGGAACAGAGAACTAGGATGATTAAGGAACACCTCAGGGAGATGATTATATGTGGATACGGTATTAGAGAGAAAGTTTGATTTCACCAGAAGAAATTGTTTTTAAGTGTGAAAAGAAAAACAATATTCCAGGTAAAGAGAATAACATGAATGTAAGTGTGGAGCCAAAACGTGTATCCAAGGTAGGGAACATAGTCCACAATAGGTAGAGTATACCGTTCTTATTCTTGAATAATAGAAAATATGCTGAAGACAGCCTGGGCACAGTGGCTCACTCCTGTAATCCCAGCACTTTGAGAGGCCAAGGCAGGTGTATCACTTGAGTCAGTAGTTCGAGGCCAGCCTGGCCAACATGGTAAAACCCTGTCTCTGCTAAAAATACAAAAATTAGCTGGGCGTGGTGGCGTGTGTCTGTAATCCCAGCTACTTGGGAGGCTGAGGCAGAAGAATCACCTGAACCCAGGAAGCAGAGGTTGCAGTGAGCCAAGATTGCACCGCTGCACTCCAGCCTGGGCAACAGAGTGAGACTCTGTCTCAAAAAAAAAAAAAAAAGAAACAAAGAAAGAAAAGAAAATATGCTGAAGACAAACTGAGGAAGGATCTTAAATACCAAATTAGAAGGTCTGGATTTGATCACACAGAAAAGGAGAAGCCACCACACGTTTTCAAGTAGAGAAATAAAAGGAACAGAGCAATGCTTTAATTAGATTAAACTGGGAGTTGTGTACAAGTTTCAATGGAATTGATAATGGCCAGGAAGAAGGGAGATCAGTTAAAAGGTTTTGACATTTATATACACTGTGACATCAAAGAAAAAAACAGAAATTCTCCTGACTTCTGCAAATTTTGATTAAAACATATATAAAGTGTATATTACATAATATATAAATACCTACTACACTTCAGCTCTGAAACAGCCCATAATATAATCCCCTTCTCTAACCATAACATTTTACCTTTAGTTCTTACTATGTCATCTCATTATACCAGTTTACGTATCTATGACTAGTCTCCTGACCTCTCTACTTCCTTTGGATAAATCAGCCCTTTCCTGGCCTCATTTTATTCCAGCCACATGGTAAACATATATTTGAACTACTCTCTCACTAGTACTCTCGACCTGAATCAATGTTGAAATCTACCCTCTTTTCTTAACTCAAAGGGCTGGCAAAGGCCTCACAACAGTGACATTACAAAGTTAAGGTTTCTAGTATCAGTCACTTATGAACCTCTCAAATGAACACTTCTTACTCTTTAACTGATATTTAACATCTAATAATATTAAATATCACTTCTCTTCCTGAAATTCTTGGATTTTGATCAGTTGCAATTAATTACTCTCTTAATATTACCCTAAAAATAAACTGTGGGAAAAAAATTTAAAATAAAAATAAGCTGTGGGAGTCAGCATTTTTCAATTTTAAAAAAGGTTTCATTTAATGCTAAAGTTAACTTCTTTGGTTGTAAAGCACTAGATGCTGAACAGAAGGTTTCTATAGAAATATGTCAATATTTTCTTATAAAATATTCAGTTAGGGCAATAAAGTTCTAATTAAGAAAAAACAAACAAGGAAAGAGCTATAAATCAAAGAAAGCTAAAATGCTGCCTTAGGAAAATGAATAAATATGCTATAAGTATTAGTAGACAAAATTATGATGATAAAGCCTTTAAAAATAAAATTTCTCTCTAGCCTCTGCAAAATGTTAAACTTAACAAATGAACCAGTTAAAAAAAAAAACATTGAGCATAAATACAAACATTATCTATATGTGAATTTATACTTCTAATAATTAATACTTCTGGATTTAATGAGTTAAATTAAAACAGTTAAAGAAGCAGCAGGATGATGGAGTAAATAATTTAGTACAAATTTATGTTATTTAAGAGAATTTTTAAAAAATGATATAAAGTTCATGATTGTAATTCAGATTTTATCACTTAGAATTTTCTAATGTGGATAAAGGCCCTGTTAAAGTTTTTCTTTAGGTAATATATGTCCTTATACACAACAGAAATTAACACTTAAAATTTAAAAGTATTAGTTCCTTAAGAGAACCATCTTTATCAAAAAACTCTCCATATCTGGAAGACTCTACAAATCCTATAGATATCAATAAAAAATTTAAGCAAGATACCTAAAAACTCTACCAAGGCTATATATATGTGGGGTGTGTGTGTGTGTGTGTGTGTGTGTGTGTGTGTGTATATATATATATATATATTTTTTTTTTAGACCAAGTCTCTCTATTGCCCAGGTTGGAGTGCAGTGGCACAATCTCAGCTCACTGCAACCTCCACCTCCCGGGTTCAAGTGATTCTCCTGCCTCAGCCTCCCGAGTAGCTGGGATTACAGGTGTGTGCCACCATGCCCAGCTATTTTTGTATTTTAGTAGAGACGGGGTTTTGCCATGTTGGCCAGGCTAGTCTCAAACTCCTGACCTCAGGTGATCCACCCACCTCGGCCTCCCAAAGTGCTGGGATTACAGGCGTGAGCCAGCACGCCCAGCCTACCAAGGCTACATTTTCATAATCTTTCCTTAATAATTCATTACAATCTCAAGTAATTTACTTTTATATGTATTTCCTAATGTGGAATCACCTTAACCTCTCTGCCATTTTTTAGTAAAAATAAAAACTCAAAACAGATGACATTCAGAGTTTAACTCACACTGAAATAATTTAGTATATTTAGGCCTATAATTTCAGTTGTAAATTAAAAGTAATTTTCATTTTAAATGTTTTTTAAATCCTTTAAAGCAATATTTTAAAAGTATTTAAATAACTAGCTAGAAATATAAGATATGATTCATTTAAAATGTTAGCATTCAACTGGCTAGCAAAAGAAATAATAATTTCAAATTATAAATGTTTTCTAAGTCAATTCTCATTCTCAGAGAAAACCAAACTTCCTTAAAAGCTTAACTATCATTTTGGTCTTACTGTGATCAATGTGGTCAATCTTGTGACATCACTGTTGGAAAACCTGCAATAGGAAAACAGAATTAGCAATCAGCTGAAGCATACTTAAGAAATTTCAGAAACTAAAAAGTTTGTTCAAAATTTGTGTCTTTCTTGATGCCATAAGTCATACTGAAATTAACCTACAGTATCAGGGTCCATATAATTAGCATGACAAAAATAAGCATAAAAGGACTGGAGTTTATTTATTATAGTATGGCAGGTCATGTTTTTGTTTATAATCACCAACACCCTAGGGTGAACATAACATATTAAAAAATAAACTATAGGACATTTGGGTTACAAGTTTTATTTGTCTTCAAATTATGTACTAAGAAGAGCAAAACAATATCTTAAATATGTCACAAACTGAATACAATTAGGTATTATTTATAAATACTTTTCTGTCTATGATTATCAGTACAGATGAGAACCAAAATGTCATCTACTTAATACTGGAGATATTACCACATGCTAATGTTTATGAAGTGACAAAATTATCAAAAGATTGAAAATATCACTGGGAATAATTCAGAAGAGGAAAAAAATATTTCCTAAGCTATAAATGGCTTCAAGTTTATCCCTGTGAAATCTAAATTTTTGGAATTTTGTTGTCGTTTTTTCAAGACAGGGTCTCACTCTCACCCAGGCTAGAGTGTAGTGGTGCGATCTTGGCTCCCTGCAATCTCTGCCTCATGGGTTCAAGCGATTCTTGTGCCTCAGCCTCCTGTGTAGCTGGGACTACAAGTGTGCGCCACCACACCCAGCTAACTTTTTGTATATTTAGTAGAGACAGGGTTTCACTATGTTGGCCAGCCTGGTCTCGAACTCCTGGTCTCAAGTGATCCACCTACTTTGACCTCCCAAAGTGCTGGGATTACAGGCAAGAGCCACCGCACCCGGCCTGGAAATTTCTTTATTAACAAGTCTAATTTGAGATGAGCCCTTAAACATTTAGTGTTAAAAAGTAACACATGGTTATGGCATTTTAAGTTTCCTAATGGGCTTTCAGGTGTTATTTCATCAGATCCTCATAATGATTCCTTTAAAGGGGCAGGAAAGAGATATTCCTTATTATAGACTTCAGGAAAACAGAATTTAGAAATGATACATGACTTGTCTAAACACAAAGAACTGAACTTTTCCTGGTTTCTCTTTTACCTCTGACCTTTCACCTAGTCCACCCTACCAACTACTCTTCCTCACTCTGTCCTTAATTCAAAAACTATTACTGCTAGTTACCTTACTAGTTCATGATTACTGGCTCTCCTATATTACGATTATAGCCTCCCTACTTCTAGTTTTTTGTTTTTTTTTTCCTGCCTCAGCTTCCTGGGTAGCTGGGACTACAGGTGTGTGTCACTATTTCTTTCTTTCTTTTTTTTTTTTCCTGGAGAGACAGGGTCTCACCATGTTGCCCAGGCTGGTCTCAAACTCCCGGTCTCAAGTATCTACATCTGTTCTTAAAGCAAGTAAATCAAATCACATCATTCCCTTATTCAAAACCGTACAATGGCTTTAGCAGCTCTTAGAATAAAACCCACAATGCTTACTATCATGACCTCATAGGCCCTCTGTTACCTTGTGCCCTGACTGCATTTCCTGTTTCTACCATGTTCCAGTCACAAGCACCCTTTTGATAATCCCCAAACATATCAAATTTGTTCCACTTCAGGGTCTTGACACTTGCTCTTCCCTCTGCCCTCTTCATAGGACTGGTTTTCTCACTTCAATCAGGTATCGTAACAAATGCCGCCTCCTCAGAGAGGCCTTTCTTTACCACCAGAGGCTGTTGTCAGCTTTAACTTCCTGAAGGAAGATATAGTACCTGGAACCCAATAGCTAATTAGCTGCTGAATGAATGAGTGAACAAGTACTTATCAAGTTCCTACTGCATCCAGCATTATGTCAAGAGCTACAAAGGAGCCAAAAGAAAGTTTAAGTAAAAACTCTTGCAAGAATTACTACCTATTTAAAGAAAATATGCCATAACAACTTGGTATGCGTTTTTAAGTCACTGCAAGAAGCATTTGGGAAGCTTAAAAAAAAAGCAAGGCAGGGGGTGATGGGAAAGCGGGGGTAGTGAATTAAAGGTGTACGACAACGAGGGTCTGGATAGTGAAGATGAGAAAACGCAGAGGGAATGGGAAACCCAAATCTTAAATGGTGAAACCAGAGGGCTTCATGCTAAACTAAGTATTAGGAACAAGGATAGCAAAAGAGTGAAAGATTACTTCAAAGGTTCCCACTAACATAATGAAAGAAATCTGCAGTGGTAGGGTGGGGTGACTTTTGTTTAGAACAGTAGGGCAGGCCAGTGTTACCACAGGCCATTCAAATGAAGATACTTCCCACCAGCAGGTAGAAATTTAGAAGAGTCCAAGATTTGAAAATCAGTTACATAAAAGTACAGTTCAAGCCAAGACTGTGGGTGAGTTCACCAAGGGAATATGGAGAAAAAACAGAACAGCCAGCATAATTTGGCAGAGACCTGTAAGTAGGGCCCATGGGAAATAAGAGAAGTGGAATTGCAGGGTTTTTTGTTTTGTTTAAGTTCAAGAAGTACAGACATAGAAAATACAATGAATAAAGGCACATGAAGAAAGATTTCCAAAGAGGAAAACATATTGAACAGTTTTAGAGGGGTAAAAATGTTAGAGGGGTAAAAGAAGATAAGACAGGAAACATTCTCTCTAAACTAACCTTCTCTACCCCTATCATACCAAATCAGATCAGAAGGCAGTTACAGGCGCGGGTGGTTCACGCCTGTAATCCCAGCACTTTGGGAGGCTGAGGCAAGCAGATCACTTGAGCCCATGAGCTCAAAACCATCCTGGGCAACATGGTGAAACCCTCTCTCTACAAAACATAGAAAAATTGGCAAGGCATGGTGGCACATGCCTGTAGTCCCACCCAGCTACTCATGAGTCTGAGGTAGGAGGATGACCTGAGCCCAGGGAGGTCAAGGCTGCAGCGAGCTCTGATGGTACTATTGCACTCTATCTTGGGTGAAGGAGTAACCCTGTCTAAAAGAAAAAAAAAAAAAAAAGAAAGTGGCCACATAGATGAAATACATTATTCTCTCTGTATCCAAAAAACTGCTTTCAAGGACCTACTTGCCTAATATTAAGCTCTCAACTTTAATCAACGCAAAAATAAGTCTTTTGATGGTAACAGAGTCAATACAAGAAGTCTTGTGAAAGAAAAAACTACTTCTATAAAACCCTGTGATTCAAAACAGGTATTACAACTATTGTAAACAGTCACACTCAAACTATGCATATCTGAATAAAATATAAATTCCATTTTACTTTTGACTTTTTGGAAAAATTTTAAGTTAATTAAGGATAGATCTACAGTTAAAATATATACAGTTTACTTAAAGTACTAAAGCTCATAGGATAAAAAACTAGTAAAGGCATTCCTTCCTCATGATAGCAATTTTTATACATGACTCACTAGGTACTTGCTATTGCTTGAGGAAAAAAACACGTGAAATTAAAACGACACTAGAGGATGAAGCCAGACTAATCTTAAAGCTGCTCATAAAAATCCTAAGTGGCTTTTACGAGCAAAAGGTAATTCTTTCAAATCATTTCAAAACTAAGAAACGTATTCAAATTACACATATAAAAAGTAATGTTACATTTTATGAAAACATAATTCAACTAATGTATTGGTTATGTGCTATTTCTCTACAAGTCACTGTTTTAGTAAATATGCATAGAGAAAAATCTCAATAATATTAACCCCCAGAAAACATCTACAAATATTACCCACCTACCAATGTGGGAAAAGAATTTTAAGTCATGATATGCAATCCTATGAATATTTTTCTAGCAATCAGCATGTACTATCTTTATTTTTCTTCATGCTCTGCCCCAAAACAAAGTCTTTCTTTATGTACTCAATTTTAACATACTCAAGTTTTAACCTTTCCTTGACAATACTACATACCTACAAACTATGGATACCTACAATACTACATACCTACAAAGGATGGACATTCATCCATACCTACCTCAGTAAAAGGAATCAACGAAATAAATGAATAGAATATCTATCTGCTTTTTCTCACTTCACTCAATCTTAACACAGAAGTAATGCTGATTAATCCTGAAATTTGTTTGTAATCAACACAAAATATTTAATCATTCATTTATATATCAGGTTGGTTTTTTGTGTGCTCTATGCTCTTTTCAAGGTATGGTTATACAATAAAAAAATTATTTTCAAAATTTATATAGGAAAAATAATCTCACAAATCATGTGCTATTTGTAGACTGTATCAGTGTTGTTATCTTAGATTATAGACCACGGACATGGAGAAGTTAAGGACTGTATCATTCTCTTTTTAAAGTGTCAACTGTACATATTTTGGCATTTATTTTTAAGGTTTAACAAAATTTTTATAGAACAACTTTTTTTTTTTTTCTTTTTCTTTGAGATGGAATCTTGCTCTGTCACTCAGGCTAGAGGGCAGTGGCGCGATCTCGGCTCACTGCAATCTCCGCCTCCCAGGTTCAAGCGATTCTCCTGCCTCACCCTCCAGAGTAGCTGGGATTACAGGTGTCTGCCACCACACCTGGCTAATTTTTGTACTTTTAGTAGAGACGGGGTTTCCCGTCTTGGCCAGGCTGGTCTCAAACTCCTGACCTCATGATCCCCCCGCCTTGGCCTCCCAAAGTGCTGGGATTACAGGCGTGAGCCACCACGCCCAGCTAAAACCCTAACTTGCTAATCATTTCAAATACTGACTTTTTAAATTTGAAGATTATTATTTAGTAGGGAAAAAAAAATCACAGGCTTAGGATATAAGCAACACTTTTTTGGCAGGAGGGGAGGATACTTGAAAATAATAGAAAATTATATACTGGGAAACTGGTGACAATGTGATCTATCCAGGGTTGTGCAACAGAACTTTCTGCAATGAGGGGAATGTTCAGTGCCTATGCTGTCCAATATATACCTGCTATGATTTGGATATGGTTTGTGTGTACCCACCAAATCTCAGGTTGAAATTTTATCCCCAATGTGATATTGCAGGAAAGTGGGGCATAAGGTAGGGTGTTTGAGTCATGGGGGTGGATCCCTCATGAATGGTTTCGTGCTGCTCTGGCAGTAATGAGTGAGTTCTTGCTTGAAGACTTGATTGGTTCTCTAGGGAATGGGTTAGTTCCTGTGAGAATGAGTTGTTATAAAGCCAAGACACCTTTGGGTTTGGTCCCTCTCACTTTGCCAGCTTCCCCTTTGACGTTCTCCACCATATTTTGACGCAGCCTTCACGAGAAGCTGAGCTGATGACAGCACCATGCCTCTTGTACAGCCGGCAGAACTGTTAGCTTAATAAACCTCTTTTCTTTATAAACTACACAGCTTTAAGTATTCCTTCATAGCAACTAAGACAGTAGCCTATAGCGAAATGTGGCTACTGAGCACTTGTAATATTGCTGGTGTTACTAAGGAACTAACTTTTAAATATTATTTAGTTTTAATTACTCAAATTTAAATAGCCACATGTGGCTTATGGCTACCATACCTGATGGTACTACTATGTATTTCAGAAACCATATCTGGACTGAACCGTAAATGGTGCTCCTAAATATCTGAAAAATTGTTTTCTCTACTTTTTATAACTGGAAAAAGAAAACCTCAATTCTATTTGGTAGGATATGTACATTTCAATAAAACTGCTCCAAGTTGGGGGAGAGAAATTCTCACATCTTCAAATGTCTTTCAAATTTATGTTTGGGGAAATGGGTTTATTTTACCATAGAATCTTTAATGTATAATAGAGCTTCTGTGGGAAACGAATCGTGGGTTTTGGAGAACTGAGTTTTTAACCTCTTCAGATTGCATTATTATTGCTTGGTATTTAAAAGCTGCAATTTGCTTTACATTGGTCAGCTGGGCAGAATTGCTTTACTTTGTTTTCTCATGTACTATTATGACTGAAACTAAATTTGCATTTCCATAAATTACTAAGAGGTATCAATAATTACACTATCCTTTCTGCAAAAAACTGGCATTCCATCAAAAAGCATTACATTCTTCATTTGCATCACTTGTCTTTATTGTTCTGTGTGACTGAAACTTCTCTAAAAAAAGGTATAATTTCCATAGGTTGAATCACAAAATTTTCAGACAGCTTACAAAAGCCTTATTATATGAAGTTTACCGAGAGCTGAGATGACAACTTCATTGTTTTGCTGGTGATAAAAAAACCACAGAAATGAAGCACAACTGGCTATTAGACTTGGTAAATTTAAAAACACACACACACATAAGCTGCCTGTTTTTCCACACTTTACCACTCTATTCTTTCAAGATTGGTTAGCACTTCTCAACATCTTTACTCACTTAAGTAAAGATTTAAGAGCCACAAATGGGCTTCCAGTAGAGGAAGGAGGTAGTAGCACTGCCAACTGCTATTGAAACATTCTTGAGGTTAATGTATACACAATATCCAAAAGTGAACCAATCACTTGGGTGAAGTAATACAATGAAGTTTCATTTGAGAAAAACTATGTGTTGTTTTAGTTATATATACTTTTATTTCTCTAACTATAAGTTTTTAGGGAATTCAATTCAAATTGTAGCAACCCACAGAGAGCTTTACGTTAAACCTTTAGGAATTAATATTAAGTTAAAGCACATTGTCTGATTAAAGAAATTTTTAGTTTTATATATCAAAATTAGAGTCCATTTTGTTCCTGCCCACAAATGCCCAACTGACAGATAATTTGACCCTCACAAGATTGCTTTTTTACAAAACTATCACTCGAATAAGCCAGCAATCAAGACAAACATAAGGTAACAGTTTTATAAAGTTTTCAAGCACCATAGCTAAAGAACAGACATGATGCTATCCCAACCCACACCTTCAAAAATCAATTTCAGACTATAGCTATGAAGACTGGAAAAATAATCATGCACTCTAATAATACAGAGGTCAAAGAAATAGTTAGATCAAATAACTAAAGTTATCACTAATAAAGTTTCAGAAAATTTGTATTTTACTCTTTTATTCAAAGAACACTGCTATGAATATTTAGAGAAATTAAATAATGATTACTGCTCTTGGTTTTTCCTAGAACTTAGAATAATTTCATCACAAACAAAAAATTTGGTCTAATGTTTTCAACAGGGACTACATAACCCTGGTCCTTATTCAGAATTTTGGCATATATTCATTATGTACTTTAGGCAATCTATCATTACTTCTTCAGTTTGCAGTACTGTAATTATCGACTTCACAAGGGATATTGTGAAGTTTAGTTAATTACATTTATAACATTTTTTGAAGGTCACGGATGAAAGAGGGGTGTAAGGCATACATACAATTAATTTATATGTACTTGGTGAAAAAATGCACCTTAAAAATATTTAACAGCAACAACATGGATGAACCTTAAAGACATTATATGCTAAGTAAAATAAGCCAGTCAAGGACGAATGCAGTATGATTCTACATATATGCGGTACCCAGAATAGTCAAATTCATAGAGACAGAAAGTAAAATGATAACTACCAAGGACTAGGGGAAGGAGGAGTGGGAGTTATTAAATGGGTACAGAGTTTCAGTTTGAGAAGATGAAAAAAGTAATGGTTGTGCAACAATATGAATGAATTACTTAATGCCACTGAATACACTTTAAAATGGCTAAAATGGTAAATTTAATGTTATGTATATTTTACCACAATTAAAAAAAACTTGTGTGAAAATCAGAATATGAATCACAATCCAATTTTAACATTTTCTGATTCACTCATTAAGACATGAATCAAATTATCCTTTTGTTCATTCAGTAAATATTTATCAAATGATTTCAATGTGGCAGATACTGTGTTAGACCTGGGAGTATAGCAGTGAAAAAGACAAAGTCTCTGCTTCATAGAAGTTACATTTTCGCAGTAGAGACCTACAATATCATTTTTGCAAACTATCCTTCTTATAGTGATAAGTACTACACTGAAAGGTAAAGAGATGAAATGATGGCAAGGATATATCTCTGAGAAGATAATTACCCTGAGAATGAAGTAAAAAGGAAGACTGCAGATAGAACAGAAGTGCCAAGGCCCTGAGGGGAGAAGGCCTGGTGTTTTCAAAAAATGACAAGAATGCCCAGGGCTAGTGCAGAGTAAGATAGGGGGTAGGAGAGCAAGGCAGAGGCCATAGAAGGCCTGGAAAGCAACAGTAAATACTCTAGATGTTATTCCACATGTGCTGAAAGCCATATGGGATGTTATGACTAAGGGAATGATGTGATTTGATTAAAAAAAAAAAAAAAAAAAACAACAACACTCTAGCCACTGCATATGGAATAATCTTGGGGATATGGGACAGAAAGGAGAATCAAAACACAGTGACCAGTTGAGCAACTATAGTAACTCAGGTAGAAAAAAGAAGACTATCGTGGTAGCCATATTGGTGGTGAAAAAAGTAATTATTTTTTATATTTGGTTGCTGATGACTAAACAAGAAAAAAAAAACCCAACATAATTAAGGATGATTCCAAGGTTTTGGTGAGGTCAACTGAGTAAATGACATTGCCAAATTTTGAGATAAAGAACAATGGGATAGGAATAGGATTGCTGGTGGTGGTAGTGGTAATAGTAGTAAGGAACCAAGAGTGTGATCTTAACAAAGTTAAGTACTCAAGTAAAGAGTTTCAGGAAAGACAACATGACAAAGTGTGACAAATGCTGCTGGGAAAACAACATGAGGGCTGAGAAATGACCACTGGATTTAGCAAGATAAATTATTTTTTGAGGCAGAATCTCACTCTGTCACCCAAGCTGGAGTGAAGTGGCACGATCTTGGCTCATTGCAACCTCCACCTCGTGGGTTCAAGTGATTCTCCTGCCTCAGCCTCCCGAGTAGCTGGGATTAGAGGTGTGCGCCACCACACCCAGCTAATATTTGTAATTTTAGTAGAGACGGGGTTTAACCATGTTGGCCATGCTGGTCTCAAACTGCTGACCTCAGATGCCTCGGTCTCCCAAAGTGCTGGGATTATAGGCGTGAACCACCATGCTGGCCTCAAGATAAATTTCACTGGTGTCCATGACAAGAATGTCGTCAGTGAAGTGGTAAGGACAAAAGAATGAATACAGTAAAAAGCAGAGAAAGTGAGATGAGAATATGAAAGCAGCATATATGGACAACTCTGACGGAGTTTTGCTCTGAAGGGTGAAAAGAAATGGTACTATACCTGGAGGGGGAGTGGTGTCTTCAAAGTTATTTTTGTATTAAAATGGGAGACAGTATAACACATACACTGATGAGATGACCGAGAGAGAGAAAAATGATGGCAAAAATTGCAGAAGCAAGATCAGTGATTACTAAGCATCTAATAAACACTTAAGGCCAGACATGGTGGTTCACATCTGTAATCCCAGACCTTTGGGAGGCAGAGGCAGGCGGATCACGAGGTCAGGAGTTCAAGACCAGCTTGACCAATATGGTGAAACCCCATCTCTACCAAAAATACAAAAATTAGCCAGACATTGTGGTGTGCGCCTATAGTCCCAGCTAGTAGCTAGTTGGGAGGCTGAGGCAGGAGAATCGCTTGAACCCGGGAGGGCAAGGTTGCAGTGAGCTGAGATTGCACCACTGCATTCCAGCCTGGGCAACAGAGTGAGACTCTGTCTCAAAAAAAAAAAAAAGAAAGAAAAGAAAAGAAAAAGAAAGAAAGCTTATAACTGTCCTTGCTGCTGGAAATACAAAGGTAATAAATATAAGACATGAAACTGAATGAAGGATTCTATGGAAACTATATTGAAAATCATGAAGGGAAATACTACAAATAGATAACTAAAAAATCATTTAGAAACAATATTATTGGCCGGGCGCGGTGGCTCAAGCCTGTAATCCCAGCACTTTGGGAGGCCGAGACAGGCGGATCACGAGGTCAGGAGATCGAGACCATCCTGGCTAACACGGTGAAACCCCATCTCTACTAAAAAATACAAAAAACTGGCCGGGCGAGGTGGCGGGCGCCTGTAGTCCCAGCTACTCGGGAGGTTGAGGCAGGAGAATGGCGTAAACCCGGGAGGCGGAGCTTGCAGTGAGCTGAGATCCGGCCACTGCACTCCAGCCTGGGCGACAGAGCGAGACTCCGTCTCAAAAAAAAAAAAAAAG
>NC_045444.1:45311262-45515193 GCF_002776525.5 Piliocolobus tephrosceles
TTTTTTTTTTTTTTGAGACAGAGTTTTGCTCTTGTTGCCCAGGCTGGAGTGCAATGGCTCGATCTGGGTTCACAGCAACCTCCGCCCGCCGGGTTCAAGCGATTCTCCTGCCTCAGCCTTCCAAGTAGTTGAGATTGTATTTTTATTAGAGATGGGGTTTCTCCATGTTGGTCAGGCTGGTCTCGAACTCCTGACCTCAGGTGATTCGTCCACCTCGGCTTCCCAAAGTGCTGGGATTACAGGTGTGACCCACCACACCCGGCAATGTTGACATATCTTATGATGTGACAGCCATGTCCTTCTAAGCTATATACATGCAGTTGCACAGTATAAAAATGTCATGTACAACCTTTGATTTAATTAACCCCCGTTGGATTTAGACTGAATCAACCTTAGACAAAAAGCAAAGCCAGCAATTTAAGAAAACATCTCCACTGTGCTTCCCTTCTCCCTCTGCAGTATTGACCCATTTCCATTTTTGAATTTTCATTATCCCTGAATTCTATAATTCACCACCTAACAGGAGGCCATTTATATATCATTTACACAAATTTTCCTTATCTCCAGAGTACCCTTCCCTTTGCTTATTTAACTATTTGCCACTTGTTCTCTTGTCTCCTTAAAAAAATCAAGAATTTGAAAGTTAGAAAGACTACTAATTACATATTTGTGTAATATAGATAAGTTACTCACACATTTGCATTTTTAACTTTCCCCCTTCTAATTATAAGATCCTTTTAAACCTTTTGTAATTTTGTATCTTTTACTGTTCTAAAATAAGATGTGAGGTAAAATACTAAGGTACATAATATACCGAATAAAATGCAAACTAAGGAAATGGAGAAAGAAAAATAGGATGAGGTTAAGAATAACGGTGGAATTAAAAATGTAATCAGGGGCCAGGCGTGGTGGCTAATACCTATAATCCCAGCACTTCGGGAAGCCAAGGCAAGTGGATCACCTGAGGTCAGGAATTTCAGACCATCCTGGCCAACATGATGAGAACTTGTTTCTACTAAAAATACAAAAATTAGCCAGGCATGGTGGTGTGTGCCTGTAGTCCCAGCTACTTGGGAGGCTGAGGCAGGAGAATTGCTTGAACCCAGGAGGCAGAGGTTGCAGTGAGCCGAGATAGCGCCACTGCACTCCAGCCTGGGAGACAGAGCGAGACCCAGTCTCAAAGAAAAAAAGAAAAAAAATCATTTAACAAGACCCTGTAGACTTTGTTACTGGGGAGACCTATAAATACATGGCTTTTAGTTTCCTGGTCATCAGTGCAAAGAACAAATGGCTGTCATATACAGCTTTTATTTGTTTATATCACTTACAGTATTCATAAGGTAAAAATAAATCATTTTCTTGAAAGCAGCACAGTTTTTTGTTACTGAGACCTGAGGTAAGTCATTCTACTGAATTGTCAAAAATATTCCAGTAAAGAAAATGTGGCACATATACACCACGGAATACTATGCAGCCATAAAAAAGGATGAGTTCGTGTCCTTTGTAGGGACATGGATGCAGCTGGAAACCATCATTCTCAGCAAACTGTTGCAAGAACAGAAAACCAAACACCACATGTTCTCACTCATAGGTGGGAACTGAACAATGAGATCACTTGGACTCTGGAAGGGGAACATCACACACCGGGGCCTATTATGGGGAGGGGGGAGGGGGAGGGATGGCATTGGGAGTTATACCTGATGTAAATGACGAGTTGATGGGTGCAGCACACAAACATGGCACAAGTATACACATGTAATGAACCTGCACATTGTTCACATGTACCCTAGAACTTAAACTATAATAATAATAATAACAATAAAATACTCCAGGAATAAATTCAATGTGTTTTGTAGGACTATTTCTTTAACATCTTTCAGAATTCGTCATGGCATATTGCTTGGGCATTTTGGCAGCTAAAATAAGAGGGTTTGAGAATGTTGCACATTATTTTAATTCCAGGACGAGTTTGAAATATCCAGAGTAACAGTATTCCCCATGTTTCAGGTATTCCTCCCTACAATACTACAATTTAAAAATCAGGCTGGGCGTGGTAGCTCACACCTGTAATCCCAGCACTTTCGGAGGCCGAGGCCAGCAGATCACGAAGTCAAGAGACTGAGACTATACTGACCAACATGGTGAAACCCCATCTCTACTGAAAATACAAAAATTAGCTGGGCATGGTGGCATGCACCTGTAGTCCCAGCTACTTGGGAGGCTGAGGCAGGAGAACTGCTTAAACCCAGGAGGCGGAGGTTGCTGTGAGCCAAGATTGTGCCACTGCACTCCAGCCTGGGGTAAGAGCGAGACTCGGTCTTAAATAACTAAAAATAACTAAAAATAAAAATCACAATAAATTTTTTTGAGATAAAATTCACCAATTTAATCTCTGGAAAGTGTACAGTTCAGTGGTTTTAGTACATTCACAATGTTGTGCAACCATAACCACTATCTAATTCCAGAACATTTTATCATTCCCAAAAGAAACACGATACCAATTAAGCAGTCACTCTCCATTCCTTCATCTGTCTCTGGTGAATTCTCTTCCTCCTCACCCATCAGATGTATTGCCTAGCTAATGAACAGCTGATGTCCATAGAAAATCATATTGTTAACATTCAACAAAAACTTGAAATTGTTAAATAATCAGAAAAAGATAGACATTAAAACAGCATGCAGCCTTTCAACAAAAACTATCAAAATCAATAGATTATAGCTTGAAAAAGAAAAAGCATGTAATTCTTTCATCATGACTGGATTAAGGTATGCAACAAAAAAATTATCACTCGGATGAATCAACTGCTGAAAATGATCAAATTTGTATTTATATGTATTTAACTATAAATTATTTAAATGAGTTCTTAAGTTCTCATTCATGAGAAAGGAGTTCATGCAGACTGAAGAGTTAAAAAAAAGCTCTTTTATTTTGAACTTTAAAAGTAATACTAGTTTTATTGTCTTTCAACAGTGGCTAAGATGGTTGCCTGGACTGACAGTGCCTGAATTACTCTGGACTGAACAGGCAATATGTTTCTTTAAAGTTATAGGAATAGAAGATACTGATAAATGCTCAAACTAACTAATCAGATTCAATTAGCAGCTAAAGTGAAAATAAAACTTCTGAGTTTCCTAATTGTGATTCTTAAGAGCTGAATTTAAAACAATAATACTAGGAGAAGAGGACAAGGTCATGAAAAGTTGTCAGACTTAATCACTTGAATATCTAAATTGATTAGGTATAAATTTTAATTCACTATTATCTTAGTACATGAGTTTTACTATACTATTTATAAGTTTTCCCTCATATTAGGGTTTTCATAACACTAGATTACTTGAGATGATCTTTTTTTTCGTACTTATTGATGCACTGGCAGCATTTACTAAATAACGATTAATAGATGTCATCTATTCCATAACAAATCATGCCTTGACTTACAATTTCAACATATATCTCTATTATAAATGATACAAAAGCATTACATATTTACACCACTCAACATTGTTCTCAAAACAACCAAAAAAAGATTTAAATGAAAAATAAGATTATTATTCTCAAACTGCTAATGAATTAAACAAGCATAAAAGATAGAATTATTCACAGAGAATGGCTACCCACAGTCTTTGAAAAAACTATGACATGAGCTATTCAAGACGAAACCAATGACTGGGGAGCAATTCAAAGAATATCAACTTTTGCAACACATGCAGTTTCTGTTCTTCCTTTTCCTATCATACCTAGACAAGACAGGCAAAAAACTTTTAATAAAAATAAGAAACAAATGTAATGCTAAACTTCTATAATTACCCAACTCCTCAGCAAGTTTTCTAATAGTTAGCAGAAAAAATACAAAAAGATACAAACATAATATACACATTTTAAAAGTTGTTAGATTTAGGATTTTACAAAGTAACATATAATAACAGATATTTAAACTTTAAAAATACACTTTTTAGATTCAAAATAAAAAATTGATTTCACACTTTTCTAACTTTTTTATTGTCATAGTATTTCAAAAACGTAGCCAGATGTGGTAGCACACACCTGTAATTCCTGCACTTTAGGAGGCGGAGGAGATAGGACTGCTTGAGCCCAGGAGTTTGAGACAGCAGTGAGCTAGGACCACCACAGTGACTCCAGCCTGGGTGACAGAGCAAGAGCCTGTCTCATAAAAAAAAAAAAAAAAAAAAAGTACATAAATGAAAATTAGGTCATTTTCAGCAGTTAATTCACCTGTGAGATCATTTTTATTGTTGTCTACCTTAATTCAAGTAAGCCAGGTCAATAGGTTAAAATACAAAAAAAAAAAATCCATGATGAAATAAAGTCTGTGCACAGTGTCTGACATATAGTACGTTTTCAATATACATCTGCTAAACTAAGTTGCATATATTATCTGTTCCTCACCTTACTCTGAGGTACAATACCAGTGTAAAGAGAATAAAGATTCTTATCTATGGTTTAAAACTTAAAACTTAGAATGTTCTTACTTAGAAATCAATTTCACTTTAGAAAACAGAATTTCATTAAAGTTTTTTTTTTTTTTTTTTGGAGAGTCTCGCTCTGTGACCCAGGTCAGAGTGCAGTAGCGCAATTTCAGCTCACTGCAATCTCCGCCTCCTGGGTTCAAGCGATTCTCTTGCCTCAGCCTCCAGAGTAGCTGGGACTACAGGGGCCCGCCACCATGCCTGGCTAATTTTTGTATTTTTAGTAGAGACGGGGTTTCACTGTTGGCCAGGCTGGTCTCAAACTCCTGACCTCGTGATCTGCCCGCCTTGGCCTCCCAAAGTGCTAGGATTACGGGCGTGAGCCACCGTGCCCAGCCTCATTACAGTATTTTTAATGGGATTTCACAATATAGAAGGCAGGATATAAAAAGTATAAGTAATACTCAATTTGAAAATCTTTCCTATATATCACTCTGAGAAGGTAGTGACCTCACCTTGACTGGCATTTTCCTGCCATTTACATCCCAGCACATTTTTCACCCTTTCTCTGTCTCTGTCTTATTTCCACTTGTCAGGCAAAAAGCAACCTTCTCCAGAAATACTTTTTAACCTCTGACCTCTCCCTTCCAACTCTAGCTGCACTCCATCGCACTCCCTGCAGGTTGGATAAGTGTGGTAATATTTCATAAGATGCTATGCATATCTTTATCATTGAATAATTTATCCCCTATTGTTAGCATTTTCTTTTTTGTTGTTGTTGTTTTTTGAGATGGAGACTCACTCTGTTGCCCAGGCTGGAGTGCAGTGGAACGATGATCACAGCTCACTGCAACCTCCTCCTCCTGGGTTCAAGAGATTCTCCTGCCTCAGACTCTCGGGTAGCTGAGGTTCAGGTGCCTGCAACCTTGCCTGGCTAATTTTTGTATTTTTAATAGAGACGAGGTTTCACCATGTTAACCAGGCTAGTCTTGAACTCCTGACTGCAAGTGAACCAGTGAGCCTCAGTCAGGATTTTCTTTTTATCAATTTGTTTTCTGTCTTCAAATTTCAGAAAAGCCAGGATTATGTCTGATACTGATGGGGTTCAGGAAATGCTCTCCCAAAAAACATGACACTGTGACATACTGAATATTTTAAGCTAAAGAAATCTGAGAAACAGCATGTGCAGGAAGCTTAGCCATGAATCTAGGATGTGTAGAAAGAAAGATATTTTTCCTTCCCTATAATATATAGTAGATGCTGGGGTGTAGTAATAAATATTTGCTCTTTACCCCTAGTTACTGGTACGGAAATCCTAAAAACCCTGGAATTCACTGTCTTTTATGCTAAACAGATGACTTATGGGGTGGGGAGAGCTGGACAGCATCGTGGGTCTGCTCTGCAGAAAAACCAACCACATGATTAGGGAGTTAGAGCTTTCAGTCCTACTCCTGACCTCCAGAGAGGGGAAAGGGGCTGGAGACTGAGTTCAATTGCTAATGGCCAATTGTCTTAGTCCCTATTTTGCTGCTATAACAGAATGGCACTGAATGGGTAATTTATAAATAATAGCAGTTTATTTTACTCACAGTTCTGGAGGCTGGGAAGTCCAAGAGCATGGCACTGGCATCTTGTGACAGCCTCCATGTTCCATCATAACAGGATGGAAGGGCAAGGGAGTGCCGAGATAAAGAGAGGATATCCATCAAATCCATCTCTTGATCAGGAGCCTACTCCCAAGATAACAAACCCACTTCCCAGGTAAGTGCATTAATCCTTTCATAAAGGTGGAGCCCTTATGGCCCAATCACATCTTAAAGGCTGCACTTCTTAACAGTGTTACAATGGCTGCATCAAGTTTCAACATGATTTTTGGAAGGGACATTCAAACCCAGCACAAATTTTCATCAAGCATGCCTATGTAATTAACCCCCCATAAAAACCACTAAATTATGGGATTTGTAGAGTTTCCAAGTTGATAAACAGATCCATGTGCTGAGAGGGTAGCATACCCTGACCCCATGGGAACAGAGGCTCCTATGCTCAGGAGCCTATTACACATTGCCTTATATACCTCACCCACTGGATGCTCATTTGTATCTGTTATAATAAACTGTAAGCATAGCACTTTCCTGAATTCAATGAGTCATTCTAGCAAATAACTGAAACTGAAGGGGGTTGTGGGAACCTGGGATTAGTTTCAGCCTGTCAGAAGTGTGAGTAACCTAGAGACCCTACTGGTGGCTGGCATCTGAAGTGGGGACAGTCTTATGGGACTGAGACCTTAAACTGTGGGATCTACAATAACTTCGAACAGTCACTGTCAGAATGGAATTCAGTTGTTGGAGACCAAGTTGGTGCTGAATAATTGGAGAATTTGTTTTTGGAAAAACACACACAATACTCAATACATTTATTTTGGATAAATCAATAAATGAGTGAAAGTGAACAATAAATACAAGATATATTAAACTACTCATATATTTTATTATTATCATGCATAGGCATGTTTGTAACACTTTTTAAAGCTAGATTTTTGCTGTTCATTCAATTAATTTGTATTGAATTTTTCCATATAGACAGTGCTAAGTACACTCTTTTAAACTATTATTTTCAAGTTTAAAAACACTTAAGTCAACATGCATTATCAAAATCAAAACAAAAACAAAAATCAGATTCTCCTTTATGAAAGACAGAGATTGGCATGAACGGACCTGCTTCTCTCTTAATATTATTTATTATAAGCAACATGAGAATGAGGATTGTGTTTATTGGAATTTTCTTTTCCAGAGATTAACAGGGTGCTTAGAACATGAAAAGTGCTCACTACCTGCTGGAAAATTAAAAGAAATATTATGAGGGCAAGATATCAAAAAGAGGACCAGAAAGTGGGAAAGGAGGAAGTTTTCTAGAGAATTGAAAAAGGATTTAAAAAAGGAGGGGTGGGATATAACTGAATTAGGCCAAAGATTATAAGTGACCTTGAAGAAAGTAACTTCAGATAAATTAGCATGAAAAGTTAATAAGACTGTACAGAGGTAAGACATGAAAGGAGAACCTGTTGCAAGAAAACTGGTAATAAGAGATCCAGAATTGCCAAAATAATCTTGAAAAGGAAGAATAAAGTTGGAGGGTTCACACTTTCTGATTTCAATTTACGACAAAGCTACAGTAATCAAAGTAGAGTAGCATGGCTTAATGCTAGACCTTTAGATCAACAGCATAGAACTGAGATTCAAGAAACAAACCCTTACTTACATGTATAGTCAAATGATACTTTACAAAGGTACCAAAACAATTTAATGGGGAAAGAATATCTTTTCAACAAAAGGTGCTGGAACAACTGAATATTCACATGTAAAAGAAGGAAACTGGACCCCTACCCACACCATACACAAAAAGGAACTAAGAATGAATCAATGACCCAAACATAAGAGCTAAAAACGTAAAACTCCTGGAAGAAAATAAAGGCATAAATCTTCTTGACCTTGGATTAGGCAATGTTTTCTTAGATATGGCATCAAAAGCACAAGCAATCAAAGGAAAAATAGATAATGTGGACTTCTGTCCTTCAAAGGACACTATTAGGAAAGTGAAAAGACAACCCACAGAATGGGAGAAAATATTTGTATATCATATATCTGAAGACAGTTGTATACAAAATGTATTTTAAAAAAACTCTTATAACTACTTAATAATTAAAAACAACACAGCTAGGCACAGGTGGCTCACATCCATAATCCTAGTACTTTGGGAGGCCAAAGTAGGTAGATCGCTTGAGCCCAAGAGTTCAAGACCAGCCTGGGCAACATGGCAAAATCCCTTATCTACAAAAAAAAAAATACAAAAATTAGCTGGGTGTGTTGGCATGTGCCTATAGTTCTAGCTACTCGGGTGGCTGAGGGGGAGGATCCCTGGAGCCTGGGAGGTTGAGGCTGCAGTGAGCCATGATGTGCTACTGCATTCTACCCAGGGTGACACAGTGAGACCCTGACCCTGACAGATGGACAGACAGACAGACACACACACACACACAGAGCACAATTTTAAAATGGGCAAAGGGTTTGAATAGACATTTTATCCAAAGAAGATATACAAATGGCCAATAAGCATAAGAAAAGATGCTCAATATCATTAGCCATCAGAGAAATGCAAATCAAAACCACAATGAGATAGCACTTCACACTCACTAGAATGGCAACAAACAAACAAACAAACAAAAACTAATAAGTGGGGATGTGGGGAAACTGGAACCTTATACAATGCCAGTGGGATTGCAAAATATTGCAGCCACTATAGAAAACATTTTGGCAGTTCCTCAAAAAGTTAAAAATAGAGTTACGTGACCCAGCAATTCCATTCCTAGTATATACACAAGAGAACTACAAACATATGTCCACAACCAAATGTATGTAGGTTTTGTACATGAATGTTCATAACAGCATTATTTCTAATTATTCAAGTGTTCATCAAATAATAAATGGATAAACAAAAATATGACATACTCACATAATGAAATATTATTTGGTAAGAAAATGAAATGAAGGCTGGGCATGGTGGCTCATGACAGTAATCCCAGCACTTTGGGAGGCTGAGGCAGGTGGATCACAAGGTCAAAAGTCTGAGACCAGCCTAACCCCGTCTCTACTAAAAATACAAAAATTAGCCAGGCATGGTGGCACACGCCTGTAATCCCAGTTACTCAGGAAGCTGAGGCAGGAGAATCACTTGAACCCAGGAGGCGGAGGTTGCAGTGAGCCGAGATACCACCACTGCATTCCAGCCTGGGCAACAGAGCAAGACTCCATTTCAAAACAGGAAGGAAGGAAGGAAGGAAGGAAGGAAGGAAGGAAGGAAGGGAGGGAGGGAGGGAGGGGGGGGGGGGGGGGGAAGAAAATTAAGTTGTGATACATGCTGCAACAAGGATGAACCTGGAAAGCATTATGTTACATGACAGAAGTCAGTCACAAGTGACTATATTTTGTATAATTCCACTTACATGCAATGTCCAGAGTAGGCAAATCCATTGAGAGAGAAAGTAGGATAGTGAGTAATAAGAGCTGGGGGAACAGGAAATGGAGAGTGATTCCACAGGGAGTCCTATGCTCCTATGCTCAGGATCCTTTTGGACCTTCCCTCATATATACCAGGGTTACTCCAGCCTGGGCAACAGAGCAAGACTCTGTTTCCCAAAGAAAAAAAACTTCATGTGAAAAGGGAGAGTGGATAGCATGAAAGAGGTTAAAATATACTGGATAAAAAAATAGAAGTGAAGAGGCCGGGCGCGGTGGCTCAAGCCTGTAATCCCAGCACTTTGGGAGGCCGAGACAGGTGGATCACAAGGTCAGGAGATCGAGACCATCCTGGCTAACACGGTGAAACCCCGTCTCTACTAAAAAACACAAAAAACTAGCCGGGCGAGGTGGCGGGCGCCTGTAGTCCCAGCTACTCGGGAGGCTGAGGCAGGAGAATGGCGTGAACCCAGGAGGCGGAGCTTGCAGTGAGCTGAGATCCGGCCACTGCACTCCAGCCTGGGCGACAGAGCGAGACTCCGTCTCAAAAAAAAAAAAATAGAAGTGAAGTCAATTCAACAGGCATGTTTCAAGTGCTTACCATATTCTAGACACGGGGTTATACAGAGCTATAACATTAAGGATATAAAGGTAAATGGAGGAATTCATTAAGTTGAGAAGGCTTAACAAACCTTTGCCTCCAAACAAGCCAATACCCAGATGATCCAAATAAAATTAAAACTGCTTTTAGACTACATGAAGTTTGGAGGACAGAGAGCTCAATTCTACAAACAGCACACTAAAATGCTAGGACCAAAATTCACATACAGTAGTAAAATATCTTTCCTGGCCGGGCGCGGTGGCTCAGGCCTGTAATCCCAGCACTTTGGGAGGCCGAGGCGGGCGGATCACAAGGTCAGGAGATCGAGACCATCCTGGCTAAGACAGTGAAACCCCGTCTCTGCTAAAAATACAAAAAATTAGCCGGGCGCGTTGGCAGGCGCCTGTAGTCCCCGCTACTCGGGAGGCTGAGACAGGAGAATGGCGTGAACCCGGGAGGCGGAGCTTGCAGTGAGCCGAGATGGCGCCACTGCACTCCAGCCTGGGTGATGAGCAAGACTCCATCTCAAAAAAAAAAAAAATATCTTTCCTTTAAGATCTAGAAACTTAAATAATTCCTGAGAAACAAACAGCTTCACAACATTACTAAGAATATAAGTTAGTTCTACAATTTTATTTAAAAGGTCAACTAAACCCAGCTGGTCTTACTGAGAATCAGTAAAGGAAATCTGAATTTGATTCCTAGATTTACCATACACTAGCTATGTAATCTTGGGCAAGTTACTTAGTTACATCTCAGTTTCTTCAACTGTAAGTAGAACAAATATACCCACCTAAGAGAATTCTTGTGAGGATTACACAAATAAATATATGGAAAGCTCTAACAGCATAACATCAATGTGGTCAAAAGATGCTGACAGATAATTTATAGAAAAAATAAAACAGATCAGTCTGGTCAACAAAGTGAGACTCCATCTTTACAAAAAACAAAAACCAGCTAATAAATAAGAAAGAAATAAAGGTGACCAATGCATGAAAATAAACTAACTCTTATGAACAGAGAAATGCAAATTTGAACAACCTTGAGTTATCATTATGCACCAATCAGATTTTATCAAAGGTTTAAAAAAAAAAAAAAACAAAGAACTCAGAATTAGTAGTTTTAGAGGGAGTGTAAATTGATACCACCACTCTGAAAGGCAGTTCGGTAACAAGTATAAAAGTTTTGGCTGGGTGCGGTGGCTCACACCTGTAATCTCAGCACTTTGGGAGGCCGAGGTGGGCAGATCACCTGAGGTCAGGAGTTTGAGACCAGCCTGACCAATATGGAGAAACCCCATCTCTACTAAAAATACAAAATTAGCCAGGCGTGGTGGCACATGCCTGTAATCCCAGTTACTCAGGAGGCTGATGCAGGAGAATCACTTGAGCCCAGGAGATGGAGGTTGCAGTGAACCGAGATCGTGCCATTGCACTCCAGCCTGGGCAACAAGAGCGAAACCACATCTCAAGAAAAAAAAAAAAATTGATACAGCAATTTCGCTTTTAGGAATTTATCCTGTGCAGATAATCACAAGGGTAAAAAGTCACATCCATAAAATGATCATCATAGAACTTTAATGGAAAACTTAGAAATCATTTAAATGTCTATTAATGGACAATAATTAAATTACAGTATATCCATAAAATGATTTGCAGTTATTAATAATTTATATTCTCTACACTAGTTTAAAAAGGAAAGTGTGGCCGGGCACAGTGGCTCACGCCTGTAACCCAGCACTTTGGAAGGCCGAGGCGAGCAGATCACGAGGTCAGGAGACAGAGACCATCCTGGCTAACATGGTGAAACCCTGTCTCTACTAAAAATAAAAAAATTATTCGGGCATGGTGGCCTACGCCTGTAGTCCCAGTTACTCGGGAGGCTGAGGCAGGAGAATCGCTTGAACCCCGGAGTCAGAGGTTGCAGTGAGTGGAGATCAGTCTGGGCTACAAAGCCAGTCTGGGCTACAAAGCGAGACTGTGTCTCAAAAAAAAAAAAAAAAAGAAAAAAAAAAAAAAAAAAAAAAAAAGGAAAGCGTGGCTAGGCATGGTGGCTCATACATGTATTCTCAGCCCTTTGGGAGAACGAGTTTGGAAGACAAACCTACAGCCAATATCATACTGAATGGGCAAAAACTGGAAGCATTCCCTTTGAAAACTGGCACAAGACAGGGATGCCCTCTCTCACCACTCCTATTCAACATAGTGCTGGAAGTTCTGGCCAGGTCAATCAGGCAAGAGAAAGAGTTCAAGACCAGCCTGAGCAACACAGTGAGACCCTCATTTTTCCAAAAATTTTAAAAATTAGTTGGATGCAATGGTGAATGCCTCTAGTCCCAGCTACTCATAAGGATGACACAGGAGGATCATTTTAGCCCAGGGGGTCAAGCCTGCAGTGAGCCATGATGGCACCACTGCACTCCATCCTAGGTGATAGAGTGAGATCCTATCTCTAAAAGAAATATACTTAAGAAATAACATATTCCAGAACATATTATTGATTAAAAAGGTAAATTACAAACCAATAGACTATGACCTTATTTTTATAAACGTGTGTGTATGTTATAGGGAAGAGCATTTACCAGGTTAATGAGGTTAGCTCCAAGTAGTAGAATTTTAAGGGATTTAACTGTCTTTAAAAAATTCTTTCCGCATTAAGTTACACTTTCTATAAGTATGCATTACCTTTATAATCAGAAAAATACTATTTTGATTTCTTTAAATAAATTTGAAAAACAAAGAACTAAAAGAGGATACCAGTTCTTGGTCCAACGATTGTTTTCACTACACAAAATGATTTGCTTGATCCAAGCAAATGTTAAGTTAGGGAGGAAAAGTACTTTAAATGTGCCCTAAGATTAGAGAAACCTGACAGCCTAAGGAACGATGAAAACTAATAACAATTATGTGACAAGACTCAACAATATCTCATCTTAAAACATATCTGCTTCAGTTTAGATTGACCAAAGTCCTTTTATACACCACAAGAAATAAAAGTAGGCACCTTAAGGAGAAAGGTTAAAGAAACAGCTAAGAAATTTACTAAACACACTCAAACTTATAATACTGCTTTTCAAGCTATTCTTAAAGTAATTAAAAGAATTATTCAACATGAGAAAAGAACTGGTTCATTTATGTTAGAGGACTTAAGTAATTTAAAGAAAGCTACATCAAACTGTCTGAAACCTCACTTGTTTTTACTTGTCATTAATTACCTACCAAGATATCACCTGCTGAAAAAAAGAAAAACCTAAAGAAATATAAATTTTAACTTTCCCTAGTATCAACACATGAAAACTGTTTTTTTCCCTTATAAAAACTCTAGTGCTTAGCTTTCTTATTTGAATTCAGGAAAGAGTACTAAATGAAGATAAAAATTCAAAGCAAAAGGAACAACACTGAACAACAGAGTCAAGAAACAGACTGTGGTTTCAATTTTCTACTAACTCAGTCTTAATTTTCTTATAAGTAACACAAGAAGATTGACAAGAGCTTAAAATACTTTTAATGGAGTATCAATGATATAATACACTCTGAAAAATTCACAGTCCATGAAAAAAAGAAAAGTTCTATGATAAAATAAGTTCAGAAAATTGTGCACACAATTTGCCCTTTTTGGAGATCCATAATGCAGAAAAGAAAATATTTTTGTGTAACTCAATGTTTCCCAAAATGAGAGACAAACTACATGTCCCTCAACAAAGGAATGATTTAAAAATGCTTACATAAGACAGATCAACGTGACAAAAAGTTAACAAGGATATCCAGGAACTGAACTAAGTTCTGCAGCAAGCAGACCTAATAGACATCTACAGGACTCTCCACCCCAAGTCAACAGAATATACACTCTTCTCAGCACCACATCGCACTTATTCCAAAATTGACCACATAGTTGGAAGTAAAGCACTCCTCAGCAAATGTAAAAGAACAGAAATTATAACAAACTGTCTCTAGGACCACAGTGCAATCAAACTAGAACTCAGGATTAAGAAACTCACTCAAAATCACTCAACTACATGGAAACTGAACAACCTGCTCCTGAATGACTACTGGGTACATAATGAAATGAAGGCAGCAATAAAGATGTTCTTTGAAACCAATGAGAACAAAGACACAACATACCACAACCTATGGGACATATTTAAAGCAGCGTGTAGAGGGAAATTTACAGCACTAAATGCCCACGAGAAAGCAGGAAAGATCTAAAATTGACACCCTAACATCACAATTAAAAGAATTACACAAGCAACAGCAAACAAATTCAAAAGCTAGCAGAAGACAAGAAATAACTAAGATCAGAGTAGAACTGAAGGAGAAAGAGACACAAAAACCCCTTCAAAAAAGCAATGAATCCAGGAGCTGGTTTTTTGAAAAGATCAACAAAATTGACAAATGACTAGCAAGACTAATAAAGACGAAAAGAGAGAAGAATCAAATAGACGCCATAAAAAATGATAAAGGGGATATTACCAGCGATCCCACAGAAATACAAACTACCATCAGAGAATACTATAAACACCTCTATGCAAATAAACAAGAAAACCTAGAAGAAATGGATAAATTCCTGGACACATACACGCTCCCAAGACTAAACCGGGAAGAAGTTGAATCCCTGAATAGACTAATAACAAGCTCTGAAATTGAGGCAATAATTAATAGCCTACCAACGAAAAAAAGTTCAAGACCAGACGGATTCACAACCAAATTCTACCAGAGGTACCAAGGAGCTGGTACCATTCCTTCTGAAACTATTCCAATCAATAGAAAAAGAGGGTATCCTCCCTAACTCATTTTAATGCCAGCATCATCCTGATACCAAAACCTGGCAGAGACACAACAAAAAAAGAGAATTTTAGTCCAATATCCCTGATGAACATTGATGCAAAATTCCTCAATAAAATACTGGCAAACCGAATCCAGCAGCACATCAAAAAAACTTATCCACCACGATCAAGTTGGCTTCATCCCTGGGATGCAAGGCCGGTTCAACATACACAAAACAGGAAACGTAATCCATCATATAAACAGAACCAAAGACAAAAACCACATGATTATCTCAATAGATGCAGAAAAGGCCTCTGACAAAATTTAACAGCCCTTCATGCTAAAACCTCTCAATAAACTAGGTATTGATGGGACGTATCTCAAAACAGTAAGAGCCATTTATGACAAACCCACAGCCAATATCATACTGAATGGGCAAAAACTGGAAGCATTCCTTTGAAAACTGGCACAAGACAGGGATGCCCTCTCTCACCACTCCTATTCAACATAGTGCTGGAAGTTCTGGCCAGGTCAATCAGGCAAGAGAAAGAAATAAAGGGTATTTGATTAGGAAAAGAGGAAGTCAAACTGTCCCTGTTTGCAGATGACATGACTGTATATTTAGAAAACCCCATCCTGTCAGCTCCAAATCTCCTTAAGCTGATAAGCAACTTCAGCAAAGTCTCAGGATACAAAATCAGTGTGCAAAAATCACATGCATTCCTATACACCAACAATCGAGAAACAGAGAGCCAAATCATGAGTGAACTCCCATTCACAATCGCTTCAAAGAGAATAAAATACCTAGGAATCCAACTTACAAGGGATGTGAAGGACTTCTTCAAGGAGAACTACAGACCACTGCTCAATGAAATAAAAGAGGACACAAACAAATGGAAGAACATTCCATGCTCATGGATAGAAAGAATCAACATCATGAAAATGGCCATACTGCCCAAGGTAATTTATAGGTTCAATACCATCCCCAACAAGCTACCAATGACTGCTTCACAAATTGGAAAAAACTACTTTAAACTTCATATGGATCCAAAAAAGAGCTCGCATTGCCAAGACAATCCTAAGCCAAAAGAACAAGGAGGCATCATGCTACCTAACTTCAAACTATTCTACAAGGCTACAGTAACCAAAACAGCATGGTACTGGTACCAAAACAGAGATATAGACCAATGGAATAGAACAGAGCCCTCAGAAATAATACCACACATCTACAACCATCTGATCTTTGACAATCCTGACAAAAACAAGCAATGGGGGAAATGATTCCCTATTTAATAAATGGTGCTGGGAAAATCGGCTAGCCATATGCAGAAAGCTGAAACTGGATCCCTTCCTTCCACCTTATACAAAAATTAATTCAAGATGGATTAAAGACTTAAATGTTAGACCTAAAACCATAAAAACCCTAGAAGAAAACCTAGGCAATACCATTCAGGACATAGGCATGGGCATGGACTTTATGACTAAAACACCCAGAGTAATGGCAACAAAAGCCAAAACTGACAAACGGGATCTAATTAAAGAGCTTCTGCACAGCAAAAGAAACTATCATCAGAGTAAACAGACAACCTACAGAATGGGAGAAAACTTTTACAATCTACCCATCTGACAAAGGGCTAACATCCAGAATTGACAAAGAACTTAAACAAATTTACAAGAAAAAATCAAACAACCCCATCAAAAAGTGGGCAAAGGATATGAACAGGCACGTCTCAAGAGAAGACATTTAAGCAGCCAACAGATACATGAAAAAATGCTCATCATCACTGGCCATCAGAGAAATGCAAATCAAAACCACAATGAGATACCATCTCACACCAGTTAGAATGGCGACCATTAAAAAGTCAGGAAACAGCAGGTGCTGGAGAGGATGTGGAGAAATAGGAACACTTTTACACTGTTTATGGGACTGTAAACTAGTTCAACCATTGTGGAAGACAATGTGGTGATTCCTTAAGGATCTAGAACTAGAAATACCATTTGACTCAGCCATCCCGTTACTGGGTATACACCCAAAGGATTACAAATCATGCTTCTATAAAGACACACGCACACGTATGTTTACTGCGACACTATTCACAATAGCGAAGACTTGGAACCAACCCAAATGTCCATCAATGATAGGCTGGATTAAGAAAATGTGGCACATACACACCATGGAATACTATGCAGCCATAAAAAAGGATGAGTTCATGTCCTTTGTAGGGACATGGAAGAAGCTGGAAACCATCATTCTGAGCAAACTGTCGCAAGGACAGAAAACCAAACATCGCATGTTCTCACTCACAGGTGGGAACTGAACAATGAGAACACTTGGACACAGGGTCCAGAACATCACACACCGGGGCCTGTCGTGGGGCAGGGGAAGGGGGGAGGGATAGCATTAGGAGATATACCTAATGTAAATGACAAGTTAATGGGTGCAGCACACCAACATGGCACATGTATACATATGTAACAAACCTGCACATTGTGCACATGTACCCTAGAACTTAAAGTATAATTTAAAAAATGCTTACACGTCACTGTATAATCTTTTCAAAGAAAACATTTATACATATTCACATGGCAGACTTCTGTGACATAGGTAGAATATATAATCAAACTACAAAATAATGCATACTTAACTGGATTTTAAAAAATAAGTATATATATTCATATGCATATAAAAAAGTCTGAAAGAATGCACAGCAAACCATTTTAAAGTAATTCTGGAAACTGCAATCAGCAGGGCCAAAGGGAATACATCTACTTTATGAATGGACAGATTTGAGTTTCTCTGGTAAATTGTTTTGTAACACAAATAAGTAGCCAACAGAAAACATAAATGCACTGGGTAAGTTCACATACTTTTTTTTGAGATTCTGTAACCCAGGCTGGAGTGCAGTGTGCGATCACGGCTCACTGAAGCTTCAACCTCCCAGGTTCAAGCTCAGCCTCTGGAGTAGCTGGGACAACAAGCCAGCACTACAATATCTAAATAATTTTTGTACTTTTTTTAAGAGATGGGGTCCCACTATGTTGTCCAGGCTGGTCTTGAACTCCTGGACTCCAGTGATCAGCCCACCTCAGCCTCCCAAAGTGCTTGGATTACAGGTGTGAGCTACTGGGCCTGGCTGTTCATATTATTTAAAATAAATCTTTTCACAACAAAAATATATTGGCTCTTTTATAAATATGAAATTTAATGCATTTCTTCTAACAGAATGTATCTCCAGGTTACTGAATTAAAGACTTCCTAAGATATTCACTGAGGTGTTACCTATAAAAATACACATTAGGAACACTTAAATGCTTATAATAATCAATAGTTAACTAAATGACTAAATATCAACCCAAGAGAATTTTTCAATTTGCCTATTTTATGAATTGCCTACAGTTTTATAAGAATTTTGAAAGCTAACTTGACAAAAATGTGTATAATTATGTAGAATACATAGCAACACAAAATACTTATACATATAAGTAAAAAAATTCCAATGCATAATTTGTTATTTTACCTGTAAAAAATATGAAATATATTCCTTTTTTTTTCTGAGATGGAGTCTCGTTCTTGTTGCCCAGGCTGGAGTACAATGGTGCAATCTCAGCTCACCGCAACCTCTGCCTCCCAGGTTCAAATGATTCTCCTGCCTAAGCCTCCCGAGTAGCTGGGATTACAGGCGCCCACCACCACACCCAGCTAATATTTGTATTTTCAGTAGAGATGGGGTTTCACCATGTTGGCCACGCTGGTCTAGAGCTCCTGAGCTCAGATGATCCACCTGCCTTGGCCTCCCAAAGTGCTAGGATTATAGGCGTGAGCCTGATTTAGGTTTTAAGAGGATCACTTTGGTTGCTATGTTGAGAACAGACTCTTGGGAGTAGGAGCAGTAGCCATTTAGAAGGCCACTACAATTACCCAAGAGATGATAGTAACCTGGGCCACAGAACAGTGAAGGTGATGAAAAACGTGGTGAGAATTCGAATAGATTTTTAAAGTAGAGTCAACACAATTTGTTGACGCCTTGTAAGTGGGATATGAGAGGAGTTAAGACACAGAAAAGAAGAGTCAAGAATGTAGACAAGAATGGAGTCAACGTTGACAGGACATGGTTTAGATCTGTGTCCTCACCAAATCTCATGTTGAAATGTAATCTCCAATATTAAAGGTGGAGCCGGGTGGGAGGTGATTGGATCATAAGGGTGGATTTCTCATGAATAGCCTAGAACCATCCCCTTGGTACTGTTCTTAGAATAGTGAGTTCTTGGGAGATCTAGTCGTTTAAAAGTGTATAGCACCTGGCCACTCTCTCGCTTGCTCCTGCTTTCACCATGTGATGTGCCTGCTCCCCCTTTGCCTGCTGTCATGATTGGGAGCTTACTGAAACCTCCCCAGAAGCAGATGCCACTATGCTTCCTGTACAGCCTGCAGAACCATGAGCCAATTAAACCTCTTTCCTTATAAATTACCCAGTCTCAGTTATTTCTTTATAGCAGTGCAAGAGCAGACTAATACAATAGCGTTTTCTTGGTATGTGCAGTAAGAATGAGTTGTCACTAAGATGGGGAAGACTGTTATAGGGATAGACTTGAGTGGTGAAGTCAAACTTTTGACACTGAACATGTTAAATTTAAGATGCCTCATCAGTGTGCAGGTAGAGAAGTCAAGAAGACAAGACAATTGGCTGTAAGAGTAAAGTGGCTTGCTCCACTTTAAAGAATGTGATATGAAACTTCTATTTTAGGGATATAGTTGCAAAAAACACAATGATTTATAATTAGGGGATCCATCTTCACAGATAAAATATTGTCTGGCCCTCAACAGACACATAAAAAAATATGGTAAATGAATGTGAAAATTGTATTAAATGTTTACATTTATATGCATATATATTTATGATTTTCTGTTTTGACCTTTTTGATTAAATGAATAGCTATCAAATCCAATTGCATTGGATAAGAAGTCTGTTGCTGTAAATTTTGCAAATAATGGTTAAAAGCCATTTTTAAATATGTTAAGTATCCATACTAGAAATATTCTAAATAAAATGGTTAACAGACTTCTACTTTCTCCTTAATTGCCTATTTCTGATACCCAGAATTATTTAATAAAATCAGTTTTATATTTCCTACGTATTAGTTTTATAACTGTAATATAGTGATGCCCTCATTCAATGACTAGGACTTTGTCCCTATGCTAAATGGCGCCGGCCAGACTGCTTTTAAGTTTTTCAGTTTTCTCTCTTATTAGAAGGTGTGACCTGTTTGCTGCCTAAATGCTTATTTAAAGCTAATCTTTTCAACATTATTGGCTTAAATAAATGACTTTTTCTTTACATGTCTACTCATGTCAAATTTTTGGCAAAAGTCACCTTTACACCGCTAACTCAGAAACTATGAGTAAGGCAGATTTCATACTCAGAATCTGAATGTACAAGTCAGTCATTTTATATGTGCTTAGAAGTAGATTATTGTTTTTACAGTAATTATTTTACAACATCAGCTTTAACTTTAAAATTTCACATTAAACCTAAGAACCCATTGCTATTTACTGTTTATTGATAATCTATACATTGTGGTAATGATATTACGATTATAATTTTTTACATCTGACACAGCAAAAAAGAATTTGTGAGGATCTCAAGACTAAAAGTTATTACTTAACCCTTGAAAATGTCTGTTTTATTTTGTGACCCAAACAGTTTTGTTTTGACTTTTTGTAGGGAAAGTGCTCGGCTGTATACACAAATCTGCTGAACAAAAATAAATAAATCACCTACATAGAATTCAGAATTTTTCTTGTAAATTACTACTAACCTTGCTACCAAACTACCTTAAAAGTGTTATCAATCCATTTTCAGTTGAACCAGTTTATCAACTTCAGACTTCTAAGTTTCTTACTAAAGAAAAAAAAATTTAAGGAAGACCAATAATTATTACTTTTGTTCTGTATCCAAACACTACTGATATAAATGAATTATTTATCTTGAACATTAAAAGACTTAAATCCTAGCACTTTGGGAGACTGAGGCAGGAGGACTGCTTGAGACTAGGAGTTCAAGAACAACCTGGGCAACAAAATGAGATCCTGTCCCTACTTAAAAATAACATAAAACATTTTTTAAAAACTAAAGAATAAAAATGTATTGAAAAATTAAAATTATTCCAGATAGAATATACTTAGGTTTGCATAATATAAACTCTAAAACTAAAAAATAAATTGATGTATAAAAGCTAAAATTTAGATTTTCCACTAACAGCTTGATCCTACAAGATCTTACAAGTCTGAAGAGTTCACTACCTAAGAAATAACATTTCTCTCCTCCCTCAAGGACATCTTCCACAATGCCAATAGACATACCTTCCTAAAACCTAAATCTCACTAAACCTAATCATGTCTCTTCCCCTTTTTAATAACTTAACATAAAAATGGGGGGAAAAACTTTATAATATCCTATCACCTGCAGCTTTCTTAATTGCCTATCTAAACCTCACCTTCCAATGTTATGTGCCAGCACTTCCTACAATACCTGAACTTTAAGCCTGCCTGTCCTTTCCCACTTTGCACATCTGGACATACTTCAATTCACTCATCAAAAATTCACTAAAATCTAACCTTTTTAACCAGCTAATATTTATTGACTAAATTACCAAGTTTAAGGCCCAGTGCTATGTTGTAAATATGTAACTCTTAAGATGCAGTCCTTGCCCTCAAAGTTTAACAATCTGGTGCGTTTCTCCCTAAAACCTTACCCCTCTCAGAGCTACCTTTAACATTAAATCTAATTCTCCGGATGTACTTATCATACTATATAGTAATTATTTACATGACTGTTTTCCCCTACTAGTCTGCGAACAGAAAGAAGCAAAATGAATTACCAAAGTAGTTGCTCAGTGCTGCAACTGTATACAATATATCAAGAGCAAAAACAAAAAACAACAAAAAAAGGCCAGGAGCAGTGGGTAATGCCTGTAATCCCAACACTTTCGGAGGCCAATGTGAGCGCACTGCTTGAGCCTTGGAGTGTTAAGATCAGCCTGGGCAACATAGTTGAGACCCCCTCTCTACTAAAAATTATACAAATTAGCTGAACATGGTGGCATGTGTCTGTAGTCCCATCTACTCGGGAGACTAAGGCAGAAGGATAGCTTGAGTCTGGAGTTTGAGGCTGCAGTGAGCTATGATTGTACCATTGCACTTCAGCCTGGGTGACAGACAGATCAAGACCCTGGCTCAAAAGAAAAAAAAAAAAAACCTGCTTGCCAAATGAAACAAAATGTGATAACACCTTACCATTATATAACCATATTTAAATGAGCCTTCATTTTAATCTACAATATAAGATATATTTATGAATTAATGGTGAATCATCTCAGCCAACAACTCCGATATAGGCTGGGTGTAGTGGTTCATGCCTGTAATCTCAACACTTTGGGAGGCCAAGGTGAGAGAACCACTTGAGCCCAGAAGTTGGAGGCTGCAGTGAGCTATGACTGGCCACTGCACTCCAGCCTGGGCAACAGAGTAAGATCTTGACAGACACACACACACACACACACATACACACCCCTCTTAAATATGACCATAGTCCATTATTTCCCCAACGAAGACAATTCTTCAGTGGGGAGGGTCCATCTCAAACTTTGCAGATGTTTAGCACTGCTGGCCCTGCAGACTCAATGTCAATAGCTCGGTTTAGTCATTATGACAAACCAAAACATACAACACATTAAAAAATGCTCCCTAGGTGAATAAGCAGCCCCTAAGATGAGAACCAGTGCTTAGTTTTGTGGCTCTTTTTGACTTTATTTACAAATAAATCATATATTCCATAGAAAATACTTGCCATGCGTCTCTAAAACAAAAACAAAATGTAAGTAAAATAAAAATTGTAATATGAAATTATTTCCTCAAATACTGGGAACATATTTTATATAGTCAGCCACTCTACCTTAGGGAGATATATATAAGCAAAAAGACTAAAGGCAGGTTGAAGCAGTAAGGACCAGAAAGAAAATATGGCATCTAAAGTCTATATGCAGATGCCAGAATTAAACAAACTAATTTATTCAAAAGCAAGATTTTCAAGATGGTCTTTTAAAATGTGGGAAGAAATCATAAAGAATCTAACTTTTATTAAGAGAATAAGAAAAGTTTGCTAACTACTAATGTTTAACACATGGATAAAGACTGCTGCCACTCACAGGACTGAATATTAACGCTTTTTATGCCAAGCTACCTGGCAGGAAGAGTGTGAATTCCACATTGTAGAGGAACTCACAGTGGTATCCTTACTCACACTGCTCAGAATCATAATTTATGGGTCTATAATGAAGTAGATTTATAAATTATACTATTCTAAGCAAACTTTCATAAAAAATGAGGGGTCTTTAAAAAGATTCGTTCCAAAAAACACATGGATTAAACATAATACTAGTTAACGGAATCACAATAAATAACACAAAGTGTGAAAGCTGATGCTTTTGCTACTAGTTATCAGCCACACTGTGAGGAAAAAACAATGATCTCAGCCAAAAAATAACTATAAATTTAAGAAGAAACTATTTGAGTTACCATATTTATTATTGTTAACAATCACCCTAAGTTTCTAATTCACTTTGAGAAACTGGCTAATAAGAATATAAAGCATTTGCAATTAGCAAAATATCTTAAGACAGTTTATATAATCTTTATCTCATCCTATTTCATTTATATTTCTTAGTGTATATCTGACATAAAATACTAGAATATTACTAAATTTATGTAATCCATAAACAAATATACTGGTGATCCATGCTCTAAAACATTTTTATTGATAGGGAAACACAAAATAGTTCTAAGACCATCATTATAGAAGACAGGAGTCTAAAATAATGTAGTCTAAGAAGAATTTCCCAAATCTTTTAAGTCAACCAGATTTAAGGATACCCAGCAAGGCCGGGCCCGGTGGTTCACGCCTGTGATCCCAGCACTTTGGCAGGCCGAGGCAGGCAGATCATTTGAGGTCAGGAGTTCGAGACCAGCCTGGCCAATGTGGTAAAAACCCATCTCTACTAAAAATACAAAAATTAGCCAGGCATGGTGGCAGGCACCTGTAATCCCAGCTACTTGGGAGGCTGAGGCAGGAGAATCACTTGAACCTGGGAGGCAGAGGTTGCAGTGAGCCAAGATCATGCCACTGTACTCCAGCCTGGGCAACAAGAGCAAGACTCCATCTCAAAACAAACAAACAAACAAACAAACAACAACAAACCACCCAGCAAGAACTGGCTATTGTTAATCATCCACTCAAAAAAAAAAAAACGAAAAACAAGTAAAAACTCCTCAAAAATAGGCCAAGTGCGATGGCTCACGCCTGTAATCCTAGCACTTTGGGAGGCCAAGGTGGGTGGATTACCTGAGGCCAGGAGTTCAACACCAGCCTGGCCAACATGGTGAAATCCCATCTCTACTAAAAATACAAAAACTTAGCCAGACATGGTGGTGGGTGCCTATAATCCCAGCTACTAGAGAGGCTGAGGCAGGAGAATTGCTTGAACCCGGGGGCGGAGGATGCAGTGAGACAAGATCGTGTGACTTCACTCCAGTCTGGGAGAAAGAGCAAAAGTCCGATTAAAAATAAACAAACAAACAAACAAACATATATGGGAATAGATTAGATATAAGAATTGAAAATTTTAAAGGTAACAATCAGTGAAAAGATGCTTTAACTCAGGGTCTCAAAGCAAAATAATTTCAAAAAGGTATGCTATTCCCTAATTGCAAAAATGGCAGGGGGGCATGGTGAAATGGAAAGAAGCAAATTTTTAGCAATCTCTAATAGTTCTTCTATTCACAGTCTGGACTGTATCAGATTTACTTACATTTCAAGAGGAAAATAAAAAGTGTAAAACAGCACTTTTAAAAGGCTTCTAACTAGCCTTTAAAAATCATTTTTACATTTAAAATTTTTATTTTTAAACATTTCTTGAGTTGATAAACATGTAACATTAAATCTGCTTACATTTAATAGTATTTTAATGCATTCTTATCAGATTATAAGATCTATATCTCTGTTTTTAGGTTCACTTAAGTAGTATCTGTGAAAACGTTTTGTCCACCGTGGACTGACATGAAATAATATCAAATCTCATTGCCTAAAAAGTAGATGTTACTACTTCTGAATAAAAATCACATTATAAACATTTAAAAGTATAACTATTACATAGAAATGAAAAGTTCTTTTCCAACTATTAAAAGAGCTCTTTCCTAAAAGCTTTCTAGGCAAGTAAACAACTCTGAAGCAAATGAAAATTAAGTTCCAGACTTTTTTTTTTCCTGATCAACAGGCTTTCATTACACACTTACTTCCATCAGAACAGGAGTTGTAATGGGACATGGCAAGTACAGGTGAAGAGTTATCTCATTAATTTCAGTTGCTGGGTTTCTTGCCAGTTCCCCAGTCTACTTCTGTTTCTATGGCAACAAAGGTAGGATAAGGAAAACAGAAGGAACCACTTTCAGGTAACAGCTAAGTGGGGAGAGTCAAAGTATTGAATGGCATATACAGTAATTTAATTTTAAGAAAATAATCTAAAATATTTTTTAAAAGAAGGAAATTGCAGTTCATACAACCTTAAAAATACTCAAAGGGAGGACCTTGCCATTCCAATATTTTTCCTTGATTGTTTTCATGAAAACAGATTTAAATTTTACTGATAACTTTTCTAGAAATTTGATTCCACTCTTACTATGGGGTGGCCCAAAACGCAAAAAACAAAACCAGAAATCACCAAATGTCCAGATTCATTTTCTAGCAAAAATCACAGTACTTGAAGTAATGCTTTTTAAAAAATATTCTATCATATTTTTTTAAACTCTTACTTTCTTTAAAATAATTGATTCTAACATGGCCCTTTAATCTAAGCAAAGCAGCTACATTTAAGTTCGAGACCAGGCTGGGCAACAAGGCAAGACGCTCTCTCTACAAAAATTATTAAAATTAGCCAGGCATGATGGTGGGTGCCTGTATTCCCAGCTACTCAGGAGGTTGAGGCGTGAGGATCTGCTGAGCCTGGAAGGTTGAGGCTGCAGTGAGCCATGTTTGCACCACCAAACTCCAGCTTGGGCAACAGAGTAAGACACTGTCTCAAACAAACAAAAAAACAAAGAAAAAGAAAAAAAAAGAAATAAACCCCATCTGTTAATATGAATCTTCCACATATATATACTGTGTATCAATAAATTACATACAGTGTGTCTGGAATGGACATTTCCTCAGTAGATTTACTAAGTAATTCTGGGATCATGTTAAGTCTGTAAATATTCAATATCATGAATTTTATTTATTCATTTATTTATTTATTTTTAGAGACAGGGTCTTGCTATATTGCCTAGGCTGGTCTTAAACTCCTAGGCTGAAGCCATTCTCCTGCCTCAGTTTCCCAGTGCTGGGATTACAGGCGTGAGCCACTGCACCTGGCCCAATATCATGACTTTAACAGATTTTTAAAACTGCTTGTTCTTTTCCAAGTTGCTTTATATTCAAAATTATCTTCTTTCCTCTCTCACAACATTCCCATTCTCAAAAGAGACTGTCTCTCTCAATCTCATCCACTCACTTTGGTGGAAGCAAGTTGTCATGTCAGACACAGCACCATGGAAATGACCATGTGATCAAGAACTAAGGCCTCCCACCAACAGAACAGGGATAAGGAAAAAAGGCCTGCAAAGGACTATATGAACTTGGAAGCAGACCTTCTAGCCCCAGTTGGGCCTTGCAATGACTGCTGCCCTAACTGACAGTGTGACAGCCACCTCTTGAGAGACCTTAAGCCAAAACCACCCAACTAAGCCACTACCAGATTCCTGAACTACAGAAACTCCAATAACAAATATGTTTTAACCTGTTAAGTTTTGAAATATTTGCTAAACAGAATTAGATACATTAATAAAGTATCTTATTCATCTCTTTATTCCCTCTCACCCCAACACTGAGTTCCTTGCCTGGAGAAGATACTTAGTAAATAAACGACTAAGCAAAGCCTTAAGACGTGTGACGCAGTTTGGCCAAAACTCATGCCAAATAGAATTCCTCTACTGCCAAGGGAAACAAAAATTTAAGCCCCTAACTCCATATGATAACTAAAGTAATAAAAAGAAAATACATGTTCACTTAATAAAACATATGATATGCTAATCTGTGCCATCAGAGAACAAAGAGTATGGCCAAAATCTATATTCCCACCTTTGATCATGCAAACTTTGGCCAAATCTCTGTATTTTACCTTTGTAGAATCTGGAATGTACTTCTATGTATTCTATCAGTTGAAATCTTATCCCTCTTACAATAATGTTCCTGCAAGGAAAAATTATGGAAGACTTTAACAAAGGGGAAAAAAAAGATTATGTCCTATCTAGGGCATCATATCAAGTTATCTGACCCTTTCAGAATTGTTTTGGGGGTTGTTTTTCATGGTAAAATACACATACCACTATCCCCACTTATCCATGTTTTTACTGTGAGGTTTCAGTTACGAGCAGTTGGCCAACGTCCAAAAATAATAAAAGGAAAATTTTAGGAATTAACAATTCACAAGTTTTAAATTGTGTGCCATTTTGAGTAGCATAATGAAATTTCATGCCTTCCCCCTCCATCCTGCCTGGGATACAAATCATCCCTTTATCCAGCATATCCACTCTATAAATGCTACCTGCCTGTTAGTCATCTAATAGTTGTCTAGTTATTAGATTGACAAAACATAGTCATCCACTGGGGGTTGGGCAGCAACCACTGAGTGTCTTGGAACGTATTTCCTCGGGGACAAGGCAGGGACTACTGTAATATAACATTTGCCATTTTTGCCAGTTTTTTAAAAAGCCTACATTCTCCTATCCAAGTACTAACCAGGCCTGTCCCTGCTTTGCTTTAGAGATTAGAGATCGGGCACATTCTTTAACCATTTTTAAGTGTACAATTAGCTGGCATGAAGTGCATTCACAACAATGTGCAACCTCCACCACTATCCATTTGCAGGCCTTTCAATTCTCTTTGAACTAAATTCTCAGACAATAAAAACACTGAACTTCTAATATTCTGCATGTGCATTAAAAAACAAAAAATAATTAGAAAAACTAAGTATTTTAGTTTTTAAGATCTTAATAACCCAAGTTTACAAAAGAAAGGTAAATCTTTGGCAAATGGGACTAATTTAATAAATTCAAATTTTAAAAATTTATGGCTTTAACCAATCGGACAAGCTAGGATTAATCCTATATGTTTACAACATGAAACAGATAAATTCCCATGTTCATGTAAATTGAATCACTATTTTGACAGGTTTTGTTTTTTGACATGTAATCTTGCTTTGTTGCCCAGGATGGAGTGCAGTGGTGTGAATATGACGTGCTGCAGCCTCCGCCTCCTAGGCTCAAGGGATCCTCCCAGCTCAGTCTCCCAAGCAGCTAGGACTACAGGTGCATGCCACCATACCCAGTGCATTTTTCGTAGTTTTTGTAGAGACAGGGTTTCACCATGTTGCCCAGGCTGGTCTCAAACTCCTAACCTCAAGCTATTTGCTTGCCTTAGCCGCCCAAAGTGCTGGGATTACAGGCCCAAGCCACCGGGCATGGCCCGACAAATTTTTATTTCAACAATAAGTATATTTTGTAGCCTGGCGGCTTGAAGATAATTTTCAGATCTTTAGGTAACCTAAAACTTTGGACTGATATGAAATAATTATTCAGTGCATAGTAACTTCTAATTAAGATAAAATACTGAAACATTGATTACTACGCATCATTTTAAACATACACTTTTTTTTGTTTTGTTTTTTAAACGGAGTTTTGCTCGTTGCCCAGGCTGGAGTGCAATGGCATGATCTTGGCTCCCCGCAACCTCCAACTCCTGGGTTCACGCGATTCTCCTGCCTCATCCTCCTGAGTAGCTGGGATCACAGGCATGCACCACCATACCTGGTTAATTTTGTATTTTTAGTAGAGATCGGGTTTCTCCATGTTGGTCAGGCTGGTCTCAAACTCCTGACCTCAGGTGATCTGCCCACCTCAAACGCCCAAAGTGCTGGGATTACAGGCTAAACATACACTTTTGTTTCTTGTTTTTATATACTAATGACAAGCTGTTTTAGGTCATGTTAGTGGAAGTGTCAATTTTTGCCACTTTAAGAGGTGAAAAAGAGATATGTGTGCTGTAAAAAGTGGTGTTGTGTGTGCTCATGAACTCTACTCGCCTGCTAAAATGCTGGTATATGACACAGTTCTCAATTATTCATCTCCAACTTTTCTCTGTAAAACAGAAATTAGTCACTTCGACTAAAAGTTACAACTAATATGATTCGTTGACATTTGTTACATAAGTTTAGCCTGAAGCTGCCTCCTTACATATTTTAAGTTCAGCCTAAAGGTTTCTCTATACATTCTGAACTATATCTAACAAGTGGAGGTATAAACAGTTCAAAGCCCACTTTTGTGCCAGTCACCCAGTTTTGGCAAATCAAATGTGGCCAATTGTTCCAATTGTGTTCAACTAAGGCAAACACCAAGCTGTAACCAATCCAGCTATTTCTGTACCTCACTTCTGTTTTCTGTATGTCACTTTCCTTTTTCTGTCCATAAATCTTCTTCCACAACTTCACTATGCTGGAGTCTCTGAGTCTAACTCTGGCTCGGGAGGCTGCTTGATTCGTGAATTGTTCTTTGCTCAATTAAACACTTAAATAAATTTGGCTGAAGTCTTTCTTTTAACAGACTATACCAGGAGCAATAGTGACACGGAATCACAGCTCGGAGTGTGCATTTATTTTCAAGAAAAAGGAGTAGTATTGTTCTAAAGAAGGGATTCTTGTGCATTTTGGTCTCTTGGCCTCTTTATACTCTTAGGACTTGTTGAAGACTCCAAAAGAGTTTTTATTTTACATAGGTTGTAACTCTTGATGTTTGCCATATTGGAAATTAAGACTGAGACATATTTTTAAGTGCTTATTTACTGTTTCATTTGAAGACAACAATGATTAATATATTGCATATTAGCAAATTTTAGTTTTATAAAAATATGTGTGATACCACAGATCCCGTTAGAGAGAAGCACTGCCCTAAATGTCTGTTTGTTCAAGAATATAAAAGACAATGAAGGACCTAACCTAGAAAGTAAATTTTGTCTTGATTTATAACAGCTAATATAGAAAAGAAGCTACCAAACATTTTATTTTTGTTCTTTCTCCATTGTTTTTATATTTTTAAATTTTTTATTTCCATAGGGTATTGGGGGAATAGGTGGGGTTTGGTTACATGAGTGGTGATCTGTGAAATTCTGGTGCACCCATCACCTGAGCAGTATACACTGCACACAATTTGTAGTCTTTTATCCCTCAGCCCCCCTTCCCACCCTTTCCCCCCTGAATCCCCAAAGTCCACTGTGTTATTCTTATGCCTTTGCATCCTCATATCATAGCTTAGCTCCCACTTACGAGTGAGAACATACAGTGTTTGGTTTTCCATTCCTGAGTTACTTCACTTAGAATAATAGTCTCCTATCTTATCCAAGTTGCTGCAAACCCCATTAATTAATATCTTTTTCATACGATGACTTCTTTTCTTCTGGGTAGATACCCAGTAGTGGGATTGCTGGATCAAATGATTGTTCTACTTTTAGTTCTTTCAGGAATCTCCACACTGTTTTCCATAGTGGTTGTACTAGTTTACATTCCTACAACAGTGTAGAAGTGTTCACCGTTCACCACATCCAAGCCAACATCTATTATTTTTTGGCTTTTTGATTATGGCCATTCTTGCATGAGTAAAGTGGTATTGCATTGTGGTTTTGATTTGCATTTCCCTGATCAATAGTGCTGTTGAGCATTTTTTTCTTGTTTGTTGGCCATTTGTGTATCTTCTTTTGAGAACTGTCTACTCATGTCCTTAGCCCACTTTTTGATGGGACTGTTTTTTTTCTTGCTAATTTGTTTGAGTATTTAAAATGTTCAAAACATTTTAAATTTTAGAAAATTTCACTCAACATTGATGGACTTGCTTCCTTAGAATACTAGTTAATTCCTTCATCTTCAATGTGAAAGGCTATTCTATACCTTCTGTGTAAAGTACCTAAATAGAAGAAATCCTGTATCCTAACAGAATAATTTTCTGTGCTTATGTTGAGTTCATTATGTCCTTGATCATCAAAAGAAAAAAAAAATGAATAGGTTCTTCCTCAGGTATGAAACAGGTAAGGTCTTACCTTTTCAAATGTTTTTTGAGATGGAATCTTGCTCCGTTGCCCAGTGGAGTGCAGCGACACGATGTCAGCTCACTGCAACCTTCGCCTTGCAGGTTCAAGCGATTCTCCTGCCTCAGCATCCCAAGTAGCTGGGATTTCAGGCATGTGCCACCACACCCTCAGGTGATCCGCCTGCTTTGGCCTCCCAAAGTAATGGGATTACAGGAGTGAGCCACCTCATCCAGCCAGGCTTTCCTGTCTATGTTTTATTGTTATTCTGATTAAATAAGTAACCAAAGCTTCTTTCTCAGGCAGCTATGACTCTATCTCAATCAAACCCCAAATATCCTAACAACTCTCTATTTGTGTTCCCCCAATCAGATCCTAAATATAGAAAAATAAAATAAAACTTTCACAACACACTAAATACACCAAACTATCTTTGAGATTTCCCAGTGTGCCTCAATAAGACCACATAGACCTTTTTTTTTTTTTTTTTTTCTGAGACAGAGTCTTGCTGTGTCGCTTAGGCTGGAGTGCAGTGGCACGATCTCCACTCACTGCAATCTCCACCTCCCGGGTTCAAGCAATTCTCCTGCCTCAGCCTCCCGAGTAGCTGGCATTACAGGTGCCTACCACTACGCCCAGTTCATTTTTGTAGAGACAAGGTTTCACCATATTGGCCAGGCCGGTCTTGAACTCCTGATCTTGTGATCCGCCTGCCTCAGCCTCCCAAAGTGCTGGGACAACAGGCGTGAGCCACTGCGCCTGGCCGACTTACTCTTTCACCTCATAAAAAAAGAGTTGCTGGAAAGAATTGGGTTTACTTGACATGTTACTCTCACAAGAACTCCATGGGAAAAGTGTGAAATCAAAAGAGATATTTAGCTTTTCCTAGGTTAATATTATATAGATAACATGTTATTAGTACAAATATTTCAGAAAACTTATGTTTTATGAGAAATCCCTGGGAATGTATCGATGTCTTTACTGTCCATTATAATTTTACTTTCGGGGGAAATACTGATCGAAAACTCAAGAAATAACTACGGGCGGGTGTGGTGGCTCACACCTGTAATCCCAACACTTTGGGAAGCCGAGGTGGGTGGATTACAAGGTCAGGAGTTTGAGACCAGCCTGGTAAAACAGACCAGCCTGGCCAACATGGTGAAGCCCTGTCTCTATTAGGCAGAGGTTGCAGTGAGCTGAGAGACTGAGCCACTGCATTCCAGCCAGGGAGACAAGAGTTAGACTCTGTCACATAAATAAATAAATAAACTATAGCTGTTAACTGGGTGTGGTGGCAAAAGTGAGACTCTGTCTCAAAAATAAATAAAAAATAAAATATAGCTGTTAATCAAATGTGGTGGCTCATGCCTATAATTCTAGCACTTTGGGAAGCCAGGGAGGGAGGATCACTTAAGGACCAGCCTGGCCAACATGGTGAAACCCCGTCTCTACTAAAAATACAAAAAATTAGCTGGGTCTTGGTGGCACATGCCTGTAATCCCAGCTACTCAACCTATTGAGCAACTGACATTTTACCTAGAGTGTCATATTTGAACTATGTTCACTTAAACAGGTATAACAAGTTACTTTTAAGGAGCTAATGTTGACTTTACGAGCCCTCCCTGGAAAACTAGCCTGGTCCCTGTCTTACAGGAGCTCAGCCTTTTAAGCGATAAGGAAGATCACTTCCTGGCAGGCCACAAACTTAAGAAATCTGAGGGACTGCCAAGCATCGTGGCTCAAGCCTGTAATCCCATCATGTTGTGAGGCTGAGACAGGTGGATTACCTGAGGCCGGGAATTTGAGACCAGCCTGACCAACATGGAGAAACCCTGTCTCTACTAAAAATACAAATTTAGCCGGGTGTGGCGGTTCATGCCTGTAATCCCAGCTACTTGGGAGGCTGAGGCAGGAGAATCGCTTGAACCTAGGAGGTGGACGTTGCCGTGAGCTGAGATTGCACCATTGCACTCCAGCCTGGGCAACAAGAGGGAAACTCTGTCTCAAAAAAAAAAAAAAAATGAAAAAAAGAAATCTGGGGCCACACACAGTTGCTCATGCCTGTAATCCCAGCACTCTGGGAGGCCAAGGCGGGCGGATCACAAGGTCAGCAGATCAAGGCCATCCTGGCTAACACAGTGAAACTCCATCGCTACTAAAAATACAAAAAATTAGCCGGGCGTGGTAGCGGGAGCCTATAGTCCCAGCTACTTGGGAGGCAGAGGCAGGAGAATGGCGTGAACCCAAGAGGTGGAGTTTGCAGTGAACCGAGATCGCGCCACTGTACTTCCAGCCTGGGCGACAGAGTGAGACTCCACCTCAAAAAAAAAATTAAAGTTAAAAAAAAGAAATCTGAGGGATAGTTGGAGGTACTATAGCAGGTAAAATCTGGTAGAATGTCCCAGCCTTGCTTTCTAGCCTGAGTAGAGGAAACATCAGTAATTTTTAAATGTCCTAGCTCAGATTCCTTAGAAAAAGTTACAAAGTTAATTTTGTAGCTTTAGTAGTTGTATATAGTGCATAGGCTCAAGATATGCACAAGTTAACTCAAGGAAGCCTATATGGTTAATTAATATTTTTGCACACCTATGTAAATAAGTCATACCTCATAATGAGACCAGCCTTTTGGGGGGGGATCAAGTAAAATCTTGAAGATAATTGTATGATCACATTGCTCCAACAATCTTACCAGAACCATTCCTGCCAAACAATTCAGAAATAAATATAATTTCCTAACAAATTGAAGCATATATGATTATCCATAACAATCAAGAATATATAAATTAAAATAATATTCCCACTGTTAAAAATATGAAAAAATATTCTCAACTTCCAATTGCAAGAGTATACAAAATGATACTAATTCTTTTGAGGGGGATTTTTGTGGATATATGAAAAGAGCCTTTAAAATCTGAATAACATACATTCACATGATCCTGTCCCGAAATCCACCAAACAGGGCAAAAAGGACCAAAATTAGTGTGGGAACCAGGGAAAATACCAGTACTATTTTAATAACACTGATTCTATAAGCATATGCCCTAAGAGGGCAAAGTTCACAATTTAGTAAGAGAATATTCAGAAATGTCCTAATGCATAACTTTCATAGCTGACGTTTAGAATCATGGGGGGCCTATAAAGAGAAGTGGAGAATCACAGATCTTGGGACACATGTTCACAGAGCAGAAAATAATAGAGCTACTTCTTTGGCCTCATCGTTTTTATTTTTCTCAACCTTTCATTAGGGTTGAGGAGACAGCTTTGAAGGTGAGGATCAAATCTGACTAAGCAGACAAAAGCTCTGACTCATCATACAAAACTCAGAATCCACAGGATTATAGAGAGTCATTCTCTCCCTCCTCCCACTCACATCTTCAGGTGTGCCAAGTTCTCCTTAAAGCAGGGAAACTGCTAAAATCAGAGTTCCACCCTCACATACAGAACAACAGCAAAGATCTCAACAGACTCAGAGAAAAAGTTCTCGGAAAAAATATACGGAAACTATACTTCCTGTTGCCTAGCTCTTCTTGCCCTTTATTCCAAATATTTAAAATGATCAACATCTGTACCTGTAGCACAAATCATAAAACAAGGAACAACAAAAAAAAACCCTTCAACAATACTGAGGTAAACAAGCATTACCATGTTTCCCAAGCATTTAATAAAATTCAACTTCCTTTCCTAATTTAAAAAGTCTGCAGAATCACTTGCACCCGGGAGGTCAAGGCTTCAGTGAGCCGAGACTGTGCCACTGCACTCCAGAATGGGTGACAGAGTGAGACCCTGTCTCAAAAGAAGAAGAAGAAAAAAAAAAAAAAAAAGGCTGGGCACAGTGGCTCACGCCTGTAGTCCGAGCACTTTGGGAGGCTGAGGCGGGTGGATCACGAGGTCAGGAATTCAACATGGTAAAACCCCGCCTCTACAAACAATACAAAAATTAGCCAGCTATGGTGGCAGGTGCCTGTAATTCCAGCTACACGGGAGGCTGAGGCAGGAGAATCGCCTGAACCTGGGAGGCAGAGGTTGCAGTGAGCTGAGATCGTGCCATTGTACTCCAGCCTGGGCAACAGGAGCAAAACTCTGTCTCAAAAAAAAACAAGATAGAAATAGATGCATGCTTGCTTAACATGATCTTTAAAAATACATATAACAAACCAAAAGGTAATATCATAAAAAAAGATTAAGTACTAGAATCATTTCCAAAGTCAGGAAAAGATAAGAGTGCCCAATGTTACCAACACATTGCAAATAGTAGTCAGCTTAATTTCATTCTTTATACAATAAAGTTACAAATACTGAAGGTAGCAAAATTACCTTTATTTGTATATGATTATATATCTAGAAAACCCTAGAAAATCAACTGAAAAATTATTAAAAACCATAAGAGTTGAGTAGTTCAATAAACAGTCAGTAGGATGTTTTGGGGAAAACTGGAGTCTTTTGGAAAAAAATAAGTTGGGAATCTAAACTTCACTTCTTTCACTTAAACAGACTCCATCATGCATAAAGATTTCAGTTTAAAGCAAGACAAACCTAGGAGCCATAAGTGAAAAAAATGATACACTGGTCTTCTATACCCATATTTATCGCTATATTGGAAACAACAATCTAGCAGTAAAAAATTCCACCATACATATCAGAAATGGGAGTAAGAAACAGGAAGAGGAGAACTAAAAAAGATAACCTAGCATTGGTATGCTAGAGCTTGCTCACAGTGGCTCACAAGAGTCAACTGTTAATTCTCGGGAATTCTTGCAATCTAGTTGTTAAAAACAATCATTATTAATTAAATTATATAAACTTATAGTCAATAAATTATAATAGGGTAATAAATACTCAAAACATCAGTTCCTAATTATTTTACATTTTATTATTTATGCTGTAGGAAGTTATTTTACATCTATAGTATGGTTATGATGAAAATACTATATAATGATTGTACAACTACATTTCTCAACTTTGTTCAGTTGTATTAAGTTGTAGGATTGAAACAGGTCACGGTGGCAGTATTTACACAGGAAAAGAGTAGACACTACAAATCAAGGCTCTCTTTGCCACATATACAAACCAGTTAATATTTTCCAGAATACCACTATATATAAAATATTCATATTCTTTGACCTAGCAATTCAATCGCTAAGAATGAATCCTACAGAAATAACTTAGAATAAAAAAAGCTGAAGGATGTTTGATGTTATTTCATCCCATCATATAATAACATATAGTGAGGCTAGGCACGGTGGCTCACATCTATAATCCCAACACTTTGGAAGGCTGAGGAGGGTGGACTGCTTGAGGCTGGGAGTTCAAGACCAGCCAGGACAATACAGTGAAACACAATGTCTAATAAAAATACAAAAATTAGCCGGGCATGGTGGCATGTGCCTGTAGTCCCAGCTACTCACGAGGCTGAGGCAGGGGAATTGCTCGAACCCGGGAGGCAGAGGTTGCAGTGAGCCGATATTGTGCCACTACACTCCAGCCTAGGCAACAGAGCGAGACTCCATCTCAAAAAAAACAAAAACAAAAAAACTTACATGTCCTAACATTGGATAAATTATTATGCAGTCTTTTAAAATACTTAATGACAAAAACATGCTCATGATATAATCCAAATAACTAATAAAGAGCTAATAAACAATGTAGAATGCAAAAACTACGTAACAGCCATTTTGTAAAAATACATAAATTTACATTTTAAAAATGGAAATTAAAACTTGTTTTATTTAAAATGCCATAAGGAGGCATTTCTGTTAAAAGAAGTGCTAACATTTGGAACTAGAACTCTCTGAAATTTCTTTCCTCAAGCTCCAATTTCACCACTATGCATTCCCACATTTTTTCTTTCCCTCTAGTTACAATAAAAGAGTATCCCTCATTCCAGTTCATGATAATCAGTCTAACATGGGTCTGGAACCCATTTCTTCCCATTTCTCACAGAATCTCTGAATTATATCCTCTGCCCCTGTATCTTCAGTCCCCCGTTTAAAAAAAACAAAAAACAGGCTGGGCGCAGTGGCTCAAGCCTGTAATCCCAGCACTTTGGGAGGCCGAGACGGGTGGATCACGAGGTCAGGAGATCAAGACCATCCTGGCTAACACGGTGAAACCCCGTCTCTACTAAAAAATACAAAAACGGAGCCGGGCGAGGTGGCGGGCGCCTGTAGTCTCAGCTACTCCGGAGGCTGAGGCAGGAGAATGGCGTAAACCCGGGAGGCGGAGCTTGCAGTGAGCTGAGATCCGGCCACTGCACTCCAGCCCGGGCGACAGAGCGAGACTCCGTCTCAAAAAAAACAAAACAAAACAAAACAAAAACAAAAACAAAAACATCTTCCTATATTTACTTCCCAGAAACTACCCAATTTCTTTTCCTCCTCCTTACAAAAAAAAGCAAAAAACAAAAAAACAAAACCCCCAAAACTATTTAAACATGTTTCCATTTCTATAGCTTTAATCCAAACCACTCCACTGAAACTATTAATGCCAAGGTCACTAATGTCCTTGTCACTTAATCCAGTGGATTATTTTAGTTCTTTCTTAGGTAATACCACAGAAGCATTTCACTCTATGCCCACTCCTGTCATTTTCATCTTTTGCAGGGATAGGTTCACGACACCAACCTGCTGTTTCATTAATGAACAATTTCATTTCAGTAAATATTTCATTTCAACATAAAACAAACTAATAATGCATACAGTAGCCTGTGAATAATAGAATTGTGAACATTTGAAATTTTTATCTTAATGCTTTTCTGTTTTTTTAAACTTATTAATATTTCATAGTGAAGAAATACACTTTTAAAGAAGAAAAGTCAAAGGACAATGAATATGATTAACTGTAAGAAGGAATAAGTAACTGGCAAGTTGTACAGCTGCATATACCCTTTTATCATAAAGAAGCAAATGACACAAATATGATATGGGGATTTATTTTTTGTAATTCCAAGTTATATTCTCCAGTAGTTTTTTTTCCCTTTCTTATATGTGTATTTTTAATTTAATTTTATTTTTAGAGATGGGAGTCTTACTATGTTGCTCTGGCTGGTCTCACACTCCTGGCCTCCAGCGATGTTCCCACTTCAGCCTCCCAAGTAGCTGGAATTACAGGTGTGAGTCACCAAGCCCAGCTATTTTTAATTGACACATAATAATTGTACATATTTATAGAGTAAAATATTTTGATACTCAAATAGTTTTAATTTAGGCATCTAAAATGTAATAGAATTACTTACCAGTATAAGCCTGCCTTATCAAAGAAAGCAGTTTGAATATTCTCAATATATTTAATAAAATTGGTATTTTTTTGAAAGATCACAAGATAAAACAAAACCTATCACAAGAGGTTAAAACAAAATTACAACCAAAACATGACAATGCTTTAAAAAACTGACCTTTAGTCATCTAACTCAACATTCCTTATAACAGAAGTTTTAGAGAATGCAATATAACATGAAAATATGGTATAGGTAAGTGTTGATGGGAAGTTGGGCCTTAACATGAGCATAAAAGGACAGTTTTACTAGCAGAAAGGAATGCAAAATCATTAAACGTCAAAACATTAAAAATATGAGAAATAACTGTAAAAAGTTTGGTGAGGAGGGCATTTTTCAGCTTAAAAGTAGGAAAATTACTTTTAAATCTAAAAAACTGCCGGGCACGGTGGCTCATGCCTGTAATCCCAGCACTGTGGGAGGCCAAGGCGGACGGATCACGAGGTCAGGAGATGGAGACCATCCTGGCCAACGTGGGGAAACTCCATCTCTACTAAAAATACAAGGTGGCGGGGGCCTGTAGTGGCAGCTACTGAGGAGGCTGAGGCAGGAGAATGGCGTGAATTCGGGAGGCGGAGCTTGCAGTGAGCCGAGATCATGCCACTACGCTCCAGCCTGGGTGACAGAGCGAGACTTGGTCTCAAAAAAAAAAAAAAAAAAAAAAAATCTGAAGAACTGACAATATATTGCTTGTGTGTGTGTGACAAAGAGATAGAGACGGGGGGCGGGGAAGGAGAGAGAGAGAGACAGACAGACAGAGACAGAGACAGGATCTCACTCTGTTACTCAGGCTGGAGAATGCAATAATACCTCACTGTAGCCTTCAGCTCCTGGGTTCCAACTATCCTTCCACCTCAGCCTCCCAAGTTGCTAGGACTACGGGTGCATGCCACCACACCCAGCTGGTTTTTTTTGTTTTTGTTTTTTAATTTGGTGTAGAGACAAGATCTTGCTATGTTGACCAGGATGCTCTTGAACTGCTATCCTCAAGTGATCCTCCAATTTTGGCCTCCCAAAGTGCCGGGATTACAGGTGTGAGGCACTGCACCTGGCTTGATAAGTGATTTTTATTTATTTCCATGGGTAGCTGTAGGATTATTTTTAGCTCACTTTTAAAGTGCTGAGATTATAAATATAGAAACAAACATGTATTTTTACCCATGTACATGTAATTACTTTAGTTGGTACCTGCAATATATTAAATGCTACTTGGAACAAATAAAATATTTACAAAAATAATCTATTTCACAAAAGGTGTTTCATATTAAAATGCAAAAGGTCAAATTCAAGGTACTATATCATAGAACACTTCATTATATATATAAAAAAAAAAAAAAAACAGCTAGGCCGAGTGGTGCATGCCTGTAGTCCCAGCTACTCAGGAGGCTAAGATGGGAGGCTCTCTTGTGCCCAGTTCAGTCCAGTCTGGGCAACAGAGCAAGACCCTGTTTCTAAAAAATTAATAATAATGAAAATTTAAAAACAGTAAAATTCTGGTCACATTCAATTTAGCTTTTCTTCCCAGGCATGCCTTATTCCTACCTTCCCATTTCACACATAGTACAAAAACATTTTCACGTTCTTTAAAACAATTCTTCTCTTTTGTGAGTTTTGGCAAGTGTGCCTATGAACAGGCTTTCTGCAGGAGGAAGGGCAAAGACAGCTTTTATCTAACTGTCCAAAGTTATTACATGTTCTCTTCCTGGATCAAATGTGTACTATTTACACTGCCCTTCCCTAACCCTTCAACTTTTTACTTCAAATCCCCAAGGCATGACTACAGATAAGTTATTTTCCCAACAAGTCACAGAAAATATTAATGACAAGGCACAGAAATTTAATGCTAAAATACTTACACCACTATGGACACAATCTTGATATGTTCCAAGAGGACTTGATTACCTAACAATGCTCTACTCTGACTGCATTTAGAAATCTTATTTAAAATTGTCTCCTTTTTTGTTGTTTCTGCCCAAACCCTAAGAACACTTAACTTTGGCTCCAAAGTAACTCCTCTTTTAAAATAAAGAGATTTGACCCACACCTCTGTCAGTTACTGTTGTCTTGCAGAGCCTGTTTTTTTTCAGCATGCTGCACTAATAACCCAGAGAGGAAGAAAAGGTCATTTTGCGACTTATATGCTGCTCCTGATTTTTTCAAATGCTGAAGACAGGTTTTGGTGCTTCTTATGTCATCACAATGGTTTATGTTAACAGCAAGACATTACCCAAAGATCAGAAGCATGTATCAACAACCATGTCATCATAGAAACCAGAAAAGACAGTAAGTACGGCTTGGAACTAAACTTAGACACTAGATAACTTTTATTCCACTGTTTTCCATCTTTAATTTACCTCAAAACTTATCCTTGTACAAGATAAAAAATGGTTACGTAAAAGTCTTAAGGCTTTCTTTTTCTTTTTTTTTTTTTTTTTTTGAGGCGCAGTCTTGCTCTGTCGCCCGGACTGGAGTGCAGTGGCCGGATCTCAGCTCACTGCAAGCTCCGCCTCCCGGGTTTACGCCATTCTCCTGCCTCAGCCTCCCGAGTAGCTGAGACTACAGGCGCCCGCCACCTCGCCCGGCTAGTTTTTGTATTTTTAGTAGAGACGGGGTTTCACCGTGTTAGCCAGGATGGTCTCGATCTCCTGACCTCGTGATCCGCCCGTCTCGGCCTCCCAAAGTGCTGGGATTACAGGCTTGAGCCACCGTGCCCAGCCAAGGTTTTCTTATGACAAATCTCTTGCAAGTAAGTGTTCATCACAATACTGCAAATAAAACGCATTTCATTAATATGCAATAATAAATTTCATCATTATTATTATGTAGTAATAATGAAGTTAGGAAAAGACTAACCACTAAAATTTATTGTCTTTGGCTAAGACATTATGTAAAAGATCTTTCATACATTTGTGATTTGAAAATTTTTTTAATCTTTCCTTTTTCATACTCTTTTAGTGGGATTTCTATTTTTAGTGAAAACCAGTATTGATGTTATTGAAAATAGGAGCTATAAATCATGCTTTTTTTTTTTTTTTTTTTTTTTTTGAGATGGAGTCTCACTCTGTCACCCAAGCTGGAGTGCAGTGGCACTATGTCGGCTCACTGCAACCTCTGCCTCAAAAAAATAATTTTTGTATTTTTAGTAGAGACAGGGTTTCACCATGTTGGCCAGGCTGGTCTCAAACTCCTGGCCTCAAGTGATCTGCCTGTCCCGGTCTCCCAAAGTGCTGGGATTACAGGCATGAGCCACCGCGCCCGGCCCTCCTTTTTGTCCTTATGGATACACCCGTTACTAGCAGTCCAGCAGTCTGCTTGTCTTCTGCATTCATCCAAAGGAACTAAAAGAAGTAAAAGTGTTTTTTTGAGCCATAGCCATCATCATGGAGAAAAGGGATACACATATATCACCCTCTGTTCTCCACTCAATGTTCTTTTTTTTTTGAAGTGGAGTCTTGACCTGTCGCCCAGGCTGGAGAGCAGTGGCGCCATCTCTGCTCACTGCAAGCTCCGTGTCCTGGGTTCACGCCATTCTCCTGCCTCAGCCTCCTGAGTAGCTGGGACTACAGATGCCCACCACTGCGCCCCACTAATTCTCTTTTATATTTTTAGTAGAGTCAAGGTTTCACTATGTTAGCCATGACAGTCTTGATCTCCTGACCTTGCGATCTGCCCCCCTCAGCCTCCGAAAGTGCTAGGATTACAGGTGTGAGCCACCACGCCCGGCCTACTCAATGTTCTTAGCAGGAATGATCATGCATTAGGTTTCCAGAAAAACTATTCACAAAAGCATAGGAAAAGAACCAAGGAGAAAGGAGGGATTCTGGTTAATCTCAAAACAGAACATTTAAATACCTCTGATCAGAAAGGGCGGTTTTGTCAGTTTTAACCCGGCCTCCACAAAGAAGCCTACCATTGAAATGGAGGATTTGAAACTGATTAACCCATCTTCTCCAGAAAGAGCCAAGCAGTCAATTTTGAAAGCAATGGAGGAAGGGAAGGATCCCATGACATTTTCTTTTCCTTCTAGTGGAAGAGGCATGGATGGGTTGGGGTGACCTTGAAAAGGCAGAATCATCCCAGATCTCAAATGGACTGGCTCTAATATAGAGCTCTAGCTCTACATTTGTTCTATAATGGGCTTATGCAGTCCTTCTTTTCTTGGATCTTTTCTTCCTGATCTGTGAATATTCAAAATTTAATTGTTCTTGATCTAGCTCAATGCTACCTAAACCAAAGGGCCTTTTCTAATTAATCCAACGAGAAGCCATCTCTCTCCTATTATGAACTTTCATAAATTGTTATCCATAGCTCTTCCAGAGCATGCTTGGAGATAGCATTCAATAAAAGCTTGAAGAATGAAGGTAGATGCCTCCTCCTTTTCCTATTATTAATACTAGAATACAAGTATATCAAATATGTGCAATTCTCCTGTGGTGGGTGTCACTGAGTCATTTCACTTTTTCAAACAATGACTAAATTTTTTGTTTTGCTGGGTTACTAACACAGTATAGAAAAATTCAGTCAGGCCAGGCGTGGTGGCTCATGCCTGTAATCGCAGCACTTGGAGAGGCCAAGGTGGGCAGATCGTTTGAGTCCACGAGTTCAAGAGTAGCCTGGGAAATGTGCTAAAACCCCATCTCTACAAAAATACAAAAATTAGCCAGGCAAGGTGGCATAAGCCTGCAGTCCCAGCTACTTGGGGGACTAAGGCAGTGGAGATCACTTGAGCTCAGGAGGTTGAGGTGAACTGGAATCGTGCCACTGCACTCCAGCCTGGGCAACAGAGTGAGACCCTGTCTCCAAAAAAATAAAAAGTAAAAATAAAAATTCAGTCTATTAACTCACACTTCTTCTTTTCTAAATATAATTATTCATGTAATGAGAACCAGAAAAGGTAGACAAATAAAATCCTAAACCTCCATTTAGTCAAAAACTAAGAACTCCTCTTCATCAAGAAGTGAGGAAGGCAGGGAAAACCAGATTTGTTTGAATTTTCTTTCCTTTATTATGTGATGAGATGCTAAAGAACAGAGAAATAAATGAAAAGACAATAGTCAAAAGGGAGAGAAGAGGACATAAAATAATTTACAAAACGCCTGATATAATCTCAAATAATGGGAAGTTAACTAATTACAGTTATGATCCTATGCAACTCAAAACTAAAACGTAATGCATCATCCTTTAATAACCTTTAGATTTATTGTTTTAAAAAAAAGTACAGCCTACTATCAGCTAGATTAAATTTGGCCATATATTCTGTTATACTACGAACCTATCCAGCCATTTGTGAAGCCAAGAAAGAGTAAAATGCACTCTTAGGACTGGAACTCAACCTTGAAGTGCTGAGAGCTACTTTATCATCTAGTGTGGGGACAAACACATACATGCACATGTGAACTTAACACCATGTGTGGAAACGCATCATTGTAAATCACTCAGGTATTCACTTATTTTAACATACACAAATCAAAACACAGCTCCCTGTGATTCCTAAAAGGAGAGCTGAAATAGCATTTAACATTTTCTCCTCCCACCCTTCTCACTGAAAGCTTGAGATGTAAAGGTGTTCTCCTCTTCCCTTACAGTTATTACTGACAACATGCAGGAAACTATTATAGCTGTCCTAACTTACCAATACCATCTAAATACTGTAAGAGCCTACCTGTGCTTAATATTCCAAAAGTGACTCAAAAAGCAAAAGAGACTCCTTATTAGATTCCTTCTAAAAAACTAGAGTAACTCTACAGTTTTAGGATTAGCATTATTCTAATCCAATTATAAAGTCCTGTCAATTTTCCCTTCTATCTTGCTTTACACCACCACTCATAAGCTAAAAGTATTATACTACTGCTTTTCTACATATTAGATGACATTGTGACTAATTAATCACAATCTACTGTTAATGTTGTTTCCCAAAACTATGTATAACTAGTAAAATATTATTAGCAATATTTTCAAATCAAGGATAATCCTGTTATTGATCTATGGACAAAATCATAAAACACATATTCCAAAAATTACAATAGTTGTATAATCTAGGTTTGTTTGGTCGGTTCTGGCCAAGATTAACTATATGACAGGTAAGACATGACCTTTTACACTTGTTCCCTCTAACACTTCTTCATTTTATTCAGCATTAAGTTTAAATTAAATATTTAAAATTGAATCTGTTCTGTGTTGCAAACACAGCTAAAATGAAGAGCTTCTGTAGCAGCAGTGACCAGATTTTAAATGCAGGTAGATCAATAAAAAAAAAAAAAAAAAAATCACCAAGCACAGGCTCCATGTGAGTGGAATGGTTTATAATAGCTTGCAAATGACTACATGCTTGCTGTAACCAGCTGTTCTTAAATTATGAATATGCAACCAATTCATGTTAAAGCCAAATCCCAGCACTATTTCTACAGAGAAATCCCAGTAGTTTTGCTTGTTCTACATGTTAGCTCTGTTAAGGATACAAATAGCAGTAAGCTTCTGAACAAATAGGACCAAACTATTGGCATTTCATGCACTAGGTCCATTATCACAGCAGGGAATGTCAATCATTGGTACATCCCTATAACAGCTCAGGCAATATGACAATGATCTCGTAGGAAAAAAAAATCAAAATCTCTGCAGCATACTCAAAGTCCTTCTGACAACCTAATGCTTTCTTACTACAGCCAATCAGATTGTCAGACCTGACCTACTAGAAGACTTTCACCAAGCTTGAAACATTTAAAAACATCAATCATAAAAACAAAGACAGGACATTGAATTATACAGTATTAACCTCTAGGGTTTGCATACAAAGACCTTAGATTTATTTATGTCCTAGCGAGTTAAGAGCTTCAGTACACCGTTCTTTACACTAAACTGACTGCCAATTTGATGAACCTCTCTGCCCTCAGCAGGAGTGCACCGTCTTTGATTAATGAGTGCATGTTTGTAGAAAAGTGTTAAGAGGAGAAAACAGGAAAAAACACACAATTATGTCTACACATAGCTGAAGTACCAATGCAAGAATAGATTTATCTTCAAACCAAATGCTCCTTTTTCTTACATACCATGCACACATGTGCACAACACAAAATCAGTAAAGGTTCATATCTATGTTGCCATCATTATTATTAACCCCAATATGCAATAATTTTTATTTGAATGAAATGCATTCAAAAGCCAAAGTACAAGTTGAATTTTATAAATGATAAAAACTATTTTTAAAACATTAACTTTACCTTTTAAAACAAACTGAAATACTTTACCTTATATAGTAAAAATTTATGTGTAATAAAAACTACATGTTCACCTCATACTCTTATAAAACCCTATTAATGTTAAAAACTCAATATTTAACCTGTAAATATCTATACTTTTAAATATTTTACATTTCAAACTCTATCATGACTGCCACAAATCAAATAGCACTCAAAACAGATTTAAAAGTCATTATGTATTCATTTACTTTTCCTGTTTTCAATAAAGATGTGGCCAATATTTTATAACTCAATATGCAGTTGAAAATGAATTAAATATATTTATTACCCATAATTTCATACTTACTACGGTCAACAGAAAAACCTGTAAATCGAAGTTTTAACTTTTAAAATGACCTTTCTATTGAGAATTACCTTCCTTTAAGAAATCTGATGCCTGAAAATTTCTCCTTAAACTACAGGATGTTTATGTGTAGTACAATTAAGACCATATTATCTCTAAAAATAAACTAAGCATCAGGAGTCCTTTAAAAAAATTTTCACATTTCATACACAATTCAATGTACCATAATTTGATTTATATGAATATCTACCTCAACAAAAATATGTTATGAGTAAATATGTTTCTTAAATATTGAGTCATAGTCAAAGGTAATAGAATTATTTTCTTTTTAAGGAGTTGTATGGCTACTATATAAAAAGGGTTGAGAAAGCATAATGCCTGAATATAAATCTTAGCTTTAGTCACAGTAATGTACAACCTATTTAAAAGGAAAGTGTCTCTATAAACTCATGATTTCAGGAAATCATAATTCTGGAATCAGTGGCATATTAAAAGTATTAAAAATTTATATTGTAGAGGAAATTTTGAGCAAATTATATATTCTAATCAATTTCATATTTTATTTTTGTAATGGCAAACTATTTTAAGTGTTACAAATGTTAATCTCTTTGAAGAATTATTTAAATGCCTAATACACCTAAAGACCTACAAATTAAAAGTCAATAAATACTGGGACTAGAAAAATTCTCTTAACATAGTAATAAACTATATTACATCCTTAAATCTTATTTACATGAATTTTTTTAAAATGTGTTTTTCTGTGTTGGGATTATCACTTTTCATTCTTCCTCTTTTCTCCCTCCCATTTCCTCTACCACCAAAAAACACCATGCAAATAATTAGAAAAAGTAGAATATGTGTAGGCACCAATGGGATGACACCATTTTAGTATCACGTATTTAGTATCACACCATTTTAGTATCACATATTTAGTATCACACATTTTAGTATGATAGCTGAAACTATCAATAAAAGTTATAACAATGAAACATAATTACAATTTTTAAAAATCATTTAATGTCTACTAGTAAATTATTTTAGATCATAGTTTGTATGAATTTTTAAATAACATTCTAGCCTCATTACAAAGAAAAATTAAATACAAAACTGCCTCTTTCCCCAATAATTATTTCTTTTCTGATTACCTCCTACAACAAAAGTTTAAAGAAACGGCCAAATGGATTAACATTTATTAAATAGGGCAGCAGTATTTTTAAAGCTTCATGGTACAAAATACTTAATTGTATGTAACCAAAAAAACTCTTAAAATACCTAATTAGGTAACTTAATTAATCCCCCAGGAAATCAAATATATTAATAATCACTAAAACTTGATGGCATAATTCCTCTTAAGGGTCAAAATCACCATATTACTTTGTGCTAAATCATATTTCTTCTTTTGTTAGTTCTACTCAGAAACTACAACTTAAAATCCCTTCTCTGAGAAACCTTTAAACCTAAAAGTAATCAAGTTCCAAAATATACTTTCACTAATTCAAGGAGATAAGACAGAAATCCTGAACTTTCATGCAACTGTGATATCCTACATCTTGTATAGTAACACAAAAGTAGCAACAAAGACATTAACAATTGCAGTTCAAGCTGGGAGTGACTGTTCTGTTTCAATTCAATGACACCACTAATGGCTTCTTAGCAGCTCCATGAAATCAACCAGCTGTCAAGTTGATGCATCAGAAGGAACAGTTATGCACTCCCATAAGAAAAAGCAACACATCAGGATGTTTGGCAAAACATCTGCTCCTTTACACTGCAGTTCTATAATAAACATGCAAACAAAGAAATGGGAGAAAGGGCAACAGAATTAAAATTCTAAGGTTTCCATTACAGTCTTATGTGCATTTTAAATGAATGGCTTATAAAAAATAAAAACAAATTTCTACGAAGTTGAATACTTTAAGCTATTCCAAATTTTTTGAAAATGCTAAATATAATTACTCAGAGACTCTTCTAGAAAGAAAAAACTGCGTAAGAATCCATCTATTCTAAAAATTCAAAATAAACTATATTCAAGTAAAATCAGTATCATACTGTTATGTACAAAACTCAAAAATTAAAACTAAAATATATCGTTCCTTCATTTAATAAGTATTTCATAAATGATGCCAGCAGTATTCCAATAAATGCACTTCCAAGACTGAAGAGTTTAGAAGTGTTTTTTCATTAGTCTTTGCAAGAGTAAATGGTACTACAGTTCAGCACTAGTTTAATATATGAGGACAGTGAAGCTACTATTATCTGGTTTTTAAAATATGTACCCATTCCTATTTCTCTGCAACCATTATAAGAACACAATATTAAGTTCTCATAAATAACTTTGTATTTTTAAAGCATACAATCTGATTTCCTAAAAAAAAAAAAACTCATCATCATCATCATAGGTTTAAAATAATTTTAAATTCAACCACTTGTTTCAAATACTTGTAAAAATTACTTTTTTCTATCTGAACCATACAAGTGTCTTAATGTTGTCCAAATTATTGATTATGCAGCACAGTGACAATAATATGTACAGTGTTTACAATAGGTGTGAGACATCAAATGTACTTAACTACCATTTTCTTAAACTGCTTATCCTCTGTTGCTTGCCATTTATAATCTGCCAAATCTTCTAGTCCTTTGTTGCATGTATAATTTAGAACCATCTGTTCTATGTGCTTTTAACTATTTAAACATTTTTCACCTACCTACAATTCACATAAATGGCAGACATTCAACTTTCTATCTAGCATATTACATGAAGCAAATTCCTGGATAAATAACACCAAAGAAGACTGCTACAGAAATAAAAACATACCATATAGAACATAAATTTTTGTGTGTTAGGCAAATCTTTTCGATGTATTCAGAATTGTTTCTATTAGCTTTTTTTAAGTTAATTGTAGTCACTGTTTTTCCCTCAACCCAGAAGACAAAGAGAATGCAAATTAAATACAGACAGTTTCATGTCCTTGTTAGAAGAGATGTAAATATGCTAACTGAAAATGACTACAGGATACAGAATTCCACTTTCCCATTCAATTTACAGTGCCTCTTATTTATATACTAGTCAGTGTATCATTAAGTTTGGTCATGTGACCAAACCAACTTTTGTGAGGCGAAAAACTATGTTAGACAAGCAAATTAAAACAGTGCTAGTTTTTATTGTTTATCTGTTCATAATGGCTGACAAAGAGTTTATAGCTAGCGATTATATCTTTTAAAACCAATTCTGCCTCTTAAATACTCAACAATTATTTGACTTAATATCTGCTACTAAATTTTAAAGTATCCATTATCTTAAGGTATTTTCCATAGTCATTTCTCTTCAAAATGTAAATAATAGAAAAAGAAAACCTCAGAACATTTTATTATAAACGGGGAGCTAGATAATCTAAAATAACCATACATAAATATTAACCAAGCTAATTTTCAAAAAATCCATAGGGGAGAGTAGAGCAAATAAGAAAGGGATATACTGACTACAGGTAACAGTTGAAACCTTTAAATTGAAAAAAATACACAAAAACTAGGTAAATAACAAATGACGCACAAAAGTTTACCATTTTTTGCACAAAATCTTCCACCTGTTACCAAAACATACAATACGCAGACTTCGTATACTTATTTTGAGAGCAAAACACAAAAATAAGCCACACAACTTATCAGTAACCTGTAAGTTACACAATCCTATACAACAGGAGAAAAATTAAGCAAAAAATTTACTCTTGGGAAAATTTCTCCATAAAGTTTACATGACGTCACTGGGCCCCCGGAACGTTGCCTAAACTTTGAGCCTTATCCAGACACACTTCCTAATGCTTCTTTCCTTTCCTCAAAAATAAAAAAGAGACTTGGGAATAAAATTGCCCAAGATGGCGAAACGCTTGTTGTTTAGAGGGCAGAGGAAAAAATGGAGGATATTGTAATATACACAAAGAGATAAATTTCAACAACTCGGCCAAGGACTGCAGCTGCTTCCCTCTTTATAAGGAAGCAACAGACAAAAGATAAATACAGAGGGAGAAAGAAAAGAAGAGAAAATCTCCCAAACAACAGATCCAGCTCTGACTCTTCAAACACTTCCTTCCCCTCCCAAATCCCAATTCTGGGGTTCGTGAAACTACTTAAAGGGGAGGGAGCCGCGAAAGAGAACGGGGGCGGGGGGGAGGGGTAACGAGAAGATTAAAAGAGGGAAGCAGAGGAGTTGGGAGCTGGCGGTCGTTCCCGGGGAAGAACTGCTAAAAGATGAGACCAAGGCACAGACCTTACTGTATGAGAAGCAATGCTCCTCAAACCTTCTGCGTCCTGACATAGACCTTCCCAGGTATCCAGATCTTTTCCCAATCCCACCTGCCCCACCCCCACCCCCACCCCCGCTCATCTTCAGTAAACTCAGAGCCTCCAGCTACACACGGGAGAGCTAGAGGCCCGAGCCGGGGAGTGGGGGTGGCAGACGCAGCTAATCAGTCCGAGAGGGAAGAGGGGGCGGAGGCAAAAAAGGGCAGCAGGAGGCGGACGGGGGTGGGGGGTGATGCAGAAACTACCCCGGCAGGGAGTGGGGGAGCAGCGGATATTCCGGGGTAGGAACGGCCATCGCAGCGCTGACAGAGGTGGTTTTTTAAGAAGCAAAACTGTCGGCCGCGACCTGAGCGCTGGAAGCCGAAGGGGAAGAGGAAGGAGACGCGAGCCAAGGCGGCCGGCACAAAGGCGGCGGACTCGCGGCGGCAGCGCCTGCCCGGCCGGGAGCACAGCCCGCGGCCCTACTCCAGCGAAGTCCCGCACCGGCTTCTAGGAATAAAGTTTACGTTCTCCGGAGGCCGCACCCCCCACCTCCCACCCAGGACGGCACATCTCCGCGGCCTCCTCCCCCAAACTCCACTCGGGACCCCGAGAACCACCCCAGCCTTCCGGCCACCACAACAAAGAGCCGCACCGACCGGCGAGGGTAAACAGCGGCGGAGGGCGAGAGGGCGGCGGGGCGAGCGCCTCCACGCAGCAACTCCGGAGTCCCCCGCTTGCCCGAGCGCAGTTTCTCCGCTGCTGTTTCCACCAGCTTTGTAACACTGGGAATTTACATCCTCACCCGCACCCCTCACGCCCGAGGATTTTAAACTCACCTTTACTTTCGAACTGAGAGTTGCGGTAGATGGGATTTTTGCCTTTTCCCCAGATGGTTGAAGGTTAAGATTTTTGGAAACCCCACCACCTCCTTATTTCTATTATTATTTCTGCAAGAAAAGTATAAAGAGAGTTGTAGTGGAGGTGAGATTTGTGATCGGGAAAGCCCTCGACTCCCTCCTTCTCCGTCTTCCGCCTCTCTCTCTCTGATTAGTTCCTATCCAGCAGCAGATTGAAGCAGGAGATGATTCTTCTCAAGGTTTGTTCAGCAGCTTCACTTCTAGGCGAAGGCTTCATGAACCAAGTGACGTCAACCAACAAGGCTTCTCTCTCTCTCCTCTCTCTAACAATGAAAGTTGCTGTTAACAAGGGAAAAAAAGAGAGAGAATTGTTTATACCATTTCAGTTCCAATAATAAATGACCTATCAGCTCCTAAAGGAGCCAAGGGAGGGGGTTGCTGCTTCTTTCCAAGAATCCTGTAGCTTTGAGTTTGCACCGTTCCTTGTCCCAGGAAAAAGTTAAGAAACTTAAAATGTTTTGTTTTGCTTTTAAAGAAGACAGGATAGAAAATGGGATTTAAAACTTAGTTTTTTAAAAACAAAAGCTACAGAGTAGGGAGCATAGGTCAACTACCATCTCCACCTAAACTTTTTTTTGTTCTTAAACTCTGAATTCTACAAACCAAATAAATTAATATGCCGAGATTTCGCGGATGTTAAAACTCAAAAAGCAGGATGCAAGATGGTCCCGGGGTAAAATTCTACTGCCTTTCCACGAACAAAGTTAAACTGGCTGTAATGTTTACGCACCAAGTTAAAATAAAATTTAAATAAAAGACGTTAAAATAGTCAATTGTTTTAAAGTTACATGCACACACTGTAAAAGGTAATCTCGATAGGTTTTTTTCCAGTTTCTGAGAGGTTAGAAAAAAGCATAGCAAATTGTAGGCACTAAACACTTTTTAAAAATCAAGTTATGAGTAAGACTGGTAGCCCTTTGCTCCTTTAAACTACACACGCAGTCATATGCTATGTGTCTACCCCCAGAATCTCTTCCAACTCTGTTTTTACCCTTCCACTCCTCCAACCCCAATTCCCAAATCCTGCAACCAATCAAGTTAAATTAAAGATACAATAATCTTTAGTTATTGGGAGTAATGGGTGCCCCATTCCCTCCCGCATCCCATCCTATAGATTCCTAAAAAAAACAATTTTTTTGAAAGCCTTAATCTTGATAACATTTTATTAGCCAAGAAGATACGTATTTTTTTTAGAAGTTCGCTGAGGTACCGTTTTTTCCCTCCAGAACACAAGAAACTCTCAAAGTTCATATAACTAAAAATTGCCTAATTTAATTTTCAGGATGAAGAGTAAGTAAATATTAAGCTATCGGAGAATAATTTGATCATCTATGTATATTTTATACATTTGTGGATAAATGCATCTTAAAAGATGCTATTGTTTTATGTTTCCTCTTCAGCCACTGGCTGTGATTTTAATTGTGCTGGAGGATCTTCATTAGTATTAACACATGGGGAGATTTCACAAAGCTGCTTCATTAGGAAAAAAAAAAAGCTTGGCAGACTAGGTCTTTTTGCATGCACTGAGAATGTCAGCCTTACCTCGGTCATTTGTAACATAATAAGTGCAAGTACAATGATTGCAATGCAGGAGCTCTGGGGGAAGGGCAGAAATACTGCCTGTCTAATAGGGATATCTGAAAAGAAGGCTGCTCATTACATAGTAAAATGTATGCTAAAAATTAGTGAAGATGATGTCTCAGGAGACTGATGCTAAATAAATTAATGTGCTGATATGTTTTTAATTATTATTTTTGTAGTAGTTTATTTCATTCTCAGGATTCACATTGAGCAGCAAAGCTGTGCTAGCACTTATTGATTTTTTTTCCCTGCCACATTCCCGGAATACAGATTTTAATCATTTCACTACACCACACTCAGTAATTTCATTAAAAAGTGGAATCTTCCATCCCCAGAAAAGCATTTAATTTCAATGACATACAATTTCTCTTTTAGCAGCAAACTGTCTCTACAGTAAAAACTGGCCTAAGGTTCAAATGCATAATTTAATCCTGAGTTTTCTTTCCATGCTCTGCATTCCTTTCAAGCTATAATTTGAGTAACTACCTAATAACTGTAATAAGGACAATAATTTCCTTAAAATATATTATTAACTCATATTTAATTAACTCAGAGGCCAAGCTCTGTACATGTGTGACTGGGTCAACAGTTCTATAATCTCAAAATTTACTAATAATGTTCCAGAAGAAAAATATAGATTAAAATATAAGTATGAATGCACTTAGTATCTAACACTTCTATCCCAAGTCACATACAGAAAAGTTAATGCATTGTTCTATAATGGTGGTCATTAAATAAATAATATTTTTAAGTATGTGGAACTAAAAAATGGAATTCAGTGATATTTCTATGTGTAAAGTATTGAATATTAATATTTTAACGATCTATTACTGACACTTTACCTAATCATTAGCATTACTGTTGAAAATATTTAATTTTGAAAAGATAAGGAAAAAGTGCTAGATTCAAGTTATCTTGATTTTCATAAAGAATTCTCCCAAAATGTACTTCGCTTGAAATAAAGTTAAGTGGCACACTGTAACTTGAATAATTAAGAATACATCCTTTACTTAAATACTTCCAACAATATACTGCAAAGCATGGTTCAATTTTTGGTGCCAATAATATTTTGAAATATTGGCACTGCAGATGCCACACTGGTTTCCCAAACAGTGGTTTCATAAGGATATGTAATTTATATTGCCTGGATTTTAGAAAAGAAACCTGTGAAAAAAAAATTTTAAGTAATAAAATTCATTAATTTAAATTGTGGAAATATGTCTAATCAACAGAAAAAACAAAATATATGTAATGAAAGTGATTACTATAAAAAAAATCATTCCCCTGAGTAATTTTAGAATCATAATTCAAAAATTTTTATTAGAATATGTATATGCAGTTTCAAGCTGGAGCCACATACAACGCAAAGTTGTCTTTTACTTGATTGTACAAGGAAGTAACTTACAACAAAATAATCTTATCATCAAAAGGTTGGAAAAAAGGAGAAAAGGGGTGACAGTGAAAACCTTGATTTTAATGTCTTTTAAAAACATTTTAAAACATATTTTTTATTATGAAGGGCTCGTTATATACTTTAGGAAAGAAATATCTGTGACATTCTCAATGGTGAAGTTATGTGGAAATCAATAACAAAATAGTTGGTAAACGACTGACAGATATCTCAAATTCATAAATGTATTTCTCTATTTCAGTAAAACTCAATACAAACTTTAATTTTATATTAAAATATATGTTTAAAATTACTTAATGTTATTTGGTAATTCAGATATACTATTCAATTTAATCTGTATGTTTAAACTGATTCTTCTTAAAAAAGAAATGATGTCCTAGAAATTTTAAACTGAATTACTCCAAATATTTGATACCTTCTTACTAAGAAATTGTGCTTAAATTATTTTAAAAATATGATTCCTTCCCTTTTTTCATGTTATCATACTTGATCTTTTCAGAGATTATAACATAATCATACAGTTGAGGGGGAAAACTTCAGATAAAATAATTGCTATAGTTATAAAATAACTTAACTCCCAACAACACTTAGTCTTCCACCCAAGATCATCATCTATATTAGTACCGCATCATGTACATAATTGTGAAAGAATTTAATGATCAAGCATATCTCTTCCAATTTTAGTGAATAATTAACTCTGAAATTCTATATCTATTTACCCATCCCACAGACTAATTATGCCACCAATATGGACTAAATTGTTGCACTTTCTTCCATAAAGCAGCATCTGTTTTTAGGACAAAGACAGAACTTCTTAAATAGGTAGATACAGAGATGGAGTTGGATGGCTATCTAATTTACTACTGTGGGTATTGTAGATGGTTTCTCAAAGAGTAAGGAATTGCCATGTACAGAGAATGAAGTCTAGGAAGGCTGACTACAAAGAAAAACAAACGAGAGATCTCAACAGTATAACAAGCTGGCCACTGTTATATCTTGTTTCTGTTTCAGTCACTACAGACTAATGAAGCTTTATTTGTTTTCATTATTGAACAAACATTTGAGTGCTTGCTATATGCTACGTGCTATGCTAGAGACTGGAAAAACATGAAAAGCTCACATTTTGGTTGATGTGGAAAGTGTGAAATTCCTGGGACATTAGAGACTCATATAAATCACATTGTAAAGATACAAATAATAAAGTTTTGTGAGAATAAAGAGAGGATGAGGCAACTAATTCTCACTGGGAGACTAGAAAAGGCTTTATCAAAGAGATGCCATTTGAATTGCATCTTAAATACTAGAGCTTACCAGGCAAAGAAGTTCGGGGTGGGAGGTGGTCTTCTAAGTGAAAGAAACAATAAGCGTAAATATGCAGAGATACTAGATCTGGTGTCTATCCACTAGTGAGAAATTCTGTATGTGGGAATATTCAGTATGGGGAAGGACAGAGATAAAGGGATGATAGGGATGTCATGACCAAGATGAAGGCTGGGATCTGAGAGTAAAAGGCCTAAGTACCATGGTAAGGTGGTTGAATTTATCCTAAGAGCCAACAAAGGCTAGCAAAGGAGTGGTATGATCAACCTTGTTTTGAGGGAACAATAACTGTATAGGCAGTGTAAATGATAGACTGCAGCATGAAGGGATTGCTTAACAGTCCATAAGAATGATGGTAAGAGACAGTGGCATTGGAGATTTACAGCCAGATATTTCTGAGGTAAAATTTCAGTTTGGTGACTAACTGAAAATAGAATTAAGGAAGAGGAAGGAGTGAAAGAGGACTAGATAAATTTCTAGCTTACAGTAGATGGTGGAGTCATTAACTATGGGCCAGAATACGTAAGGGAAAACAAATCATAAAGTAGTCTGGAATTAAAACCTGGCTATGATGCTTTATATGCCTCTTTTAAAAATACATTATCAGAATCAACTGTAGAGATTGTTTTAAATATTTAGAATTGTCCCCAGTGTCCAGAATTCACTATGTGAATTTAAATGTCCCCAACGTCCAGAATTCACTATGTCTGGGTGGGGGTCAAGTATTTCTTTTCCTCTTTAACTCTAAAGGTGCTTCTGATAAACATCCCTGATTAAGAACACGGCTGTAAGCATAAATTTGTTATAAAATTCAGTTGGAAAAACAAACAAGAAAAACACAGGAAATCTTGAAAAAGAGAGTTTGCCAGGGGTGGAGGGGACAATCATAACAGATACTAAAGCATTATAAAACCTTTAAAACTTAATAATTAACACTGGCACATGAATAAAAAACCAATAAAACATAACAGAAAAATGAGAAATTGACCCAAGTACATATGGCAATTTAGTATAGATAAAAGCTGTATCTCAAAACAGTGAGGAAGAGATGGAGTTTTTGATAATTGGTGTTCAAGGCCACACATGGTAGCTCATGCCTGTAATCCTAGCACTTTGGGAGGCCAAGGCGGGAGGACTGTTTGAGGTCGGGACCAGCCTGGGCAATATAACTAGATCCAGTCTCTACAAAAAAAAATTAAAATTAGCTAGGTGCTGGGTGCGGTGACTCACACCTGTAATCCCAGCACTTTGGGAGGCTGAGGCAGGCGGATCACCTGAGGTCAGGAGTTGAGACCAGCCTGACTAACATGGAGAAACCCCATCTCTATCAAACATTACAAAATTAGCCAGGCGTGGTGGCACATGCCTGTAATCCCAGGCACATGGAAGGCTGAGGCAGGAGAACTGCTTGAACCCGGGAGGAGGAGGTTGCGGTGACCCGAGATCATGCCATTGCAATCCAGCCTGGGCAACAAGAGCAAAACTCCATCTCAAAAAAAAAAAAAAAAAATTAAGCATGGTGGTGCATGCCTGTAGTCCCAGCTACCAAGGAGGCCAAGGCAGAAGGATCACTTGAGTCCAAGAGGTCAAGACTGAATTAAGTAATGATTGTGTCACTGCACTCCAGCCTGGGCAACAGAGTAAGCACTGTCTTAAAAAAAAAAAAAAAAAAAAAAAACGCAAAAATCAAAGTGGTGTTCAAATAACTGGGTATTCATAAGGAAAAGAATAAACTTGGATCTGTTCCAAAAATAAAACTGAAAAAGATCAGATATTTGAACATGAAGAATTGAACCTATACGAGTACTAGAAAAAATTGTGAGCCGGGCGCGGTGGCTCAAGCCTGTAATCCCAGCACTTTGGGAGGCTAAGATGGGCGAATCACAAGGTCAGGAGATCGAGACCATCCTGGCTAACACGGTGACACCCCGTCTCTACTAAAAATACAAAAAACTAGCCGGGCGAGGTGGCGGGCGTCTGTAATCCCAGCTAGTCGGGAGGCTGAGGCAGGAGAATGGCCTAAACCCGGGAGGCGGAGCTTGCAGTGAGCTGAGATCCGGCCACTGCACTCCAGCCCGGGCGACAGAGCAAGACTCCGTCTCAAAAAAAAAAAAAAAGAAAGAAAAAATTGTGGGAGGATTCCCCAATAATTAGAGAGTAAAGAAAACTTTCCCAGCAATGGTCAAAACCAGATGCAATAAAGGGAAACATTGGTAAATCTTACTACATAAAATAGCTTTTCTATAACCAAAACCAAAACACCACAAGCAGACCATAAAGACAAATGACAAACTGTAAAGAAATACTTGCAACTTACTTGAGACAGTTGAATAACCTTATATGTAAAGCCTGCCTAGAAACAGAGAAGAAAAAGACTAACAACCTGATAGCAAAATGACTAGAGAGATAAGCAGCCATTTTAGAGAAAAAGAGGCCGTGCGCCGAGGCTCAAGCCTGTAATCCCAGCACTTTGGGAGGCCGAGACGGGCGGATCACGAGGTCAGGAGATCGAGACCATCCTGGCTAACATGGTGAAACCCCGTCTCTACTAAAAATACAAAAAACTAGCCGGGCGACGTGGCAGGCGCCTGTAGTCCCAGCTGCTTGGGAGGCTGAGGCAGGAGAATGGCGTAAACCCAGGAGGCAGAGCTTGCAGTGAGCTGAGACCCAGCCACTGCACTCCAGCCTGGGCGGCAGAGCGACACTCCATCTCAAAAAAAAGAGAAAAAGAAATGGGGCTGGGTACAGTGGCTCACGCCTGCAATGCCAGCACTTTGAGAGGTTGAGGCAGGCAGATAATTGAAGACCAGCCTAGGCAACATGGTGAGATTGTCTCTACAAAAAATACAAAAAGTAGTGGGGCATGGTAGTGTGTACCTGTCTTCCCAGCTATTCAAAGCCTGGGAGGTCCAGGCTGCAGTAGGCCATGATCAAACCACTGGACTCCAGCCAGGGTGACAGAGTGAGATCCTGTCTCAAAAAAAAAAAAAGAAAGAAAGGAAGAGAAGGAGGAAAGGAAAGAAAGGAAGAGGAAAGGGAAGAAGGGAAGAGAAGGGAAGGAAGTGAGGAGGGAGAGGGGAGAGGGAAGGGAAGGGAGGGAAAGGGAAAGAAAAATAAAAGGAAGGAAGGAAGGAGAGAGGGAGGGAGGAAGGAAAAGGAAAGGAAAAGAAGAGAGAAAGAGAAAGAGCAAGAACATGCACAAGAGAGTGAGCTGGGTGCAGTGGCATACACCTGTAGTTGCAAGTACTTGGGAGGTTAACTTAAGAAGATCAGGTGTTTGAAGTTGTAGTGCACTATAATTAACCACTGCATTACAGCCTGGGCAACATGCAAGACCCTGTCTCAGAAAAAAAAAAAAAAAGACACACACACAAAAGAAATGCCCAAGGGCATTTAAGGGGAAGAAATTCCCCTTAAATGAAAACATTCGTAACCTTGCTTATAGTAAGAGAAATGCACATTAAGAATTACTGAGATGCCGGGCATGGTGGCTCATGCCTGTAATCCCAGCACTTTGGGAGGCCGAGGTGGGTGGATCACCTGAGGTCGGGAGTTCAAGACCAGCCTGACCAACATAGAGAAACCCTGCCTCTACTAAAAATACAAAATTAACCGGGTATGGTGGCACATGTCTGTAATCCCAGCTACTAGGGAGGCTGAGGCAGGAAATTCACTTGAACCTGGGAGGTGGAGGTTGCGGTGAGCCGAGATCGTGCCATTGCACTCCAGCCTGGGCAACAAGAGCAAAACTCTGTCTCAAAAAAAAAAAAAAAAAGAATTACTGAGATACTATTTCTCATCCTTCAGATGCCCAAAAGTCCAAGTTTTATAAAACAAGCTGTTAGTGAGTGAGGCTCCTGCAGAAAAAAAGGGGCAGTTTTTCTTTTTTTTTTTTTTTTGGAGTACAAAATGGAAAAACCCCAGCAAGGGAGAATTTGGCAGTATGTAACAAAGTTACATACGTGTTTATTTTATTTTTGCTAGCAAATTTCACTTCTAAGAATCTGACCAACACTGACAAAAATATGAAAATAGGTATATATACAGGAAGTTATTCATGGAAGCACTGTTACAGCAACAACCTGGAAATAATCCAAATTATGTGTCATAATGAAATGGTTGAATTAATTATGGTACATTCACACAGTGGAGTACTACGCAATTTTTAAAAAGGCGTGAGGCGGAAGTCCAGCAAGCTAAGATCCAATGGCTTGAAAATCTCGCTGCCAGCACAGCAGTCTGAAGTCAGCCTGGGACACTTGAGCTTGGTGGGGGGAGGGGCGTCCGCCACTGATGAGACTTGAGTGGGTGGTTTCACCCTCACAGTGTAAACAAAGCTGCTGGGAGGTTTGAACTGGGTGGAGCCCCCCGCAGCTCAGCAAGGCCTCTGTGGCCAGACTGCCTCTCTAGATTTCTCCTCGCTGGGCAGGGCATCTCTGAAAAAAAGGCAGCAGCCCCAGTCAGGGGCTCATAGATATAACCCCCAACTCCCTGGGACACAGCACCTGGGGGAAGGGGCGGCTGTGGGCACAGCTTCAGAAGTAAACGTCCCTGCCTCAGCAGCGGATATCCCAGCACAGCGTTCGAGCTCTGCTAAGGGTCAGACTGCCTCCTCAAGTGGGTCCCTGACCCCTGTGCCTCCTGATGGGGAGACACCTCCCAGTAGGGGCTGACAGACACCTCAAATAGGAGAGGTCTGGCTGGCATCTGGCAGGTGCCCCTCTGGGACGAAGCTTCCAGAGGAAGGAACAGGCAGCAATCTTTGCTGTTTGCAGCCTCCGCTGGTGAGACCCAGGCATACAGGGTCTGGTGTGGACCTCCAGCAAACTCCAGCAGAGGGGCCTGACTGTTAGAAGGAAAACTAACAAACAGAAAGGAATAGCATCAACATGAATAAAAAGGACATCCACTCAGAGACTCCATCCAAAGGTCACCAACATGAAGCACCAAAGGTAGATAAATCCATGAAGATGCGTAGAAACCAGCCCAAAAAGGCTGAAAATTCCAAAAACAGAATGCCTCCTCTCCTCCAAAGGATCACAACTCCTCGCCAGCAAGGGAACAAAACTGGATGGAGAATGAGTTTGACTAACTGACAGAAGTAGGCTTCAGAAGGTGGGTAATAACAAACTCCTCCGAGCTAAAGGAGCATGTTCTAAACCAATGCAAGGAAGCTAAGAATCTTCAAAAAAGGTTACAGGAACTGCTAACTAGAATAACCAGTTTAGAGAAGAACGTAAATGATCTGATGGAAGTGAAAAACACAGCACGAGAACGTCGTGAAGCATACACAAGTATCAACAGCTGAATTGATCAAGCAGAAGAAAGGATATCAGAGATTGAATAGCAACTTAATAAAATAAAGCCAGAAGACAAGATTAGAGAAAAAAGAATGAAAAGGAATGAACAAAGCCTCCAAGAAATATAGGACTATGTGAAAAGACCAAACGTACATTTGACTGTTGTGCCTGAAAATTTCACAGAGAATAGAACCAAGTTGGAAAATACTCCCCAGGATATTATCCAGGAGAACTTTCCGAACCTAGCAGGACAGGCCAACATTCAAATTCAGGAAATACAGAGCACAACCCAAAGATACTCCTTGAGAAGAACAACCCCAAGACACATAATCGTCAGATTCACCAAGGTTGAAATGAAGGAAAAAATGTTAAGGGCAGCCAGAGAGAAAGGTCAGGTTACTCACAAAGGGAAGCCCATCAGACTAAGACTGGATCTCTCTGCAGAAACCCTACAAGCCAGAAGAGAGTAGGGGCCAATATTCAACATTCTTAAAGAATTTTCAACCCAGAATTTCATATCCCACCAAACTGAGCTTCATAAGTGAAGGAGAAATAAATCTTTTACAGACAAGCAAATGCTGAGAGATTCTGTTACCACCAGGCCTGCCTTACAAGAGCTCCTGAAGGAAGCACTAAACATGGAAAGGAATAACCGGTACCAGCCACTGCAAAAACATGCCAAATTGTAAAGGCCTTTGACACTATGAAGAAACTGCATCAACTAACAGGCAAAATAACCAGATAGCCTCATAATGACAGGCTCAAATTCACACGTAATACTAACCTTAAATGTAAACAGGCTAAATACCCCAATTAAAAGATACAGACTGGCATAATGGGTAGAGTCAACACCCATTGGTGTGCTGTATTCAGGAGACCCATCTCACATGCAAAGACACACATACTCAAAATAAAGGGATGGAGGAATATTTACCAAGCAAATGGAAAGCAAAAAAAAGCAGAGGTTGCAATTCTACTCTCTGAGAAAACAGACTTTAAACCAACAGAGAGGCCGGGCGCGGTGGCTCAAGCCTGTAATCCCAGCACTTTGGGAGGCCGAGATGGGCGGATCACGAGGTCAGGAGATCGAGACCATCCTGGCTAACACGGTGAAACCTCGTCTCTACTAAAATAATGCAAAAAAACTAGCCGGGCGAGGTGGCAGGCGCCTGTAGTCCCAGCTACTCGGGAGGCTGAGGCAGGAGAATGACGTAAACCCGGGAGGCGGGGCTTGCAGTGAGCTGAGATCCGGCCACTGCACTCCAGTCTGGGCGACAGAGCGAGACTCCCGTCTGAAAAAAAAAAAAAAAAAAAAAAAAACCAACAAAGATCAAAAGATACAAAGAAGACCATTACATAATAGTAAAGGGATCAATGCAACAAGAGGAGCTAACTATCCTAAATATATATACACCCAATACAGGAGCACCCAGATTCATAAAGCAAGTTCTTAGAGACCTACAAAGAGACTTAGACTCCCACACAATAATAGTGGGAGACTTTAACTCCCCACTGTCAATATTAGATAGATCAACAAGACAGATAATTAAGAATATTCAGGACTTGAACTCAGCTCTGGGCCGAGTGGATCTAATAAACATCTACATAACTCTCCACCCCAAATCAACAGAATATACATTCTTCTCAGCACCATGTCACACTTATTCTAAAATTGACCACGTAAGAAGTAAAACACTCCTCAGCAAATACAAAAGAACGGAAATAATAACAAACACTCTCTGACCACGGTGCAATCAAATTAGAATTCATGATTGAGAAACTCACTCAAAACCACACAACTGTGTCCCCGGGACACAGCACCTGGGGGAAGGGGTGGCTGTGGGCACACTGAACAACCTGCTCCTGAATGACTGAACAACCTGCTCCTGAATGACTACTGGGTAAATAACAAAATTAAGGCAGAAATAAAGATATTCTTTGAAACTAATGAGAACAAAGACAACATACCAGAATCTCTGGGATGCATTTAAAGCAGTGTGGAGGGAAATTTATAGCACTAAATGCCCAGAAGAGAAAGGAGGAAAGATCTAAAATTGACACTCTAACATCACAATTAAAAGAACTAGAGAAGCAAGAGGAAACAAATTCAAAAGCTAGCAGAAGATAAGAAATAATTAAGACCAGAACAGAACCAAAGGAGATAGAGACATGAAAAACCCTTCAAAATATCAGTGAATCCAGGAGTTGGGTTTTTGAAAAGATCAAAAATAGACCACTTGCCAGACTAATAAAGAAGAAAAGAGAGAAGAATCAAATAGACGCAATAAAAGATGATAAAGTGGATGTCACCACGGATACCATAGAAATACAAACTACCATCAGATCACACTATAAATACCTCTATGCAAATAAACTAGAAAATCTAGAAGAAATGGATAATTTCACAGACACATATACCCTCCCAAGTCTAAACAAGGAAGACGTTGAATCCCTGAATAGACCAATAACAAGTTTTGAAATTGAGGCAGTAATTAATAGCCTACCACACAAAAAAAGTCCAGGACCAGATGGATTTACAGCTGAATTCTACCAGAGGTACAAAGAGGAACTGGTACCATTCCTTCTGAAACTATTCCAAAGAACAGAAAAAGAGGGAATCTTCCCTCTTTTTATGAGGCCTGCATCATCCTGATACCAAAACCTGGCAGACACACAACAAAAACAGAAATTTTCAGGCCAATATCCTTGATGAACATCAATGTGAAAATCCTCAATAAAAAACTGGCAAACCAAATCCAGCAGCACATCAAAAAGTTTATCCACCAAGACCACGTCAGATTCAACCCTGGGATGCAAGGCTGGTTCAACATAAGCAAATCAATAAACGTAATCCATCATATAAACAGAACCAATGACAAAAACGACATAATCATCTCAACAGATACAGAAAAAACCTTTGATAAAATGCAAAACTCCTACATGCTAAAAACTCTCAATGAACTACGTATTGATGAAACGTATCTCAAAATAGTAAGAGCTATTTAAGACAAACCCACAATGAATATCATACTAAATGGGCAAAATTTGGCAGCATTCCCTTTGAAAATCAGCACAAGACAAGGATGCCCCCTCTCACCACTCCTATTCAACATAGTACTGGAAGTTCTGGCCAGGGCAATCAGGCAAGAGAAAGAAATAAAGGGCATTCAAATAGGAAAAGAGGAAGTCAAATTGTGTCTGTTTGCAGATGACATGATTGTATATTTAGAAAACCTCATCTTCTCAGCCCAAAATCTCCTTAAGCTGATAAGCAACTTTAGCAAAGTCTAAGGATACAAAATCAATGCGCAAAAATCACAAGCATTCCTATACTCCAATAACAGACAGAGAGCCAAATCATGAGTGAACTCCCATTCACAATTGCTACGAAGAGAATAAAATACCTAGGAATCCAACTTACAAGGGATGTGAAGGACCTCTTCAAGGAGAACTATAAACCACTGCTCAAGGAAATAAGAGAGGACACAAACAAATGGAAAAACATTCCATGCTCATGGATAGGAAGAGTCAATAATGTGAAAATGGACATACTGCCCAAAGTATTTTATAGATTCAATGCTATCCCCATCAAGCTACCAGTGACTTTCTTCATAGAATTAGGAAAAACTACTTTAAATTTCATATGGAACCAAAAAAGAGCCCGCATGACCAAAATAACCCAGGCAAAAAGAACAAAGCTGGAGGCATCATGCTACCTGACTTTAAACTGTACAACAATGCTACAGTAATTAAAACAGCACAGTACTGGTATCAAAACAGATATACAGACCAATGGAACAGAACAGAGACCTGAGAAATAACACCACACATCTACAACCATCTGATCTTTGACAAACCTGACAAAAACAAGAAATGGGGAAAGGATTCCCTATTTAATAAATGGTGTTGGGAAAACTGGTTAGCCATATGCAGAAAACTGAAACTGGACCACTTCCTTATACCTTATACAAAAATTAACTCAAGATGGATTAGGCCGGGCGCAGTGGCTCAAGCCTGTAATCCCAGCACTTTGGGAGGCTGAGATGGGTGGATCACGAGGTCAGGAGATCGAGACCATCCTGGCTAACATGGTGAAACCCCGTCTCTAAAAAAATTAGCCAGGCGAGGTGGCGGGCGCCTGTAGTCCCAACTACTCGGGAGGCTGTGGCAGGAGAATGGCATAAACCCGGGAGGCGGAGCTTGCAGTGAGCTGAGATCCGGCCACTGCCCTCCAGCCTGGGCGACAGAGCGAGACTCCATCTCAAAAAAAAAAAAAAAAAAAAAGATGGATTAAAGACTTAAACGTAAGATCTAAAACCATAAAAACCCCAGAAGAAAACCTAGGCAATACCATTCGGGACATAGGCAAGGGCAAAGACTTCATGACTAAAACACCAAAAGTAATTGCAACAAAAGCCAAAATTGAGAAATAGGATATAATTTTAAAAAGAGCTTCTGCGTAGCAAAAGAAACTATCAGAATGAATAGGAAACCTACAGAATGGGAGAAAATTTTTGCAATCTATCCATCTCACAAAGGGCTAATATCCAGAATCTACAAAGAACTTAAACAAATTTACAAGATAAAAACAAATAACCCCATCAAAAAGTGGGATGGGTGAAGGATATGAACAGGCACTTCTCAAAAGAACACATTTATGCAGCAAACAAACATATGAAAAAAAGCTCATCATCACTGGTCGTTAGAGAAATGCAAATCAAAACCACAATGAGCTACCATCTCCTGCCAGTTGGAATGGAAATCATTAAAAAGTCAGGAAACAACAGATGGCTGGAGAGGATGTGGAGAAATAGGAATGCTTTTACACTGTTGGTGGGAGTGTAAATTAGTTCAACCATTGTGGAAGACAGTGTGGCAATTCCTCAAGGATCTAGAACTAGAAATACCATTTGACCCAGCAATCCCATTAGTGCGTATATACCCAAAGGATTATAAATCATTCTACTATAAAGACACATGCACACATGTTTATTGCGTCACTATTCACAATAGCAAAGACTTAGAACCAACCCAAATGCCCATCAATGATAGACTGGACAAAGAAAATGTGGAACATACACAACATGGAATACTATGCGGCCACAAAAAAGGATGAGTTCATGTCCTTTGCAGGGACATGGATGAAGTTGGAAACCATCATTCTCAGCAAACTAACACAAGAACAGAAAACCAAATACCACATGATCTCACTCATAAGTGGGAGCTGAATAATGAGAAAACATGGACTCAGCAAGGGGAATATCACACAATGGGGCCTGTTGGGGGGTGGGGGCTAGGGGAGTGATAGCATTAGGAGAAATACCTAATGTAGGTGATGGGTTGATGAGTGCAGCAAACCACCATGGCATTTTTATACCTATGTAACAAACCTGCACATTCTGCACATGTACCCCAGAACTTATAGTATAATAAAAAATAAAATATAAAGAAATAAAAATTAAAAAGCATGAGGGACATACACAGTATGAAGCACTTTACAGTGAATTCCAGTATTTATTGTTAAGTGAAGAAAGCAAGTTGGAGAAAAACGTAGTATAGTATGTCACCATTCATCTAAATATTTACTTATTTTTTAATTGAAAGGATAAAACCTTAAAAAAAACATGGTTACATAAAAGGAGGAAGAGAGCAGAGTAGTAAAAATAGGAACAGTACAGTATGTGGGTATCTCATAAAACCTGTATTATAGATGTGAATTTGGGACCATACAAAGTCATTTACATTATTATAAAACAGAAAGAAGGTTAAAAAGCAGGCCAGGTGCACTAGCTTGCATCTGTAATCCCAGTGCTTTGGGAGGCCAAGGCAGGAGGATTGCTTGAGCCCAGGAGTTCAAGGCTGCAGTGGGCTATGACCACACCACTAAAAGCCTGGGCAACAGAGTGAGATTGCGTTTCACAAAAACCAAAAAAACAAAATACAATCCCATAAAAGTGAAACCCAAATAAATAAATAAACTTACTTGTATGTGAAGTTGGTGGCATAACCATAGATAATTATTCCAAGTGACTTTAAAACACAACAGCTAAAAACAGACTAATTTAACAGTATATAGTATTCAAAGCAACAAGACAAAACAGCAACCGAAATTATCAGGAACCATATTCTTATGCTGTTATTGGTGGTGTTATTGTAACATTGTTGCATGCACAGTCTGAGAAAAAGCAAATGGCCAGGCCCAGTGGCTCACGGTGTGTAATCCCAACATTTTGAGAGGCCCAAGTAGGAGGATTGCTTGAGTCCAGGAGTTAGAGACCAGCCTGGGCAACGTGGTGAAACCCCAACTTTTCAAACAATTTTAAATATTACCCGGGCATGGTGGTACACACCTGTAGTCCCAGGTACTCAGGAGGTTGAGGTGGAAGGACTGCTTGAGCCCAGGAGGTCAAAACTACAGTGAGTCATGATTGTGCCACTGCATTCCAGCCTGGGCAACAGAGCAAGACCCTGTCAAAAAATAAATGAATAAATAAATAAAAAGAAAAAAATGAATACGCTGGTGTTTTTGGAAAATTAATTTTTGAATTGCATAAAAACTCTGTGATGCTGAATTTAAAATGTATGTGTTAGAATGAACTCATTATATATTTTATACTTAAAAATACATATTTCTTACTTGCATACTGTAAATACCTAAAACAGTGACCAGTGTATAGCAACGAGCACACACCCACAGTATACAGATTATGGTCTCTATACATCAACTGCCCCTAAAAAATTCAATGAAGCAATGGCTGACTCCACATTTGGGTCAAGAAATATTCAAAAATGAGCTTAGAATAACTGTCACACCAGTAAGCATGGAAATTATGAAAGATTATTGGTGTCATGTCAAAAGGACTTGGTAGCCAATTTGAAGGGTCCAATATGAGGTGGCTCCCATTGGCCAAAGATGAGACAATTTGAATGTTAACAATAACCCCAAAGTATCTGATACAATGTGATAACTACTCTAATATAAATATTCAAAGTAAAATGAGTACACAATTTACTCAGTAAGGAATGACTACTTTTTCTGGGTGGAGACAGGGGAAGGAGAATACATATCCTCAGTGTGTTAAAGAGGCTACCTGACAGTGATTAAACCATGTTTGCATCATAGGTTGTCCTCACATATTATCTTCAGCATTAAAATTCATAATAGTTTAGCCCTGCAGGACAGTTTCAAGCTATTCATGGTACTACCACATGCCATTTGGGAAAGCTCCCTGAAATCACTAAAATCATCTTTTTTAGGGCCACGAGGAAATGTTTTTATCTCATATCAGATTTTAAAAATTCATGACTACCTTCTCTCTCGACAGCCAGTATCTTTCAGGTTGGAAACCAGAGTTTTATATTCACTGCCTATTTATTATCACTGTATTCTTTTTTTTTTTTTTAGATAGAGTCTTACTCCGTCACCCAGGCAGGAGTGCAGTGGCATGATCTCGGCTCACTGCAACTCTGCTTCCCAGGTTCAAGCAATTCTCGTGCCTCAGCCTCCCGAGTAGCTGGAATTACAGGAACATAACACCATGTCCAGCTTATTTTTATATATGTAGTAGAGACGAGGGTTTGGCATGTTGGCCAGTCTGGTTTTGAACTCCTGACCTCAGGTGATCCAACCACTTCGGGCTCCCAAAGTGCTGGGATTACAGGTGTGAGACACCGTGCCCAGCCATATTTTCACTGTATTCTAAAAAATACATACTCAAGGACCAAAATTCAATAATGAGTACAATTTTCACTACTACTTTTAATAAGAGAAGCAATATCAGAGTTCACATTTATAGACAATTATGTTATAGGAATAGCACAGTGTGAGAATATTCTAGCGCAATTTCTTTAACTAATGTAATGGTGATCTTTCTTGTTCCTTAGCTGCTACTCTGTTAATACTGATTTCAACACATCATTTTTAGAGAACTTTTTTGACTCACAAAATAATCACAAGTCAATTTTTTAAAATCTCATCCCCAACTAGCCGGGCGTGGTGGCGGGCGCCTGTAGTCCCAGCTACTCGGGAGGCTGAGGCAGGAGAATGGCGTAAAACCTGGGAGGCGGAGGTTGCAGTGAGCTGAGATCCGGCCACTGCCCTCCAGCCTGGGGGACAGAGTGTGACTCCCTCTCAAAAAAAAAGAAAAGAAAAAAAAAAATCTCATCCCCTTTTTGCATGAATTTTCAATACGAAAGGAACAAGTTGTCAAGTACTTCCCCCCCATATGAACCGCATATAGATCAAAGATTTGCTCATACCCTTCACATAGAAAATCTGCATCCAACTGTAATGGTAATTATTCATTAGCATGCACATGTTAGAATAACTGTGCTTTCATATTATATATTGTTAATATTATAATGTCCAAAAGTATCACGTGTATAAAGAGTTTTGACGAGTTGATTTTTGCCTTCACTATAGACAAAATATTATTTTGCTGCTGGTTTAATGAATTTACCAACTGTGTGGTTTTATGTCGGATTTTACTCTGAGGAGTGCAATACTGAATAACTTCCCTAGCTTTAGTTTCTTCTCCACCTTTGAAGACAAAAATACTAAAAAGCATTATTTTCTGCTTATTGTGGAAAATGTTTACTGTTTTATCAGCAATGTTTACTGAAAATGTCACTGAGTTTTGTTTAAAAGATAGTCAATGACTTTAAAATATCCCTAGCCTGAATGACTTAAAATTACTTTTTAAAACTTCTCTCTTTTTCCCTCCATATATTGAATGAAGAGACAATCCAAAGAGAGGCAAATTATCTTTGGAGAAACAAAACAAATGGCAGAAGTCACATGGCTACAAGGTGCTACAAACAGGACTTTTTCAAATAGCAAAGAAAAATGGCCATACCATGAGCAGGTTAGTGTGGCTACAGTCGAGGAACAGAAAGAAGACATGTCCGCTGGAATTGTGTGGCAACTTTAATGTGCAGCTTTGGGTAGAGGAATGGGATTCAGTTGTATGAGATTTTCTGGGAGGTTTACCCTATCTACTCAAGAAAGGGAACATACCTTGTTCTCACTGAGAGATAATCCTTGGAATTGAGATCATTCCCTCAATTCAGGAGTCCTGAAGCTTCTGCTTCTGCCAATAAACCAGTGTTAATTCTTCACTTTTCAGCTTTTAGTCATCTCTTCTCAGCAGCTGTTTCTACTTTCACAGAGTAAGAGAAAGAAAAATGTAAAAAAAAAAAAAAAACAAAAAAAAAAAACCCAAAACAAAAACTCCATAAATCTATTCCTCTAGTATTTTAGGTATATTAATGATGTGTCTCAAGGTCACAGTTTTTTGAGAGCAGATGCGGTGCTGGACGCCATACTATGCTTCAGGAAATTTTCTATTTATTTCCTCGGCTATCATCTTTTGAAATGTATGATGAAATTCTATCCTGTTTGTTATTTCCGGTTGCTGCTGGTGAATAATTTGTTTCTTCTTCTTTTTCTTGTCTGGTTCTGCTATTCTATTCTACCCTTCCCCTTTTTAACACTGTTATAGTGCATATTTTTAGGTATCATAGGAGGACATTTCTGTAGCTTCTTTTTACCAGCTTTAAAAAGGAGTCTCTTTTCCTAATTGAAATGATGCTTAATTGAAACCATGTGAATATCTAAAGCATTGTTTAGATAATAATACAAATGGCAAAGCTGATAATCAAGAGGTATCTTACTCTTTAAAACATAAAGTCCCTAGCAACTTAGGGAGACCCTGTTTCTATAAAAAATTTTAAAAATAGCCAGGTGTGGTGGCACATGCCTGCAGTCTCAGATACTAGGGAGGCTGAAGTGGGAGGATTGCTTAAGCCTGGGAGGTCAAGGCAGCAGTGAACCATGTTCATGCCACTGCACTCCAGCCTAGGTGACAGAACAAGACTCCATCTCAAACAAAAGAAAACAAAACAAAACAAATACAAAAACATAACGTGGGTAACGGGGGGCAGAGGCATGGTGGCAGAATAGAAGCCTACACTGCTCAACCCCCAAATGGAACACCAAATTTTAATAACTATCTGCACACAGAAAATCAACATCACAAAACCAAAAGTAAGGCGAGCAATCACAGTACCTGGCTTTAACTTCATTTTCCTGAAAGAGGCATTGAGGAGGGCAGGAGAGATGGTCTTGAATTGCCACTGCCTGCCTGCTCCCACCTCCTGACTGTAGTTGTGTTGCATGGAGAGAAACTCTCACCACTGTGGGGAGGGAGAATGCAGCTCCTGGGAGACTTACACTAAACTCAGTGATGCCCTGTCATAGCAGAGAACAAAGCTGTGCTGGGCTTAGCTGGCACCTGTGCATGGAGGGGGCTTTTGGACTAGAGCATTTGGACCAGAACTAGACAGAGGGAAATCACTCATCGCGGTGGTCAGCACTTGAGTTTCTCGACAAGCCCCACCACTGTGGCTGAAGTGCTCTGGGGTCCTAGGTAAACTTGAAAGACAGTCTAGGACACAAGGACTGCAATTCCTAGGCAAATCCTAATGCTAGGCTGGCTTAGAGCTGGTGAACTATGGTGGCATGTGACCTAGGAAGATACTAGTTGGGGTGGCTATAGGAGTGCTTATGCTATCCCTCTCCCAATCCAGGCAGTCCACCTTGTAGCAATGAAAGAGACCTCCCTCCTTTTGCTTAAGGAGAACTAAGAGTAATAAAGAGGACTTGGTCTTGCATATTGGAAACCAGCTCAATCACAATAGGATAGGGCACTGGGCAGAGTTGTGAGGCCCTCACTCCAGGCACCAGCTTCCAGATGACATTTTTAGACATACCCTGGGCCAAGAGGAAATCCACTACCTTCAAGGGAAGGACCTAGTCCTGGGAAGATTCATCACCTGCTGACTAAAGAGTCACTGGGCCCTGAATAACCAGCAGCAATGCCTGGGGAGTACACACTGGGCCTCGGGCTCTGAGATGTACTGGCTTCAGGGAGGACCCAGCACATTCCCAGCTGTGGTGGCTATGGCGGCAGACTCCTTCTGTTTGAGAAAAGTAGAGGAGAAAGTAAAGGGGACTTTGTCTTGTAATCTTAGGTACCAGCTTATACACAGTGGGGTAGAGAAACAAGCAGGCTCTAAGGGTCCCTACATCCAGGCCTAGGCTCTTGAACAGAATTTCTGGACTTGCCCGGGGCCAGAGGGGAGCCCACTGTCCTGAGGGTGAGTCCCAGGCCTGGCAGCATTCACCACAAGCTGATAAAGGAGTCCTTGGGCTTGAACTGAACATCAGCTGTGGCCTGGCAGAACCCTCCAAGGACTGGTGGTGGTGCTGGCCAAAAGGAGAAGCTCCTCTGCCTGTGGAAAGGAGAGGAAACACTGGGGAAGGCCTCTATATTGTGATTTGAGTGCTAGCTTAGCCACAGTAAAATAAAGCATCAGGTAAATTGCTAAGGCTCTTTATTTTTAGTTTTTTAGAGACCCTCTGTCACCTAGGCTGGAGTGCAGTGGCACAAACACAGCTCACTTGCAGCCTCAACCTCCCAGGCTCAAGCAATCCTCCCACCTCAGCCTCTCAAGTAGCTGGGACTACAGGTGCCCACCACCCTGCCAGAGGAATTTTTTTTCTATTTTTCTGTAGACACAGGGTTTCACCATGTTGCCTACACTGGTCTTGAACTTGCGAGCTCAAGGAGTCCATCTACCTCAGCCTCCCAAATTGTTAGGATTACATGTGTGAGCCACCACACCTGACTGTAAATTTCTAAAGTTTTTGACTCCAATCCCTGGCTCCCAGACAGCATCTCTGGGGACCTGGAGGAACTCGCCACCCTGAAGGAAAGCTCCTTGGGCAAGGCCCATTGCTGTGCTGGCTTTAGGTCTGACCCACTGCAGTAAGAGTAGTGGTGGCTACAAGGGCACTTGCATCACCATACCCCCAGTTCCAGGTGACTCAGCACACACAGAGAGAGACTCCGTTTTTTTGGAAGAAAGTAAGAAAAAAAGAACAATTCTCTGTGTGGTAATCCAGAGAATTCTGGCTCTTATCTACGACCACCAAGGTGATACCTTAGGCATGAGTCCACAAAAACCACAGCATTATTGGGCTTGAGGCCCACGTCCCTTTGAATACCTAGAAAGACTTCTCAAGAACGACAGGCACAAACAAGCCCAGACTGTGGAGACTACAATAAATACCTAACTCTTCAATGTCCAGACACTGATGAACATCTATAAGCATCAACATCATCCAGGAAAACATGACCTCACCAAGTGAAAAATATGACACCAGGGAACAATCCTGGAAAAAAAGAGATATATGACCTTTCAGACAATGAATTCAGAATAGCTGTTGTGAGGAAACTTCAAAAAATTCAAGATAACACAGAGTAGGCATTCAGAATTCTATCAGATAAGTTTAACGGAGAGATTGAAATAATTTAAAAGAATCAAGCAGAAATTCTAGAGTTGAAAATGCAATTGACATGCTGAAGAATGCATCAGAGCTTTTTAATAGCAGACTTGATTAAGCAGAAAAAAAATGAGTGAGCTTGAAGACGAGTTATTTAAAAATACAAAATCAGAAGAGACAAAAAATAAAAATAAAAATACAATGAGGTATGCCTACAAGATCTAGAAAATAGCATCAAAAGGGCAAATCTAAGACTTACTGGCCTTAAAGAGGAGGTAGAGAAAGAGATGGGGTAGAAACTTCATTCAAAGGGATATCAAAGAAATTCCCAAACTTAAAGACATCGACATTCAAGTACAAGAAGGTTACAGAACACCAAGCAGATTTAATCCAAAGAAGACTATCTCAAGAAATTTAGTAATCAAACTCCCAAAGGTCAAGAATAAATAAAAGATTCTAAAAGCAGCAAGATAAAAGAAATAAACAGCATACAATGGAGCTCCAATATGTCTGGCAGCAGACTTTTCAACTTATAGGCCAGGAGAGAGTAGCATAACATATTTAAAGTGCTGGGAAAACACACACACACACACACACACACACACACACACACACACAGAGAGAACAAAAAAAAACTTTTACCCTAGCATACTATATCCAGCAAAAATATTCTTCAAACCAAGGACAAGTAAAGATGTTCCCAGACAAACAAAAGCTGAGGGCTTTCATCAAGACCAGACTTGTCCTACAAGAAATCTTAAAGGGATTTCCTCAATCTGAAAGAAAAGGACATTAATAAGCAAGAAGAAATCGTCTGAAGTTAAAAAACACTGGTAGGCCAGGCGCGGTGGCTCAAGCCTGTAATCCCAGCACTTTGGGAGGCCGAGACGGGCGGATCACGGGGTCAGGAGATCGAGACCATCCTGGCTAACACGGTGAAACCCCGTCTCTACTAAAAATACAAAAAACTAGCCGGGCGAGGTGGTGAGCGCCTGTAGTCCCAGCTACTCCGGAGGCTGAGGCAGGAGAATGGTGTAAACCCGGGAGGCGGAGCTTGCAGTGAGCTGAGATCGGGCCACTGCACTCCAGCCTGGGAGACAGAGCCAGACTCCATCTCAAAAAAAAAAAAACAAACAAACAAAAAAAAAACACTGGTAATGGTAAGTAAGCACATTTAAAAAACCCAGGATAGTATTACACTGTAATTATGGTATGTAAATTACTCTTAAGCAGAAAGACTAAATGATAAACCAGTCAAAAAACTACAAGAACGTTCCTAGACATAGACAGTTACAATGAAACAAGGAGAAACCATAAAAAGTTAAAAAGCAGGGAGAGGAACTTAAAGTATATTGTTTTTATTAGTTTTCTCTCTCATATTTGTTTGTTTATGCAAGCAGTGTTATCATCAGTTTAAAATAGTGGGTTGTAAGGTAGTATTTGCAAATTTCATAGTACTCTAAAATCAAAAAACATACAATGGATGCACACAAAATAAAAAGAAATTAAATTGCAGCCGGGCGTGGTGGCTCAAGCCTGTAATCCCAGCACTTTGGGAGGCCGAGACAGGCGGATCACGAGGTCAGGAGATCGAGACCATCCTGGCTAACACGGTGAAACCCCGTCTCTACTAAAAAAAAATACAAAAAACTAGCCGGGCGAGGTGGCGGGCAGCAGTAGTCCCAGCTATTTGGGAGGCTGAGGCAGGAGAATGGCGTAAACCCAGGAGGCGGAGCTTGCAGTGAGCTGAGATTCGACCACTGCATTCCAGCCTGGGCGACAGAGTGAGACTCCATCTCAAAAAAAAAAAAAAAAATTAAATCATACCACTAGAAAAAAATCAAATTAACTGAAAGGAAGACAGGAAGGAAGGAGAGAAGGCGGAGAAGACCACAAAACAAATAAACAAACCAGAAAACAAGTAGCAAAGTGGCAGGAGTTAGTCCCTACTTATCAATAATAACACAAATATAAATAGACTAAACTCTCCAATCAAAAAACACAGAGTAGCTGAATGGATTAAAAAAAAAATAAGACTCAGTGATTTGTTGCCTATAGGAAACACACTTCATCCATAAAGATACACATAGACTGAAAATAAAGGGATGGAAAAACACATTCATTTGGTGCCAATGGAAACCAAGAAAAGCAGGAATAGCTATATTGACATAGACTATCGGGGGAACCTGCCCCCAATAGTTAACGTGGGTTCTTTTCTATTTCCCTAAGCATCTCGGCTGGTTTGAGAAACAAAGGGAAAGAGTACAAAAGAGAGAAATTTTAAAGCTGGGTGTCTGGGGGAGACATCACATGTCGGCAAGTTCCATGATGCTCTCTGAGCCGTACAACCAGCAAGTTTTTATTAGCGATTTTCAAAACAGGAGGGAGTGCATGAATAGGGTGTGGATCACAGAGATCACATGTTTCACAAGGTAATAGAATATCACAAAGCAAGTGGAGGCAGAGCAAGATCACAGGACCACAGGATGGAGTGAAATTAAAATTGCTAATGAAATTTCAGGCACTCATTATCATTGATAACATCTTATCAGGAGACAGGGTTTGAGAGCAGACAACCTGTCTGACCAAAATTTATTAGGTGGGAATTTCCTCATCCTAATAAGCCTGGGAGCGCTACAGGAGACTGGGGCTTATTTCGTCCCTTCAGCTTTGACTGTAAAAGACAGCTGCCTCCAAAGGGGTCATTCATAGACCTACCCTCAGGGCACATTCTCTTTCTCAGGGATGATCCTTGCTGAGAAAAAGAATTCAGCGATATTTCTCCTATTTGCTTTTGAAAGAAGAGAAATATGGCTCTGTTCCATCCAGCTCACTGGCAGTCAGAGTTTAAAGTCTTATCTCCCTTGTTCCCTGAACATTGCTGTTATCCTGTTCTTTTTTCAAGGTGCCCAGATTTCACATTGTTCAAACACACATGCTCTACAATTTGTGCAGTTAACGCAATCATCATAGGGTCCTGAGGCAACATACATCCTCCTCAGCTTACAAAGATGATGGGATTAAGAGATTAAAGAAAAGACAGGCATAGGAAATCACAAGAGTGTTGATTGGGGAAGTGATAAGTGTCCATGAAATCTTCACAATTTATGTTCAGAGATTGCAATAAAGACAGACGTAAGAAATTATAAAAGTATTAATTTGGGGAACTAATAAATGTCCATGAAATCTTCATAATTTATGTTCTCCTGCCATGGCTTCAGCCAGTCCCTCTGTTCGGGGTCCCTGACTTCCCACAACAATAGACAAAATAGATTTCAAAACAAAAACTGTAAGAAGAGATACAGAGTTAATTACATAATCAGAAAGGTTCATTCAGCAAAGGATATAATAATTCTAAATACATATATACCCAACAATGGAGGAGCCAGTTATATAAAACAATTATTATTAGAACTAAAGGGAGAGAGAAATTCCAATACAATAATAGTGAATTCAAAATCCCATTTTCAGCATTGGACAGATCTCCCAGACATAAGATCAACAAAGAAACACCAGACTCAATCTGCTATACAGAAAAAAAATGGGCCTCATAGCTATTTACAGAACATTTCATGCAACAGCTGCAGAATATACATTCTTCTTCTCGGCATATGAATCATTCTCAAGGATAGACCATAAATTAGGTCACAAAACAAATCTTAAAATATTAAAAAAAGAAACCTGAAATAATATCAAATACATTCTCTAACCACATGGAATAAAACCAGAACTCCATAACGAGAGGAATTTTGGAAACTATACAAACACATGAAAATTAAACAATATGCTCTTGAAAGGCCAGTGTGTCAATGAAAACTTAAGTAGGAAATTGAAAGCTTTCTTGAAACAAATAATGGACACACAACATATCAAAACCTATGGAATACAGTGAAGGCAATCATAAGAAGGAAATTTTTGGCTGTAAGTACCTACATCAAAAAGAAGAAAAACTTCAAATAAATAACCTAATGATGCATTTTAAAGAACTGGAAAAGCTCAGCATCATAAGACAGGATGAAACAATTAAAAAAAAAAAAGAACTAGGAAAGCAATAACAAATCAAATCCAAGACTAGTAGAAGAAAAGAAATAATGAAGCCCAGAGAAGAAATAAATGAAATAGAAATGAAGAAAATACAAAACAATTAGCAAAACAAAAACATTGTTTTTTGAAAAAAATAAACAAAATTGACAAACCTTTAGACAAAGGAAAAAAAAACCAAATAAATAAAATCAGAGATGAAAAAGGAGACATTAGAACTGATAGTGCAGAAATTCAAAGGATCATAAGTGTCTACCAGGAGCAACTATATGCCAATAAATTGGAAAATCTAGAAGAAATGATTTATAGCCACACTGTCTTCCACAATGGTTGAACTAATTTACACTCCCACTAACAGCATAAAAGCATTCCTTTTTCTCCACAACCTCACCAGCATCTGTTATTTTTTGACTTTTTAATAATAGCCAGTCTGACTGGTATTCGATAGTATCTCATTGTGGTTTTGATTTGCATTTGTCTAATTATCTGTGATGTTAAGCTTTTTTCCACATGACTGTGGGCCACACGTATATCTACTTTTGAAAAGTGTTTGTTCATGTCCTTTGCCCACTTTTTAGTGGGGTTTCTTTTTCTTGTAAATTTGTTTAATTTCCTTATAGACACTGCATCTTAGACTTTGTCAGATGCATAGTTGGCAAAAATATTCTCTCATTCTGTAGGCAGTCTGTTTACTCTGTTGATAGTTGTTTTTGCTATGCAGAAGCTCTTCAGTTTAATTAAATGCCATTTGTCAATTTTTGCTTTTGTTGCAATTGCTTTTGGAGTCTGGTCATGAAATCTTTTCCTGTGCTTATCTCCTGAATAGTATTGCCCAGGTTGTTTTCCAGGGTTTTTATAGTTTTGGATTTTACATTTAATTCTTTAATCCATCTGGCGTTGATTTTTGTATATGGTGTAAGGAAGGGGTCCAGTTTCAATCTTCTACATATGGCTAGCCAATTATCCCAACATTGTTCTTATTTTGAAATTATAAACATACCTTAATTATCTCTCAAATAAAATATTATTTTCATATTTTTCCTTTTTCCTCCTCTGCTCACAAGGTAAACTCAGTATCACACTGTCTGCACATTTAGGTACATATTGCCTCTATTATAGACATAAATAATTCTATCAGTGAAGTATTAATCTACTCAGAATCTTTCCTTGTATCATTCAACTCCTTTATCTAATTCTGAAATTTTTCTTTTTTTTCTTTTTTTTTTTAGATGGAGTCTCGCTCTCTCGCCCAAGCTGGAGTACAGTGGCCTGATCTCGGCTCACTGGAACCTCTGCCTCCCGGGTTCAAGTGATTCTCCTGCCTCAGCCTCCTGAGTAGCTGGGACTACAGGCACCCACCACCATACCCAGCTAATTTTTTGTATTTTTAGTAGAGACAGGGTTTCACTGTGTTAGCCAGGATGGTCTCGATCTCCTGACCTCATGATCCATCCTCCTTGGCCTCCCAAAGTGCTGGGATTACATGCCTGAGCCACTATGCCCAGCCTAATTCTGAAATTTTTCTATTTTAGTATGCTCAAGTTCTATTAAGATCAACCTTGTGATTTCCTACGCCTGTCTTTACTTTAACTCTTTAACTTTATGGCAGAAATTGAAAATGTGGATTTTCTTCTACTTAATTTTCACTGTTATACACATTGAATTTTGATGAGAATGTTTCTCTTGTTCTACAGTATGTTTTCCATAGATTGATTGTTTTCTATTTTTTTCTTTTCTTTTTTTTTTTTTTGGAGACAAAATCTCACTCTTTCACCTAGGCTGGAGTGCAAAGGCACAATCTTGGCTCACTGCAACCTCTGCCTCCTGGGTTCAAGCGATTCTCCTGTCTCAGCCTCTCAAGTAGCTGGGATTACAGGTGCCAGCCACCACACCTGGCTAATTTTTGTAGTTTCAGTACAGACAGGGTTTCATCATGTTGGCCGGGCTGGTCTCAAACCACTGGCCCTGAGGTGATCCACCCATCTCAGCCTCCCAAATTGCTGGGATTATAGGTGTGAGCCATCGTGCCCAGCCAAAACATTCTTAATAATTAATGGGGGAAATTATAATTGTCCTGTGACTTTTACTAATTTTTGCCAAAACATGGAAAACTTTCCTAATGTAGGAATAAATTACAGAAAAATGAAAAAAGGTTACAATATTTATCTTGTATGAAATAATTTAAAACATTAAAAAATGAGCTTAAAATGTTTTATCTTTGTTAAAAACCCTATCAAGAGTAGGATGAACAGTGCTTTCCTTCTTCTCCTATATATTAACGTAGGGAATGTTCACCTTTTCTATGCCTTGGTGAATTTCATACTCCTTCCTAAGTATGGATCACGTTCCATCATTTTATCCTTTGTGTTTCCAATATTATCAAGTATCTCATGAGTTATCTTGAAACCTTTTTGCTGTATCACTTTCCCTGGGACATCTTAATACTTTTCCTCACAATCACTTTCCTCATTTATGTTGATAACTTCACCAATACTAAGTTCCTGACTTAATATCTAGAATCTTTTGAATGACAGCAATGTCAACATTTTCATATCAGCTATTTTTTCTATAACTCAATTTATGATAGACTTGAATATCACTAATGGCATTATCACATTTTACTTGTTTCCTTCACTTTCATTATTGTGAGTATATTTGTCTGCTTGGGTTGCCACAACAAAATACAATACACTGAGTAGTTTAACCCACAAAATTTTTTTCTTATAGTTCTGAAAGCTGGGTAAGTCCAAGATCAAGGTGATGGTAAGGCTGGTTTCATTCTGAAGCCTCTTCTCTTGGCTTATATGCAGACATCATCTTGCTCTTTCCTAACATGGCAGAGGGAGAAAGTGAGCTCTCTATCATCTCTCCTTATAAAAACACTAATCCTATCAGATCAAGCCTCATTCTTACAATCTCACTTACCCTACAAGCCCAATTTCCAAAAACAGCCACATTGGAGTTTAGGGCTTCAACATATGAATTTTCTTTTTTTTTTTTTTTTTTTTTTTGAGATGGAGTCTCGCTCTGTCACCCAGGCTGGAGTGCAGTGGCCAGATCTCAGCTCACTGCAAGCTCCGCCTCCCGGGTTTACGCCATTCTCCTGCCTCAGCCTCCGGGTAGCTGGGACTACAGGCGCCAGCCACCGCGCCCGGCTAGATTTTTGTATTTTTTTAGTAGAGACGGGGTTTCACCGTGTTAGCCAGGATGGTCTCGATCTCCTGACCTCGTGATCCGCCCGTCTCGGCCTCCCAAAGTGCTGGGATTACAGGCTTGAGCCACCGCGCCCGGCCCTGAATTTTCAGAGGATCTAAATATTTAGCCTAACATTCCATCCTTGGTCCCCCATAATTCATATCCTTCTCATATGCAAAATACATGCCTTAAAAGTCTTAACTTGGGCTGGGCGTGGTGGCTCACACCTGTAATCCCAACACTTTGGAAGGCAAGGCGAGCGGATCGCGAGGTCAGCAGATTGAGACCATCCTGGTTAACACGGTGAAACCCTGTCTCTACTAAAAATACAGAAAATTAGCCAGGTGTGTCATGTGTGGCGGTGGGCATCTTTAGTCCCATCTACTCGGGAGGCTGAGGCAGGAGAATGGTGTGAACCTGGGAGGCGGAGCTTGTAGTGAGCTGAGATCATGCCACTGCACTCCAGCCTGGGAGACAGAGCCAAACTGTCTCAATAACAACAACAAAAAGTTTTAACTTGGCTGGTGCAGTGGCTCATGCCTGTAACCCCAGCACTTTGGGAATCCGAGGTAGGTGGATGACCTGAGGTTAGGAGTTCGAGACCAGCCAGGCCAAAATGGTGAAACCCCGTCTCTACTAAAAATACAAAAAATTATCCAGGTGTGGTGGCAGGCACCTGTAATCCCAGCTACTCAGGAGGCTGAGGCAGGAGAATCGCTTGAACACAGGAGGCAGAGGTTACAGTGAGTGGAGAATACGTCATTGCACTCCAGCCTGGGCAACAAGAGTGAAACTCCATCACCCCCCAAAAAAAAAAAAAAGTCTTAATTCATTCAAGCATCAACTCAAACATCTAAAGCCCAAGTCTCATTTAAATATTATTTAACCTGGGTGTAGTGACTCTCACGTGTATTACTAGCTATACAGGAGGCTGCGACAGGAGGCTCTCTTGACCCCAGGAGGTAGAGGCTGCAGTTCGCTATGATTATGCCACTGTACTCCAGCGTGGGTGACAGAGCAAGACCACATCTCTTTTAATAAAGGATTAAATAAGCATCATCTAAATCAGATATGGGTGAGACTCAAGGTACTATTCATCTTGAGGAAAAATTCTTCTCCAGCTGTGAACATGTGAAACCACATAAGCTATATGCTTTAAAAATACAATGGTGGGCTATGCATAGGATAGACATTCCCATTCCAAAAGGGGGAAGTAGGGAGGAAGAATGTGATGGCAGGTCCCCAGCAACTCTAAAACCTAGTAAGAAAAACTTCACTAGATCTTAAGGCTGGAGATGAGTGTGTTTGGCTTGATATCCCACCTTCCAGGCCTACTGGGATGGCAATATCATGCCAACAGCTGTTTGGTCTGATCCTGCATGCACCTGTGGCTCTCTGTGAGAGCATTACCCTCTGAAACCAACTAAGAAGCTGTCTTACCCCTTAGGCTACTGCTGGTAGTAGCAGCACTCATGATTTCTGAATCACCTTTGATGTTACTTTTCCCGTTCTTTGAGAATAGTGCACATTTGCAGCTGAACAGCTCTACGTTCCTGCCTGGTAGAATTCAAGAAGTCCGAAAGCCTTCCTTCATTCTGTCTTGCCTTTCCCTGTCCTCAGTTCAAACTGGCAGTGTCTTTGTTGTTATAATTGCATTTCTATTCCTAGCTTCTTCTGAGATTGACGATTACACCGAGGAGGTACACCCATGATTTCTTTATCAAGTGGTTCTTCAGCCATACCACCCTTCGTGTTCTCTTCAGAACAAGTTTTGTGCAGTATGGATAGGCTAAGAATTTTCCCAATCTCCATGTTCTGGTAACTTTTTCTTTAATAATTCCTTCTTCATTTCTTGCCTCTCATATTTTACTATAAGTAGTAAGGAGAACCTATGCTGCATTTTCAATACTTGGCTTTAAAACTCACCTCTGGGCCAGGCACAGTGGCTCATACATGTAATCCCTGCATTTTGAGAGCCCAAGGCAGGTAGATTGCTTGAGCGCAGGAGTTCGAGACCAGCCTGGGCAACATGGTGAAACCTTGTCTCTACAAATAATAAAATTAGCCGAGCATGGTGGCATGCGCCTATAGTCTCAGCTACTCAGGAAGCTGAGGCGTGAGGATCACTTGGGCCTGGGAGGTAAATGTTGCAGTGAGCTATGATCGTGCCATTATACTCTATCCAGGCTGGGTGACAGAGAGAGCCCTGTCTCTAAAAAAACAGTTTTTTTTTAAATCACTTCTGCTAAATACCCAATTTCATTGCTTAAAATAGTAGTCCCTAACCTTTTTGGCACCAGGGACCAGTTTCATGGAAGACAATTTTACCACAGATGGAGCGAGGTGGGAGGGTGCCATGGTTTCAGGATGAAACTGTTCCACCTCAGATCATCAGGCATTAGTTAGATTCTCATAAGGAGTGTGCAACCTAGATCCCTCCAATGCACAGTTCACAATAGGGTGCACGCTCGTTTGAGAATCTAATGCCACTGCTGATCTGACAGGAGGTGGAGCTCGGGTGGTAATGCTCACTCAACTGCTGCTCACCTCCTGCTTATGTGGCCCAGTTCCTAACAGGCCATGAACTTATACCAATCTGCAGCCCAGGGGTTGGGGACCCCTGGCTTAAAAATTCTACTTGCTGCAAAATACTAGAATATAATTCAAACAATATTTTTGCTCCTTTATAACAAGGATTGCCACCTGTTGCTCTTTTATACCTGAGAGCTTACCAGAATGGTCTTTAACATACATATTTCTACCATTCTAACATTCTGTTCATGATTATTTATGTGTTCTCTTAAAGATAGATGCTTTCTCTCCTGCTCTGCTGTTTTCCTTCTGAGCCCTTACACAATCATTCATTAAACATATATATTTCTAGGATGCATCTCAAAACTTCCAGCCTCTACACTTACCCAGTTCCAAAGCCACTTCCACATTTTAGGTTATTTGTTACAGGAGAACCCCACATCTTGGATCCAAAATCTATATTAGTCAGGATTCTCCAGAGAAACAAAACCAAAAGAATGTATGTATAAAGATATTTATTGTAAGGAATTCGCTCATACAATTATGTATTAGTACCAAGGCCTACAGTCAGCAAATTGGAAACCCAGGAGAGACAATGGTTTAAGTCTGAAAGCTGGCAGACTCAAGACCCAAGAAGAGCCAATGCTTCAGTTCAAGTCTGAAGGCAGGAAAAGTCCAGTTTCCCAGCTCAATAGTTAGGCAGGAGGTGTTTCCTGTTACTCACGTAGGATCAATGTTTTTGTTCTATTCAGGCCTTCAACTGATTCACATCCACATTAGGGAGAACAATCTCCTTTACTCAGTCTACTGATTCAAATGCACATTTCATATAAAAACGCTCCCAGAAACACACTCAGAATGATGACTGACCAAATAAATACCTGAGCACCCCATGGCCCAGATTAATTGATACATAAAATTAACCATCACAGTTAGCCAATTCCCTTGATTCATTTTGGTAAAAATGAATCAATTCCCTTGATTCATTTTGGTAAAATGTCACGTAGATTTATCACTGTGAGACAAGAAGACAACACAACTACATGCTTTGCTGTCTGTGCATGAATTGAACAACGACAAATAAAATTAAAAAATCACCACCAGATGACTTTGAAAAAGTAATGTGACAGGCCACTGATCATGCCAGATATCTGTTATTTATAATGATTTGTGGACTGAAGAGCTAGCAGCAATTTACTTTATGCAATTATTCGTAATAAATATTCTGTGGTAAATTTAAAGGTTTTTAGGGGAGGGATGAGATTTAACCAAAGTATGATGACTGAAATTTGTGCATACTGGAACCATGCAAAGTGAGAACTTACTGTAATTTGCATACAACAAATTGCACATACTTAAAATGCATAATTAGATCATTTTGTCACACATATATAGTCGTGGAAACCTTAACATAGTAAAGATTATGGATATATCCTTTACCTCTGAAGGTTCCCCTTACCCTCCCCCACTATTTATTTATTTATTTATTTATTTATTTATTTATTTATTTATTTATTTTTTGAGAAAAAGTCTCACTCTGTCATCCAGGCTGGAGTGCAGTGGCATGATCTTGGCTCGCTGCAACCTCCACCTCCCAGGTTCAAGACATTCTCCTGCCTCAGCCTCCCAAGTAACTGGGGTTACAGGCACATGCCACCATGCCCACCTAATTTTTGTTTTTTTAGTAGAGATGGGGTTTCAGCATGTTGCTTAGGCTGGTCTTGAACTCCTGACCTCAACTAATCCACCTGCCTCGGCCTCCCAAAGTGCTGAGATTACAGGCGTGAGCCACCGCGTTCAGCCCCTCTTGCTCCTTTATAGTGCTTCGTCCCATTCTTCCATGTTACCCAACTCCATGGATCCCATGCAATGACTGATTTGGCTTTCAATTACAATAGATTGCTTTGCATTTTGGGAAGTTCATATAAATAAGATCATATACTATGTATTCTTTTTTGCCTGGCTTCTTCCATTCAGTATAATTATTTTTGGATTCACTCAGTTTGCATGTTTAAATTGTTTGTTCTCTTTTATTGCTAAATTGTATTTCATTATACAGATACCAGATTTTGTTTACCTACACTCTAGGGTTAACATTTAGATTTTTTTCCTACCTTTTAGCTATTATAAATCATGTTGCTATGAACGTTTATATAAGAAATTCTATGCAGACTTACGTCATTACATTTCCTGGGTATATACCAAGGAGTGGAATAGCTGGATCATATGGTATGTATGTATTTAATTTTTTAAAAAACTGCCAAACTGTTTACCAAAGTGGCTATAACATTTTACATTCCCACCAACAGTGAATAAGTACTCCACATATCCCACATCCCTAGCCAAAATGAGGGGGTAGTCTGTTTTTTAAAATTTTAGTCATTCTAATAGGTGTGTGGTATTATCTGATTGTGGTGTTAATTTGCATTTCTCTAATTACTAATGATGTTGAGCATTTTTATATGCTTATTTGCCATCCTTTTACCTTTTTTGGTGAAATGTCTGTTCAACTCATTGGCCATTTAAAAAATTATGTTATATGTTTTCTTATGATTGAGCTTTGAGAGTTCTTTATACATTTTGGATACAAGGCCTATACAGCTCACCATAATGTAGAATCAGGGGAGCCCTGAGCTTGTTTTCCTGCAACTAGATGGTCCCATCTGGGGGTGATGGGAGACGCTGACAGATCATCAGGCATTAGATTCTCATAAGGAGTACACAACCTAGATCCCTCACATGCACAGTTCACAATAGGGTTTGTGTTCCTATGAGAATCTAATGCTACCACTGATGTGACAGGAGGTGGAGCTCAGGCGGTAGTATGAGTGTTGGGCAGTGGCTGTAAATACAGATGAAACTTCTCTTGCCCACTACTCACCTCCTGCTGTGCGGCCCAGTTCCTAATAGGCCACAGACCAGGACTGGTACCAGTCCATGGCCCAGGGATTGGGGACCCCTGCTGTAGGTCATGTGTCTTTTTTTTCCTCAAGCTGCTTTCAAGATTTTCTCTTACTACTATTTTTGAACAATTTGATGGTGACCTACATTGATGTAGTTTTCTTCATGTTTCTTGGTTTTTGGTTTGAGTTTCTTCTGTCTCTGGGTTTAAAGCTATCATCAAATTTGGAAAAACTCAGCCATGATTTCTTTTTTTTTTTTTGAGACGGAGTCTCGCTCTGTCGCCCAGGCTGGAGTGCAGTGGCCGGTCAGCTCACTGCAAGCTCCGCCTCCCGGGTTCATGCCATTCTCCTGCCTCAGCCTCCCGAGTAGCTGGGACGACAGGCACCTGCCACCTCGCCTGGCTACTTTTTTGTACTTTTTAGTAGAGATGGGGTTTCACCGTGTTAACCAGGATGGTCTCGATCTCCTGACCTTGTGATCCGCCCATCTCGGCCTCCTAAAGTGCTGGGATTACAGGCTTGAACCACCACGCCCGGCCCGTGATTTCTTTAAGTATTTTTTTCTGCCTTCCCTTCCTTAAAGGGGTCCCATTACAAATATATTATGCTATATTTATAGTTGAATACAGGTGATGCACAACTGTTATTTATGAAGGTGTTCCACAGCTTAGTGTTGTTCTGTTCATTTTTTAATAATTAATTTTTCTCTTTATGCCTTCCTTTGAATGTTTTCTATTGTAATTTCTTCAACTTCACCAATCTTTTCTTCTACAAGATATGACCTCTAGTTAATCCCATCTCTTGTGTTTTCCATGCCAGACATTATAGTTATCAGCACTAGAAGTTTGTTTTGGATTTGTTCTATATCATTCTTTTTTTTTTTTTTTTTTTTTTTTTTTGAGACAGAGTCTCGCTCTGTCGCCCAGGCTGGAGTGCAGTGGCCAGATCTCAGCTCACTGCAAGCTCCGCCTCCCAGGTTTACGCCATTCTCCTGCCTCAGCCTCCCGAGTAGCTGGGACTACAGGCACCTGCCACTTCGCCCGGCTAGTTTTTTGTATTTTTTTAGTAGAGACGGGGTTTCACCATGTTAGCCAGGATGGTCTCGATCTCCTGACCTCGTGATCCGCCCATCTCGGCCTCCCAAAGTGCTGGGATTACAGGCTTGAGCCACCGCGCCCAGCCTATCATTCATTTTTTTACTTAACATGTGTGATCTTTTCTCCAGCTTTATCTTACATACAGAATACAGTTATAAGAAGTTTTGGTATCCTTATCTGTCAATTTCACAATTTTAGTTTTTTGGGTTTTTTGTGTTTTTTTGGTTGTTTCCATGCCTGCGAGTTCTGCTAGTTTTTTTACTGGGTGCCATATATTGTGAATTTTACTTTGTGAGGTGCTGAACATGTTTGTATTACTATAAAGATTCCTGGGCTTTTTTTCTGGGTTGCAGTTAAATTGGAAACGATTTCATCCTTTCAGGTCTTGCTTTTAAGATTTGTCAGACAGAACCACAGGAGCATTTAAGTTTAGGGCTAAGGATTCCATACTATTGATGTAAGATCTTTTAAAACACTGTACCCAATGCCCCACAAATTGTGAGGCTTTCTAGTCTGGTAGGTAGCAAAAGGCACTATTCCTATTCCTGTGAGAACTGCATACACTCTTCTCTCTTCTAAACCTTTTCAGTGGTTCTTTCCCTAGCCTTGGGTAGCTCCCTCATATTCATACACTGATTAGTACTCTACTGCAAACATGACAAGGATCTTCTGCAGATCTCTGGAGCTCTTGTAGTGACTCTCATGACTTCAGTACTGCACCCTGTGATATCTAGCAACCTTGGTCTCTACAGACTATCATCAATGTCTCCTCAAGTCATGAGTCTCTGAGTGCTACCTCTGTTCCCCTTTTCTGTGACAGAGCCTGGAAAGTCTCTCACAGCAGTAAGCTGAGACAATAATAGGGCCAACCTTGTTTGATTAATGTCTCTCAGCAAACAATGTCCTTTGTTGCCCAATGCCCAATGTCTTAAAAACCCCTTGTTTCACATTTTCTTATTCTTTATTTCAGGTAGCAGGTTAAATTTTGTCCAGTTACTCCATCTCATCTAGAAATATAGGATCCTTTTCATGTATTTTTAATTTAATTGATAAAAATTCCTTTTATTAACTAGTCTTAAAATTCCTTTAAAAAAATTGTGATTCTAATCCCCAGCACATAATGTTATCAAGGTACTTTCTTTCCTCACTTATGTGGGAAATCATATATCCAAGAACTGCAATGCACTTATTTTACCATTACTCTTACATTGTGAATACAGAAAAAAATAGAAATGGGTTGGTACAGTATTATGGCCATCTCAAAAACGAGTAGTGGGACAGCTATAGAGCCTTCTGATTATTACAAACCTCATTCCAATCAAGGGGAGTTAATAGTAGGGGGAACGGCCGGGCGCGGTGGCTCAAGCCTGTAATCCCAGCACTTTGGGAGGCTGAGACGGGCGGATCACGAGGTCAGGAGATCGAGACCATCCTGGCTAACACGGTGAAACCCCGTCTCTACTAAAAAATACAAAAAACTAGCCGGGCGAGGTGGCAGGCGCCTGTAGTCCCAGCTACTCCGGAGGCTGAGGCAGGAGAATGGCGTAAACCTGGGAGGCGGAGCTTGCAGTGAGCTGAGATCGGGCCACTGCACTCCAGCCTGGGCGACAGAGCGAGACTCCGTCTCAAAAAAAAAAAAAAAAAAAAAAATAGTAGGGGGAAAAGTTTATCTCTTTTTCAAGGACCAGAACTGATTTTATTTTATGAGGAAAAGTATGTGATTTATGTTTTTTCTCATTCCAGCTCTCTCCTTAGTGTTAGTGAAAAAACCTTGTATATTCTCATAACCACTTTTCTGCCAATCGTAATCTTTGGCAGTAGTGCAGGTTTTCATTTATTATGTTTTCAAGAGTACATTTGTGGGGTCAGCTATGTCAGGATTGGCAGGAAGATATCATTTTTTGAGGTTTTAAAACATTATTGAAACATAATTCATTTACCATAAAACCTATACCTTTAAAAGATATAATTTAGTGTTTTTTAGTCACAAATTTGTACAACCATCACTACAGATTTTCATCACCCACAAAAGATACCCCACACCCATTACCCATCACTACTGACTCTTCTCTTCTCCCAGTTCCTGAAAAATATGTGGAATTTGTCTATTCCACATATTTTATATAAATGGAGCCATAAAATATGTGGTCTTTTGTGACTAGCTCCTTTCACATAGCATAAGTTTTCAGGTTTGATCCATATAGTAGCATTTATTGATACCTCATTCTGTTTCATTGCTGAATAATATTTCATTATATGAATAGATCACATTTTATTTTTCCATTCATCCATTAGTGAATATTTAAATTGTTTGAAATTTTGAGCTATTATAAATAATACTGCTATAAACATTCATGTACATGTTTTTGTGTGAAAATGTATTTATTCCACTCTTTTGGGTATATACCTGGAAGTAAAACTGCTGAGTCATACAACTATAATTTTCTGAGGAACTGACAGACTGCTTTCCAAACTGGCTATAAAATTTTACTTTCTGCCCAGTAATGTACAGGGATGCTAATTTCTCTCCATCTTTACCATCACTTGTTACTCTTTTTTTTTTTTTTTTTTTTGAGATGGAATTTTGCTCTTTTTTTTTTTTTTCCCCTGAGACGGAGTCTCGCTCTGTCACCCAGGCTGGAGTGCTGTGGCCAGATCTCAGCTCACTGCAAGCTCCGCCTCCGGGGTTCACGCCATTCTCCTGCCTCAGCCTCCCAGTAGCTGGGACTGCAGGCGCCGCCACCTCGCCCGGCTAGTTTTTTGTAGTTTTTTTTTAGTAGAGACGGGGTTTCACCGTGTTAGCCAGGATGGTCTCGATCTCCTGACCTTGTGATCCGCCCATCTCAGCCTCCCAAAGTGCTGGGATTACAGGCTTGAGCCACCGCGCCCGGCCGGAATTTTGCTCTTGTTGCCCAGGCTGGAGTGCAATGGTATGATCTTGGCTCACTGCAATCTCTACCTCCCAGGTTCAAGTGAATCTCCTGCCTCACCCTCCCAAATAGCTGGGATTATAGGTACACGCCACAACATCCGGCTAATTTTGTATTTTTAATAGAGACAGGGTTTCATCATATTGGCCAGGCTGGTCTCAAACTCCTGACCTCAGGTGATGCACCCTCCTTGGCCTCCTAAAGTGCTGGGATTACAGGTGTGAGCCACCACGTCTGGTCACTGTCTATCATTTTGATTACAGCCATTCTGATGGGCATAAAGTGGTATCTCATTGTGGTTCTGATTTGCAGTTCCCTGTAATTAATGATGTTGAGCATGCAAGAAGTCTTTTTCTTTCTTTTTTTTTTTTTGAGACAGCATCTTGCTCTGTTGCCCAAAGGCTTCATGCATTGATTGGTACAAACACGATTTACTAACAGTCCTGACTTCCTGGGTCAAGTGATCCTCCTGCCTCAGCTTCCCAAGTTAGAAGTACAGGTGTGTGCCACCATACCTAGCTTATTTTTTTGTAGAGATGGGGGTCTCACTCTGTAGCCCAGACTGATCTCAAACTCCTAGGCTCAAGCAATCTTCCTATCTTGGCCTCCTAAAGTGTTAGAATTACAGGCATGAGCCACTGTACCTGGCCCAAGTGTCCTTTTTTTTTTTTTTGAGACGGAGTCTCACTCTGTTGCCCATGCTGGAGGGCAGGGGTGCCATCTCAGCTCACTGCAACCTCCGCCTCCTGGGTTCAAGTGATTCTCCTGCCTCGGCCTTCTAAGTAGCTGGGATTACAGGCACATGCCACAACACTCAGCTAATTTTTTATACTTTTTGGTAGACATGGGGGTTTCACCATGTTGGCCAGGCTAGTCTTGAACTCCTGACCTCAAGGGATCCACCCGCCTCAGCCTCCCAAAGTGCTGGGATTACAGGCGTGAGCCACCACACTGGTCCCAAGTGTCCTTTTTAATTAACCTCCTATACCACCTTTTTATTAAAAATTCTGTTTAAGAATTTTACCTAACAAATATTCAATAAACAAGTTACATTAATATTCTTTTAAAAAATCATTTCTACAACATTTCTTCTATTAAACTATTTGGGAATTTGTTCAAATGTATACCTAGCCTCATATATGCAGCTGACCCAGATATTCTATAATTCTTTTAATAGAACATATCAAAGAGTTGGAAACAATCATATCTTACAGGTTTTATGTTACTTAGTACCTCTAAACAAAACTTGAGATAGTCTTTGCTTGGCATCCTAGAAATCAAAACAACTTGAAATTGAATTTTACAAGTGAAAAAGATCCTAAAGAAAACCTGGATATTCTGGCTTATATGATACATGATGTAATTACAAATAAGATTCAGTGACTTCAAAATCATTTAGCTAATTATTGACACGGTTGTCACTAAAATCTAGATATGCTGACTTCTATACTAGTGTTCCTTCTAATGGAATTATTGACAAACTCAAATAATAAAAGATTTATCATGAAACAATGGCAAGGGCAATGGACTAGTAATCAGAAAATGTACTTGTATCTTACAACATTTGGTTGAGCCTATGGAATACTAATTTAACCTCTGTACCATATCTTCATCAAATAGGAAATTCTACTAGATAACCTCAAATTCTTCCACATTTAAAAGATTCACTGGAATATAAAAAAGCATTAAGTAGACTTGGAAGTTAACCCCCAAAAAAGAGTACAGGAGCTTTAAACAACAAATAATAAGCCAAAACCCTAGTGGAATTTTTTCCTGTTATAATAGTGGGAATGCAATCAGAAATAGATTCTATCAACAAGAACAGCTTGGACTAACATAGGCAGGAAAAGAACTCAACTCTCATTACATGTTGTAATATATTGATCAGTAAAAAGACAACCGTATCCCAACTGCACGGAGTAATACTCTGAGGAAACCAGAATGAGAAGCCTGCCAAAGATTCCACCATAGCCGCTTTTCTCTGTTGGATCTACAGAGTTTATAATTCCCAGCATGTAACACATAAAGAAGCAGGAGCACAGAGTTGAAATATAAGATGTGTATGTTGGTAGTAGACAAAAGATGGAAAGATAGGCTTGAATATATTACATATTATCAAAGCATTGTGAACTGAGATCTGACTAATTTAGACAGAGAAACCAAGACAAAAAAACCCCAAGAAGCGCCAACAGATCCACTTAAGATAAATGTCAACAGGTATTGCAGGGAAAGGTAGAAACCTGCCTTCTAAGTTAGCACTAAGAGCACAATTTGCTAGCAGTGTAATATGAAAGCAAGGAAGTATAAGTTTTCTTCTTCAATGCTCTCTATTGAAAAAAATGCCAGAAGAACTTGCTAAGTATGTAGGAAAAAAAGAAAGTAAAGAAAAGGAAAAAAAAAAAAAAAAGGAGAAGAGTGTTTTGAAAAGAAACTACAGGCCAGGTATGGTGGCTCACACCTGTAATTCCAGCACTTTGGGAGGCCGAGATGGGTGGATCACTTGAGCTCAGGGGTTCAAGACCAGCCTGGGCAACATGGTGAAACCCCATCTCCACAAAAAAATACAAAAATTAGCTGGGCAAGGCAATGCATGCCTGTACTTGGGAGGCTGAGGGAGGAGAATCGCTTGAGCCTGGAAGGCGGAGGCTATACTGAGCTGAGATAAAAGATAAAAAGACATGTAAAATAGCATATATTCTGTAGTTTTCTCTGAGGAAAATATAAACATTTATTTTTCATGTGCTTGGTTATTTCAAAGAAGATGCAACAGGAAAGTCAAAGAGAGGAATTAAAATAAAATGATAACATGAATTCAAAGGCTATTAGTACAGTGTAAGGAAAGAGCTAATGGAAAATAACAAAATAATTTAAACACGCACTATGGTCACATTAAAAGTGAAGAAAGAAGGCCGAGGTGGGTGCATTACCTGAGGTCAGGAGTCTGAGACCAGACTGGCCAACATGGCAAAACCCTGTCTCTACTAAAAATACAAAAATTAGCCATGTGTGGTGGCAGGCATCTATAATCCAACCTACTCGGGAGGCTGAGGCAGGAGAATTGCTTGAACCTGGTGGGGTGGACGTTGCAGTGAGCTGAGATCACGCCACTTCACTGCAGCATGGGCAAAAGAGCAAAAGTCTATCTCAAAAAAAAAAAAAAAGTGAAGAAAAATGTGAAGGACAGACTAAAATATTTCTCAGAATGAAAAAGAAAAATGTGAAGGACATTTGAAGAATACTTAAGGATGAGATGGCTAATATAAAGGAATGTGAAAAAAACATCCTATGTAAAAATTACAGGTATATATATCTGCCCAGGTTCCCTCAGGACACATACACACTTTCAAGTTTGGATAATTCAAGAAGGGTTTATGTATTCATAAAAGAGGGTGAAAGGGAATCATAAGAAACAGTACAACACAGGGCTAATATCAGTGGAGTTGTTACTGTCCTTATGGGGAGCAAAATTAGCTGCTGTAGCCAGAAGGAAGGAATAGTGTGGAAAAGGCCATGGCCAATAAGAGACATAGTGAGCCGACGTACCCACATGGGAAGGGAGCCAGGGGAATAAATAACTGTCCACAGACTCCTCCTTTTCCCTGATATTCTTCAAGGGCTCCTCATTGGTGGAAACTGACCAAACGGCAGCGAGTACATGGACCTATATAATTCACACAAATCTAACTCCCAGGGTAAAAAGCAAAGTGGACTAAGAATAGTGAATTTGCAGGGGCAAATGGAATATAGCCACAATAGTGTAGCATAGGAATAAAGGGATGTAAATCTCTACCATTTGCCTAAAGTCCATTCACCTTCACTGTAATTACTGATATAGTTGAATTTGTATTTCCCATCTTGCTGTTTTTTTCCTATATGTCCTTTTTTGTTCTCCATTACTCCTATATGATCTTTTATGTTAAACAAGTATGCTAAACACATATGTTTGTGTGTGTATACGTATGTGTGTGTGTGTGCACGTGTATATATAGCTTCTTTTCAGTCCATTACTTTAGGAATTATACGATTAGTCTCTAATTTATGACAATCTACTTTAAAAGACTCAATCTTATTTTAACAAATTTGCTCCTATATGTTTCATTTCCACCACCCTCCTTAGCATTATTGTCAATTATATTTATATGTTATGCATTCATCAAAAAAGTGCCATAATTACTGCTTTAAACACTTTGTTTTTTGAAGAAATTAGGAAAATAGAAAAAAATATTTTAAAGTCTTTTACACACAAATTTACTTTTACCAGTCCTCTTCATTCTTTCCTCTGGATATGAGTTACTATCAGGTATCACATTCTTTCAATCTGAAGAAATCTGAAGTAGTGTTTGTAGTACAGGCTGGTTATTAACCAAATCTCTCAGTTTTTATTTTCTTGGAAACATCTTTATTTCGCCTTCATTTCCGAAGGCTAATTTTATAGTATATAGTATTCTTTGTTGTCAGTTCCCTCCACAAACCCACCCCCAGGACTTTAAATATGCCATTGTATTATCTTCTGGAGATCACTGTTTCTGACAACAGCAGTAAGCTATTAATCATATTGCTGTTTCCCTGTTCATGATGAGTTGTTTTTTTCTTGCTTCTTTCAAGAGTTTCTTTTCGTCTTTAGCTGTCAGCACTTTCACGGTAATGTTTCCAGGTGTGGTCCTTTGGTGTTTTTCCTTTATAGGATTTGTTGAGCTTCTTGAACCTCAAGTTTCTACCAAAACTGGGAGGTGTTCATCAATTATTTCTTTATTTTTTCTCCCCCCTCACCCTCATACTAGGATGTCCATTACATGTATACCGGTTACCTGACATCGCATTGGATAATTTCTAATGATCTCATCTCATTGGGTAATTTTTAATGATCTTCAAGTTTACTGAGTGTTTCAATTTGCTGCTAAGTCCATCAAGTAAATTTTTTATTTCAGTTATCTTACTTTTAAGTTCTAGAATTTCTATTTGGTTCCTTTTCTATAGATTCTATTTATCTATTTAGATTCCCCCTTTATGTTGAGTCACTGTTGTTATGTTTTCCATTAGTTCTTTGAATGTAAGTTTAAAACAATTTTTCAACATATTTCTAATAGCTGTGTTGAGGTCCTTTGCAAAATCTAACATCTGGGCCCACTCAGATTCAATTTCTATTGATTGCGTTATTTCCAGAGCATGTCTCGTCTTTGCATATCTAGTAGTTTTGACTTTTAGAGAGCATGTAGCAACCCTAAATTCTGTTTTATTTTCCTGAAAGTTTTATTTATTTATTTTTAGTAACTTGCCTGGACTTAAACTTCAGAATTTGTCTCTCACGCAGTGTGTAGCTACTGATGTCTCTGATTATTCTTTTAAAAATTAATATGCTTTTTAAAGCAATTTTAGTTTTACAGAAAAATAAGTTGCAAGTACAGAGAGTTCCCATATAAACTCCTCAAATCTCTTCCCCAGTTATTAATATCTTGAATTACTGTGGTACACTGGTCACAACTGATGAGTCAATACTGATACATTATTAACTGAAGTTACAGATTACATTGGGGGTATGCTTTCTGTTGCTTTGTATGAGTTCTGACAGATGTATAATGACATGTATCCACCAATATAGTATCATACAGGATAGTTTTATGATTCTAAAAATTATGTGTTACACCCATTTATCCCTCTCTCCCTACCTCACCCTAAACCCCTTGATGACTACTGCTCTTTTTACTGTCTCCATAGATTTACCTTTTGCAGAATGTCATATTGTTGGAATTAAACAGTATGTAATCTTTTCAGATTGGATTCTTTCACTTGGCAATATGTGTTTAAGGTTTCTCCATGTCTTTTTGTTTCTTAATAGGTCATTTCTTTTTAGTACTGAATAATATTCCATTGTCTGGATGTAACACTCTCATTTTAATTAACAATTCCCTAATGGCATATGATGCTGAGCATCTTTTCATATGCTTATTGGCCATATGTATCTTTTCTTTATATGTTTAGATCCTTTGCTCATTTTTTAATCAGGTTGTCTGTTTCCTTATTTTTGAATTTTAAATATTTCTCTGCAAGTTTGAATAAGTCATCAGATACGCATTTTGCAAATAATTTCTCCCACTCTGTGGCTCTTTTTTTCATTCTCTTAATGGTGTCTTTTGCAGAGAAGTCTTAAATTTTAATCATGTACAACTTATCAATTTTTTTCTTTTATGGAGTATATGCTTTTGGTATTGTATCTAAAAATTCACTGCAAACTCTAGGTCACTTAGACTTTCTCCAGTGTTATCATCCAGGAGTTTTATGGTTTTGCAGTTTTACATTTAGGTCTATCCATGCTTGATTAATTTTTCTGGAAGCTGTAAGGCCTATATTTAGATTAATTTTTTTGCATGTAGATGTCCAGTTCCAGCACCATTTGTTGAAAGGACTATCCTCTCTACATTAAATTGCCTTTGCTCTTTTGTCAAAGATCCATTGACTATTATTTGCATAGGTCTATTTCTGTGTTCTGTATCAATTTGTCCTCTCTTTTATCAGTACCACACTGTGCTGATTACTGCAGCTTTACAGTAAGCCGTGAAATTGGAGAGTGTCAGTCCTCTAACCTTGTTCTTCAACATTGTCTTGGCTATTATGCATCTTTTGTCTTTATGTATAAACTTCAGAATCAGCTTGTTGATGTCCCCAAAATAATTGGCAATGACTTTGATTGAGATTCTATTAAATCTATAAATCCAAGTTGGAAAGAACTGAAATCTTGACATAATAGACGCTTCCTATCCATGTACATGGAATATCTCACAATTTACTTAGATCTTTGATTTCTTTTGTCAGAGTTTTATAGTTTTCCTCATACAGTTCTGGTACATACTTTGTCAGATTTATATCTAAGTACTTCTAGGGTTTGATGGTAATGTAAAAGGTATTGTGTTTTTAATGTCAAATTCAAATTGTTCATTGCTGGAATACAAGAAGGCAACTGGATTTTGTACATTAACTTCGTATCTTGCAGCTTTGATACAAGTAGTTATTAGTTCCAGATTTTTTGGTTGATTCTTTAAATTTGCAAATAAAGATAGTTTCATTTCTTCTTTTCCAATCCGCAGGCATTTTGTTTCTTTTTCTTGTCTTATTGAATTAAATAGGCACTTCAGTATGAAGTCAAATAGGAGTGGTAAAAGTGGACATCTCTGCCCTGTTTCCGATCTTAGTGGGAAAGCATCTATTCTCTCACTACTAAGTATTTTAGAGGTAGTTTATCTGTTGATGGATAAGGTAACTTGAGGGAGTACCATTCGATTCTCAGTTTGAAAAAGATTTTTGTCATAAATGGGTGTTGGACTTTGTCAAATTGTTTTTATGCATCTATTGAAATGATCATATGATTTCTTTAGCCAGTTGATGTCATGAATTTCATTAGTTGCTCTTTGCTAAACAAACCTTGCATAACTGGAATAAATACCAGTTGGTCATGGTATATAATTGTTTTTGTGCATTGTGGGATTTGATTTGCTAATATTTAGTTGAAAAAAATTTTTTTTTTTTGCGACTGGGTCTTGCTGTGTCACCCAGACTGGGATGCAGTGGCACAATTATGGTTCAATGCAACCTTGACCTCCTGAGTTCAAGAGATCCTCTCACCTAGGCCTCACGAGTTTGTAGAAGCACAGGCGTGTACCACCATGTCCAGCTAAATTTTATTTTTATTTTATTTATTTATACTTTTTTGGAGACAGAGTCTTGCTCTGTTGCCCAGGATGGAGTGCCGTGGCCTGATCTCAGCTCACTGCAACCTCTGCCTCCCAGGTTCAAGCGATTCTTGTGCCTCAGCCTTCCAAGTAGCTGGGACTATAGGCACGCTCCACTGAAGTCTGGATAATTCTTTGCATTTCAGTAGAGATAGGGTTTTACCATGTTGCCCAGGCTGGTCTTGAATACCTAAGCTCAGGCAATCCACCTGCTTTGGTCTCCCAAAGTGGTCTGATTACAGGCGTGAGCCACTGCACCCAGGTAAATTTTATTTGTATTGAACAGATAGGGTCTCCCTATGTTGCCTAGGCTGGTCTTGAACTCCTGGGATCAAGCAATCCTCCCGCCTCGACCTCCCAAAGTGCTGGGGTTACAGGAATTAGCCATCGTGGCTGGCCTCAGCTGAAGATTTTTGCATCTATATTCATGAGAGATTTTGATCTGTGCTTTCCCTTTCTTGTAATGTCTTTGTCTAGTTTGGGTACTGAAATAATCCCAGCTTGACAGAATGTGTTAGGAAGCGTTCCCTTTGTTTCTATTTTCTGGAAGAGATTGTAGAGAATTTGTATAATTTATTCTGTGAATGTTTCTGTTCCGTTTCTTTATTCCTACTATTATTTTGTAATCTGGCTTCCTAGAAGTTGCCTGTTTCAACACTACTCAGTGGTCAGCCAACCGGTGTGGCTCAATCAGCCTCAGGGTTGTGCTTAAATACCTTGAGTCAATAAGATTTCTACAACTTGCCAATTATCTGTGTGTGGGTTGCAGAACCTATTAAAAGTTTGAGCCAAATCTTTAGTGTCCTTTGTCTTTTTACTTTTTGTCAGATGCTCTTGGGTATTCTTTGAACATGTGTAGTTTGCTAGTTAGCAAGGGATGTGTGGAGAACCCCTATACAGATATCTCATTTCCAGGTCTCCCAAGTGGAACTAACTTTTGGTTAACAAAACTGGGGGTTTTCCCCACCATTTTAAACCTAATTTGACAATTTTAACTGGCAAAGACCCAAATTTTTACTCTCCACTTCTGAGTATTCCTCTGACATAAAATGTCATAGTATCCATGACCAGTCAAAAGCTGGTAAAACTACCATTCTTGTCCACTAAGTTCCCTGGAGGAGGGGTATAGGAATAGCTCCAGACGAGAAGGCCACAGACTCTCACTATTCATACCCAAAACTGCAACAGTTTTTCAAGAATTAATGTTTCTCAATGTGTTGCCTGCTTTGGGTTGATTTCCAGTGCACAGAAGTTGTTGTTTCTGACAAATTTATCCATTTTTATACTTATTTTTTTGTGAAGAGGAGTCATCAACTATTTCCATTTACCGTAACTGGAAGTCCTCTATTCATTACAGTATCATAATTTCATGCATCACTTTTTCACTGAGGTAAAATAAATATAACATCAGTTTACTATTTTAACCATTTTGAAGTGTACAATTCAGTGGAATTAAGCACATTCATAATTTTGTGCAACCATCATCATTTTCCATTTCCAGAACTTTTTCATCATGCCAAACAGAAACTCTATACCCATTAAACAGTAACTCCCCATTCCTTTCTCCCCATAGTATTTGGTAAGATCTATTCTACTTTGTCTCTATTAATTTGCCTCTATGAGATATCATATATATCACAAATAAGTGAAATTACACATCTGTCCTTTCATTTTTGGCTTATTTCACTTAGCATAATGTTTTGGAGAGTCAACCACCTTGTACCATGAATCAGTACTTCATTCCTTTTTATGGATAAATAATATTCCACTGTATAGATATATAACATTTTGTTTATTCTTTCTTCATTTAATAGAATTTGGGTTGTTTCCATCTTTTGGCCATTATGATGCTGCATGAACATTAATCTGAGACTTCTTCTGTGGACATATGTTTTCATTTCTCTTGAGCATATACCTAGTTGTAGAAGTGATAGATTTAATGGTAACTCTATGTTTAACTTTTTAAGGAACTGCCAAACTGTGAAATGCAACTACACATTTTTCTCTCCCATAAGCAGTGTACAAGGGCTCCAATTACTCCACATCCTCCCCTATATATATATATATATATATATTTTTTTTTTTTTTTGAGAGAGAGTCTCACTCTGTTGCCCAGACTGGCACAATTTCAGCTCACTGCAACCTCCACCTTCCATGTTCAAACAATTCCCCTGCCTCAGCCTCCTGAGTAGCTGGGATTACAGTCGTGCACCTCCACGCCCAGCTAATTTTTATATTTTTAGTAGACATGGGGTTTTACCATGTTGGTCAGGCTGGTCTCGAATTCCTGACCTTAAGTGATCCACCTGCCGTGGCCTCCCAAAGTGCTAGGATTACAGGCGTGAGCCACCGAGCCTGGCCACCAATATTTATTTTTAAAATAGCATTATTAAAGTATAATTGATATACAAAATACGCATATGTACAGTATACAATTTGAGAATTTTTGACTTATGAATATACTTGTGAAACAGTACCATAATCAAGATAGTGAATATATTCATCACTCCAGAAAGTTTTTTCATCCCTTTTGTAATCCTTTCTCCCTCCCTACTCCCCTTCTTCCCATCCCCAGGCAACTAACAATCTATTTCTTGCCACTAGAGGTTTGTCTATTTTGTTTAGAGTTTTACATAAATGAAATCATATAGTATATATTCCCTTTTAGTGTGGGTTACTTCACTTAGAAAAATTACTTTCAGCTTCAGCCATATTGTAATATGTGAATAGTTCATCTTCCTGTATGGCTGAGTAGTATTCCATTGTATGGATATACTACAATTTCTCTATTCATTAACCTGTTGATGGACATTTCAGATGTTTCCAATTTTGGGGCTATTACAAATAAAGCTGTTAGGTATATTCTAGTTCAAGAGTCTGTATGGCCATATCCTCTTTTTCTCTTGGGCAAATTCCCAAGAAAAGAGTGAATGAATCACGTGGTTGGTTTTTGTTCAGCGTTTTAAGCTTTTTAAAGCCAAACTGTTTTCCTACGCAGTTTTACAATTTTATATTCCCACACATAGGGTTCTAATTCCTCTACAACCATGTCAAAACCCAGTGCAGTCCGTTTTAAAAGTTTTATTCCACCTATTTGATGTGTAGTGATATCTCAATGTGTGAGTGTAGGTTTGTATGTGTGTTTTATTGCGTAAATTCCCATAATATAAAATTAAGCATTTTAAAGGGAACAATTCAGTGGCATTTAGCACATTCACAATGTTGTAAAACCATCATTTCTTTTTTAATTAATTGAGGCAAGGGCTCAGTATACTGCTAAGGTTGGTCTTGAACTCTTGGGCTCAAGCAGTACTCCTGTCTCCACCTCCCAAAGTGCTAGGACTACAGGAGTAAGCCACCGTGCCTGGCCAACAATCTTATCTAACTGCAAAAGATTTTCATTACTCCCTGACCATCCCCCACCCAAAATAACCCAGGTCCATGAAACAGGTATTCCCTGGCCACTGGCAACCACCAAACTACTGTCTGTCTCTGGATTTACTTATTCTGGATATTGCATACAAATGGAATCATACAACATGTGGCCTTGTGTATTTGGTTGCTTTCACCTGGCATGATATCAAGGCTCATCTGCACTGCAGCATATGTACCACTATTCCTTTTTGTTGGCCAAAAATAATATTCCATTGGATAGATTATACCACAATTTGCTTACTGATCTGTTGATGGACATTTAGCTCTTTCCACCTTTTGGCAATTGTATGATAGTACTACTATAAACATTCATGCACAAGTATTTGTTTGGGTATCTGTTTTTAATTATTTAAGGTATATACCTAAATGGAGAATTTTTTGGTTATATGGTATTTCTATGTTTAACTCTTTCATGTACTGCCAAACTGTTTTCCACACAGTGGCTGAACCACTTTACATACCTACCAGCACCACATGAGAGGTTCCAATATTTCCACATTCTCACTGATTCTTGTTTCTTACTTTTGTTTGTTTTGTTTTGCTTCCTTTTTGAGATGAAGTCTTGCTGTCGCCCAGGCTGGAGTACAATGGCATGATCTCTGCTCACTGCAACCTCTGCCTTCTGGGCTCAAGTGAGTCTCCTGCCTCAGCCTCCTGAGTAGCTGAGATTACAGGTGCCCACCACCATGCCTGGCTAATTTTTTTTTGTATTTTTAGTAGACATGGGGTTTCACCATGTTGACCAGGCTGGCTTCGAACTCCTGACCTCACATGATCCACCTGCCTCAACCTCCCAAAGTGCTGGGATTATAGGAGTGAGCCACTGCGCCTAGCCCTTACTTTTGTTTTTTAAACAGCCATCCTAGTGGTTGTGAATTAATATCTTACTGTCATTTTGATTTTCATTTCCCTGATGACTAATGATGTTGAATATCATTTCATGTGCTTATAAACCATTTATATAACTTCTTTAGATAAATGTCTATTTTCATGTTTTGTCCATTTTTAAAAATAAGCTTTTTATTGAATTGTAAGTGGTCTTTATATATTCAAGATACAAGTTTCTTATCATATATATGATTTGCAAATATTTCTCCCATTCTATTGGTGGTCTTTTATCTTTTTGATGGTGTCCCTAGAAGCACAAAAGTTTTAATATTGGCAAAGTCTAATTTATCTAATTTTCTTTTGTTGTTGTTGTTGTTGTTGTTGTTTTTTGAGACACAGTCTCACTCTGTCAGCCAGGCTGGAGTGCAGTGGCATGATCTCAGCTCACTGCAATCTCCAACCCCTGGGCTCAAGCAATTCTACTGCCTCAGCCTCCTGAGAAGCTGGGAATATAGCCGTGTGCCACCACGCCCAGCTAATTTTTTGTGTTTTTAGTAGAGATGTGGTTTCACTATGTTGGTCAGGCTGGTCTCGAACTCCTGACCTCAGGTGATCCTCCCGCCTTGGCCTCCCAAAGTGCTGGGATTACAGGTGTGAGCCACCATGCACGGCCTGTTGCAAGCATCTGTGTGTGTTTTCTTTTTTGAGATGGAGTCACACTCTGTCACCCAGGCTGGAATGCAATGGTGTGGTCTTGGCTCACTGCAACCTCTGCCTCCCGAGTTCAAGCAATTCTCCTGCCTCAGCTTCCCGAGCAGCTAGTATTACAGGCACATGCCACCACATCGGCTATTTTTTGTATCTTTGGTAGAGACGGGGTTTCACTATGTTGGCCAGGCTGGTCTCGAACTCCTGACCTCATGATCCGCTTGCCTTGGCCTCCCAAAATGCTGGGATTACATGTGTGAGCCACCGCACACGGCTGCCTATTACTAACTTTTAAGAAACTGTCAAACCGTTTTCTAAGGTGGATTACCATTTTACATGTCCACCATCAGTGTTTGCAAATTCTAGTTGGTGTACATCCTAAACAGCCTTCCATATGGACATCTTTTTTAGTTTTAACAATTGTAATGTGTGTGAAATGGGTGTTTTTGGTTTTAATTTGCATTTCCCTGTTGACTAATGATGTTGAGCATATTTTCATATGTTTATTTTCACATTCATGTGTCCTTTTATGAGGTACCTAGGCAAAACTTCTGTTCATTTGTTAAATGGGTCACTTTCTTCTTGTTAGTGAGTTGTAAAAGTTCTGTTAATATCCTGAAAGCAAGTCCCAGTCCTTTGATATATATTTACAATATTGTTCCTCCATGCATGCACTGCATTTTCATTTTATTAAGTGTGTTTCCAAAGAGCAAAAAATTTAAATTTTAAATTTTGATCTTTAGAAAAAGGCCAATTTATTATATTTTCTTTTATGATTCATTTTTTTTTTTTTTTTTTTTTTGAGACAGTGTCTCGCTCTGTTGCCCAGGCTAGAGTGCAATGGCACAATCTTGGCTCACTGCAATCTCTGCCTCACTGGCTCAGGGGATCTTCCAACCTCAGCCTTCCAAGTAGCTGGGACTATAGAGGCATGCCACCACGCCTAGCTAAATTTTTGTATTTTTTGTTAAGATGGGGTTTCACCATGTTGCCCAGGCTGGTTTCAAACTCCTGGGCTTAAGTGATCCACTGACCTTAGCCTTCAAAGTGCTGGGATTACAGGCATGCGCCACCATACCCAGCTGATTCATACTTTTAAAATACTAACAACAGGCCAGATGTGGTAATCCCAGCATTTAGGAGGCCAAAGTGGGTGGATTACTTGATGTCAGGAGTTCGAGACCAACCTGGCCAACACGGCAAAACCCCGTCTCTACTAAAATACAAAAATTAGCCGGGTGTGGTGGCACATGCCTGTAATCCCAGCTACTCAGGAGGCAGAGGCAGGAGGAGAATTGCTTGAATTCGGGAGGCGGAGGTTGCAGTGAGCCAAGATCGGGCCACTGCACTCCAGCCTGGACAACAGAGCGAAGACTCCATCTGAAAACAAAACAAAACAAAACAAAACACACATGGACACAGAGTGGGGAACATCACACCCCGGGGCCTGGTGGGGGTTGGGGGGCAAGGGGAGGGATAGCATTAGGAGAAATACCTAATGCACGTGGAGCTTAAAACCTAGATGATGGGTTGACGAGTGCAGCAAGCCACCATGGCACATATATACTTATGTAATAACTCTGCACGTTCTGCACATGTATCCCATAACTTGAAGTATAATAAAAAAATTAAAAATAAAACTAAGAATAATTTTCCCATTTCTAGATTGCAAAGATTTTTCTCCTGGTTTTTTTTTTTTTTTTTTTTCCCTCAGCGATTTACAGTGTGAGGCTTTAGGTTTAAGTTTATAGTTCATTTTGAGTTTATTTTCTTCAATATAAGATGGAATTAATAATAATTTCTCCCTCACTTTGGCAGTCAATTATATCAACATTTTATTGAAAGAACTCTCCAGCCAGGCATGGTGGCTAACACCCATAATCCCAGCACTTTGGAAGGCCAAGCCAGGTGGATCACTTGAGGCCAGGAGTTTGAGACCAGCCTGGCCAACATGGTGAAACCTCATCTCTACTAAAAATGCAAAAATTAGCCAGGCATAGCAGCACATGCCTGTAATCCAAGCTACTCAGGAGTCTGAGGCACGAGAATTGCTTGAACCCAGGAGGCAGAGGTTGCAGTGATGTAAGACTGTGCCACTGCATTGCAGCCTGGGTGACAGAGTGTGACTGTTTCAAACATACATACATACATACATACATACATACATACATAAATAAAAGACTCTATTCCCTCACTAAATTATCTCGGCATCCTTGGTGAAAATCAGTTAATTATATATGTGTGTGCCAGGCCTATTTTAAGATTTGATTCTGTTCCACTGTTCCACGGGCCTTTCATTTTGCCAATAACAAATAGTTATGATTATAACTTGAAGTCTTGAAATCTGGATAGGTTCTCCAATTTTATCATTTTAAAAATAGGATTGTCTATTATTGCTTTTTTGCTTTTGTGTATTTTCTTATTGATTTTACCCTCAGCTTTTCATGTTCTCTCAAAATGGTCTACTGAAATTTTAATTGAAATTATATTAGTTTTATTAATCAATTTCATTAGAAGCAACATGTCAACAATCTTGAGTGTTGTAATTCATGAACGTGGTATATCTAATAAATTCAGTCATTCAAATATTCTCTCATCAGTGTTTTATAGTTTTCTGGGTAGAGATTGTAGATGTATTTTGTTATATTTATTCCTATTATTCTTTTGATGAAGTTTTAAAAAAATACCAATTGTTTGCTACTAGTATATAAAATATTCAACTCACTTTATATTAACCTTATATTCTTTAACATTGTTAATTCATTCATTTGTTCTAGTAGTTGCTTTTGCAGAGGGACTGTTTACTTTGTCCTTTAGGATCTTTATACACATTATTGCTGTTATTCTTTTGCCCTAATGCAATGTCTAGAGCATTTGTTACAATGTTAAATATAAATGGTGAAAGAGGTCATTAGGTCATTCTTTCCATGTTTATTTTTTTATTTTATTTTATTATTTTTTGGAGACGGAGTCTCTGTCGCCCAGGCTGGAGTGCAGTGGCCCAATCTAGGCACACTGCAAGCTCCACCTCCTGGGTTCAGGCCATTCTCCTGCCTCAGCCTTCCGAGTAGCTGGGACGACAGGCGCCCGCCACCGTGCCTGGCTTAAATTTTGTATTTTTAGTAGAGACGGGGTTTCACCGTGGTCTTGATCTCCTGACTTCGTGATCTGCCTGCCTCGGCCTCCCAAACTGCTGGGATTATAGGTGTGAGCCACAGCGCCCGGCCCATTCTTTCCATGTTTCTAATCCTTGGAGTAATATATTCCATCTTTCACTGCTATGTATGATGTTAATTGGGGGTTTTCCAGTATATACCCCTTTTCAGGTTAAGAAGTTCCCTATTATTCCAAGTTTACTGAGTTTATATAATAAATGCATGTCTAATTTTGTCTATTGCTTTCTCTTTTATCTCAATCATTAGGTAGGTACATGTTTATTTTGTTTTTCTTTTCAAATAATCAGATACTGGTTTTGTCAGTTTTCTCTCATCTGTTTTTTGGGTGATGGATTTCTGTTCTTATCTTTATTCCTTCTTCCTTCTACTTAGTTTAGGTTCAATTTGCTTTTCCTAGTCTAGCTTCTTAAAATCTCAGGTCATTAATTTTAGCGCTTTGTTTTCTAATTTAAGAAATTGAAATGGGCTCACACCTGTAATCCCAGCATTTAGGGCAGCCGAGGCAGGCTGATCCCTTGAGGTCAGGAATTTGAGACCAGCCTGGACAACATGGTGAAACCCCATCTCTACTAAAAATGCAAAACTTAGCCGGGCGTGGTGGTGCATGCCTGTGATTCAGGCTACTTGGGAGGCTGAGGCAGGAGAATTGCTTGAACCTGGGGGGGGTTGCAATGAGCTGAGATCATGCCACTTCATTCCAATCTGGGCAACAGAGCAAGAGACTCCATCTCAAATTTTAAAAAAAGAAAAAAAAGAGAGAAAGAAATTGAAGCTATGTTACCCTTTAAGCACTGCTTTATCTACATTCCTCAAATTTTGATCTGTTGTATTTTCATTATCACTCCCTTCAAAGTATTTTCTAATTTCCTTTTTGCTTTCTTCTTTGTCCTATTTTTTATTTGGTGGGGGTGTTAAGTTTCAAAATATTTGGTATTTTCCTATCTTGTCATTGATTTTTATTTCTGTTGTGGTAAGAGAACAAACTGCATAATTTCATTCCTTTTAAATTTGTTGTTTTGTTTTATTGTCTATCATATGGTCTCTCTTTGAGAATACAGCATGTGAACACACAAAAAAATGTGTTTGGCAGTTATTTAGGTATAGTATTCCAAATGTATCCATTAGATCAAATAGGTTCAAATCTTCTATGTCTTTACAGATTTTTTTTTTTTTAGTTGTTCTATCAATTACTGAGAAAGAAGTGTTAAAATCTTCTACCATGATCTCAATTTTTGCTTCATGTATGTTTAAGTTGCTGTTACACAGGCATTTGTGATTATATTTTCTCAAATTGTGCCTTTTATCATGATGAAATATCACTCTTCACCTCCGATAATACTCTCAATCCTAAAAGCAATTTCATCTGATGTTAATATAGGTGCTTCCTCTTTTTATGCTGTTTACCTGGTATAATTTTGTCTATTTATTTACTTCCAACATATTTGTATGTTTAGGCCTAAGATAAACCTTTTGTAGGAAGTATAGTTTGTTCTTTCATTTATATCTGCTCTAACAATCTACCTTTACAGTTTAGTATTTAGACGTTTAATATTTAATGTGATTATTGTTATCACTGAATTTCATTTAATAATTTTATTACTTGGCTCTATTATCTCTATGTGTTGTTGCAGTAGTTCCTGTTGTTCTTTCTTTCCTCTTTTTTTTTTTTTTTTGAGATCGAGTCTTGCTCTGTCACCCAGGCTGGCATGCAGTGGTGTGACCTCGGCTCACTGCAACCTCTGCCTCCCGGGTTCAAGTGATTCTCCTGCCTCAGCCTCCCGAGTAGCTGGGATTACAGGCATGTACCACCATGCCTGGCTAATTTTTGTATATTCACTAGAGATGGGATTTTACTGTGTTATCCAGGCTGGTCTCAAACCCCTGACCTCAAGTGATCCACCCGCCTCAGCCTCCCAAAGTGCTGGAATGACAGGCGTGAGCTACTATGACCAGCCTCTTTTCTACTTTTTAGAAAGATAATTTAAATACTCCTTAGTATGGCATTTTAACAATTCTATTGGCTCATGAACTGTACCTCTTTGTATTTTATTTTTAGCGATTTCTGTAAGGATCACAATATACATCTCTAATCTTTCAGAGTTCAAGCAGACCACTATATCTCTTCTCTTCATGTAAAATATATACACCTTGTAAGCACATAGGTCCCTTTAATTACCTGCCCCCTTGCCACATACCATACATTGTTATAGTTTTATGTATTTTATAGTAGTCGTATAAATTACTTTTATTGTATATTAACAATGTAAATACATATTAATCTACATACACTGAAAACTCCAAAACTCCAATGTTATAATTTTGTTTTAAATACCCAAAAGTCATTTTTAAGGACTTAAGAGGATAAAAATAGTCTTTTATTTTTATCCAGATATTTACCATTTCTGATGTTCTTCATTTGCTCCTGAAGATCCAAGTTTTCTCTTAATATCATTTCCTGTTCACTTGAAGAACTTCCATTATCATTTCTTGTAGTATAGGTCTGCTGGAGACAAATTTCTCTTAGTTTCCCATTTGTAAAATTGTCTTAATTTTGCCATCATTTCTGAAGGATACTTCCACTGGACACAGAATTCTGGAATGACTGATTTATTGTTTCAGGTTTTAAGATGATTTATACTGTCTTCTGGCCTCTACGTTTCCTGACGAAAAAATGTTGGTCTTCAAATTATTGTTCTTTGGTATGTAAAGCAAACATTTCTCTGTCTGCTTTCATAATTTTTTCTTTATCTTAGGTTTCAGATTATAAGTGTGTCTAGGCCTGCTTTTCTAAGAATAGTACTCATGGTTCTAAACTACACCTCAATATGCCTCATCCCTTGATTTTGTCGGGTCAAATATATTGATCCTTTAAATCTGGCCCTCCCTTACTATCTTCACTCATAAGCTGTCAAGGTTGATGTTCAGAACTGCTGACTTACTGGTTAATGTTTTATAATTCATTTGGGTCACTGGAGCTCCTTGCAATACTTTTGTTCTCCCAAAGAACCATTTCAAATTTTAAAAAAATGCATGCAAGAGTGATATACATTAAGATAGAAAATAATTGGTAGCTATATAGGACATAAATAATTAATTCTTTCTAGAAGGTACTACCTCAAATACTTTTAAAAGTGAACCCAGAGAGGCAATGTTTTTAAAATGAGTTTAAATACAAATATCTCAATTTTAAAAATAAGAGATCAGGTACAACAGTTATTTATTGGGATGATTTCACCAATTAGACAAAAAATAATAATTGTCCCATCCTGCTGAAGTTTTCAGAGGCCTGGTCAGTCAATAAATATGAACTCTTTCTGCTCAGGAATACTTAGTATATTAGTCAAACTAGCAGAAATAGTTTATGTATTCTTAGTAAATAATCTGATATATTTATATAATGAAGACCAAACACTAGAGATGCTTAAGCTAATGGCCTTTCAGATTTGGATAGCACGTTGTTTTTCCCTCTCTAATGGCCACTTCTCATGGATATATAATTTTTAATCATATCAACAAATTCCTTTATAAAACAACTAATCCTAACTGTATGTAATATTGGTCCACAACTCTTAGAATAGTTCTCTTGGGAGCCGCTCAAGAATACAACCCTGTTGTCAAACTTGAGCGTGACTTGAAAATTCTTCACCTCATTTTCATCCCAGAAACATTTTGCTTCTTTTTTCCTTTGTGTTCATATTGTTATGTTATATTAGGCATTATTATTTCATTTTCCATATGAACATTCTAAACTTTTGTATAAAGTTTACATTAGGCATTACTATTTCATTTTCTATATAAACATTCTAAACTTTTGTATAAGATGTAAGAATAGTTTTCTAGTTGCAACAAAATAATAATTTTGCTTTAGAATATAAGCCTGCTTATAATCAGTTGAGACAATTAGGATTTATGGTACACATTTCAAAAATGTTGAAGAGGAAGTGGTGTCAACAACCATGAATGTATTTAAGGATTTTATTTTAGCTAATTTATACTAGTCAGTCGCATAAACACACAAATTGTAATGTTTTACTTGTTAAATCCAATGGATCTCACCCACATAAACGATGTTCAACAATGGCCAATATTGTCTTTTTCTTCCCCATAAATCTCCCAAGTTGGAAAGATAAAAAGAAGAAGACAAAACTATGAAATTTTCATGAAAATAGAAAGTAAACACCACCACATCCTGTACAGAATCCTGGGGCCTTAGAATCCTCATGGAAATACAGTTGCCAGTGATGCTAACCAGAGTGAAGGTTTTTCCAGATATAAGCAGCATCTACTTTATACTTTTGGAGAGAGGGAGGTGTTACGGCTTCCTGACTCCTCCTCCTGAATAGACAGAAGACCAGTGAGGAAGAATAAGATTCTAAAAACTGACAAGTAGAGATTTAGAAATTTAGTATGCAGTAAAGGGCTTATCTCAGAAGACTAGAGGAAAAATGGACTTTCAAATAAATAATGTTGGGATAACTAGATAGCTATTTGGAAAATGATATATATGGATCAATTTTGTACACTATACATATGCATACACCCCAAGTAGACCTAAGTTCTAAATGTAAAGTATGAAATGATACCAAGAGTGAAAGAAAACATATATTAATTTCTTTATAACTTAGGTATTGAGAAAGACTTTATATATATAACTCAAACTCCAGATTCATTAAAAGAAAATATTGACAAATCTGTTACATAAAAATGAAAAACTTCTGCATGGCAAAAAACATCGTAAGTAAAGTCCAAAGACAAATGATAAGCAGGGAGGAAATACTTGCAACATAAACTACAAGTAAAAGGCTAATATTCCTAATATATAAAGAACTCTTAGATAACCAATTAAAAACTCTAAAATCCCGATAGAAAAACAGGCAAAAAAATTAAACAGATGATTCAGAAAAATAATATGAAATGGCTCTTAAACATATGAAAATACATTCAGCTTCACTTTCATGAGGCAAATGCAAATTAAAACTACACTAAAATAACATTTCTCACTTTTAGACCAGTAAAAACTCCAAAGTTTGACAATTACTCTGTTGGTGCAGCTGTGAGGAAATAGGAACTTAACCATTGCTGGCAGGATATAAAATGCTATAATCTCTATAGGGAAGAATTTGGCAATGTCAAACAAAACTACAAAAGTGTTTATCCTTCGATTTAACAATTCCATTTCTGGAATTTACCCTGAATATACAACTCTAAATGAATAAAAATATGTATGTACAAAGTGATGAACTGCAGCATTATTTGTAATTGCAAAACACAGGAAAAATAAATAAATGCTTTTACATTAGTAGGTTAAACTATGGACACCCACATACTGTACATCACAAATTATGTAGCTGTAAAAAAAAAATGAAGATCTCTACGAACTGATAAAAATATATCCAGGATATATTAGCCAAAAATCAAATAAATCAAAACCATAAAAAAGTACATAGAGTAGCTGTCTTTTTTGAAAGAAATAAGAATAATATATAATTACATAGGAAGATAAACATATTTTCGCGCACACACAGAATGAAAACCAAGAAGCAAAACAAACAAACAAACCCTCTAGAGGAATGACAACCAGAAATGAAAAAACTAGTTATCTAAAGCAGGTGAGTGAAAGAGCGACAGAAGAGGGAATGACAGTTCATTGATTATATATTTTTGTATAGTTTTTATTTAAGAACATTTAAGAGTAAATGATATAATTAATTTTTTTTTTAATTTAAAAGAACAGGGACATCAGATGCAGTGGCTGATACTTGTAATCCTAAGCACTTTGCAAGGCTGAGGTAGGCGGATTGCTTGAGCCAAGGAGTTCAAGACCAACCTGGGCAACATGGTGAAACCTTGTCTCTACAAAAACTACCTGAGTGTGGTGGCATGTGCCTGTAGTCTCAGTTACTTGGGAGTCTGAGATAGGAGGATCAGCTGAGCTCACTAAGTGAGGGCAGCAATAAGCTGTGATCACACCATTGCACTCCAGCCTGGGCAACGAAGTGAGACCCTGTCTCAGAAAAAAAAAAATAAAAGAAAGAAAGAAAAGGAAAAGGAAAAGGAAAGGGAAAGGGAAAGAGGAGAGGAGAGGAGAGGAGAGGAGAGGGGAGGGGAGAGGAGGGGAGGGGAGGGGAGGGGAGAAGGGAAGGCTGGGTGCAGTGGCTCATGCCTGTATTCCCAGCACTTCGGGAGGCTGAGGTGGGCCAATCACTTCAGGTTGGGAGGTCGAGACCAGCCTAGCCAACATGGTGAAACTGTGTCTCTACTAAAAAATATAAAAATTAGCTGGGCATGGTGGCATGTGCCTGTAATCCCAGCTACTTGAGAGGCTGAGGCAAGAGAATCACTTGAACCTGGGAGGTGAAGGTTGCAGTGAGCTGAGATTGCGCCATTGCAGTCCAGCCTGGGCGACAAGAGTGAAGCTCCATCTTAAAAAAAAAAAAAAAAAAGAATGGAGAAAACCTAAAGTTGAATATCTGAAGAAACAAATAAATGTAAGGATTTTTGAATAAATAATACAGCCATGTAGAACAAGGAAAATAACTAATCCAAATAATTTCTGAACACAGTGTTTGAAGTATATACCTTTCACTGGAAAATAAAGAGAAATGCAAAAATTTCTTGAGCTCTACCTTAAAAGTCTATTGTTTGTAATGACATTGGAGCAGCATTTTTGTATGATTTTGTCTTTGTTGCAGCATTAAGCAAATGAGTAAATATATAAAATGCTCGTGGGGAGCCAGAGTACCTCACTGGCAGAGAAGGAACACACAAATACAGAACTGGGGAAGACAAGACAGAATCCTCTCATTTTAGACTGGAATAAGACTTATTATAAGCTGGCACAGTGACTCTTGCTTGTAATCCTAGCACTTTGGGAAGCCTAGGTGGGAGAATCACTTGAGGCCAGGAATTTGAGACTGTCTCTATTATAGTAAGTAAATTAAAGAGGCAATAAAATATTACTTTTTTTAAGTTTTCAACACATCACACTTCTTCAGTTGAGAAAAAGGCACAACAGAATACAATTTAACAAATGTTAAATGAGCCCATTAACTGTAAAAATCCTCTGATTCCTGAATCATAGATAGGAAAAATTTGTATACATTAGTGAAAGTATTCACTATTTCTGGTGAAGATAGGATATGAGGGAATGAGTTTAAGGTAAAAATATGATAGCAATGTATGTAGAGCTTTATAAAGGGAAACCTCTCCAGTTACAGAATTGTGAAACCCAAGAAAGACAATCTGAAGAAATACTAACAAAACAGATCAATTTTTATTGGAGATAATTAAGGTACAATTTTATCTAAAATAATGTACAGAAAATGATTCTCCAGATTTCCCCAACTGATTTCATAATTATCTACCTATTTTCAGATTTCCCCATATATCACCTCTTTAGAGAATATAACGAAATCCCAGCTTTTCTATCTGAAAGGTTTCAATTACCTTTTTTTTTTTTTTTTTTTGAGACCAGGTCTCACTCAGTCACCCAGGCTGGAGTGCAGTGGCATGATCCTAGCTCACTGCAACCTCCATCTCACAGGCTTAAGCTAAATCCTCCCACCTCAGCCTCCCAAGTGACTGGGGATACAGGTGCACCCCACTACGTTCGGCTAATTTTTTTTTTTTTTTTTTTTTTGAGATGGAGTCTCACTCTGTCGCCCAGGCTGGAGTGTAGTGGCGCGATCTAGGCAACCTCCGCCCCCTGGGGTTCAGGTGATTCTCCTGCCTCAGCCTCCCGAGTAGCTGGGATTACAGGCGCCTGCCACTGCATCCAGCTAATATTTGTATTTTTAATAGAGATAAGGTTTCACCATCTTGGCCAGGCTGGTCTTGAACTCCCGACCTCGTGATCCACCCTCCTTGGTCTCCCGAAGTGCTGGGATTACAGGCGTGAGCCACTGTGCCTGGCCTAGGCTATTTTTTTTTTTTTTTTTTAGTACAGACGAGGTCTCGCTATGTTGCCCAGGCTGGTCTTGAACTCCTGAACTCCAGCAATCCTCCCACCTTAGCCTCCCAAACTGCTGGGATTACAGATGTGATCCACCATGCCTGGCTTCAGTTATCTTTTCTGAATAAGGTATCTTGTAAACTTACTGATATTAGTGGCTTGGTTCTTTGTGACACTTCACAACTATTTGTATATATGCACACACCACTATTCATGGTATTATATTTCTCCTAATGACAATAGTGAACCTTTACCATATTACATTTTCTCATTCAAGTGGAAAAATTAAAACATATAGTCATTTTAAGCTGAGCACGCGGTGGGTGCCTGTAGTCACAGCTACTTGGGAGGCTGAGGTGAGAGGACTGCTTGAGCCCAGTGGTCCAAGTCCAGCCTGGGTAACACAGTGGTATCTAATGCGCGCGCGCGCGCGCGCACACACACACACACACACACACACACACACACACACACACACAGTTGTTTTAAAGTTGAGTAATTCAAGGTAAATTCATAAAGACAAAAAGTAGATTAGAGGCTACCAGAGACTGGGTGCAATAGGGAGTTATTGCTAAATGGTTACAGAGTTTCTATTTGTGGTGATAAAAAAGTTTTGGAAACAGTGGATGGTTGCACAATAGTGTGAATGTACTTAATGCTACTGAGTTATAGGCTTAAAATGAGTAAAATGGTTAAATTTATGTTACATAAGTAACATATATATATATATAACAATTTTTAAAAATTGAGTCGTCAATTAAAATAAAATTGTCAGCCCTTATTGGATAGAAGTCCTATATTGTGCTGCAAGGGAATCTTCAACAGTGATAATGATGGATAAAGATTAAAGCTTATATAATTACCAACGAACACATATATTTGCTTGAAAAGTAATAAAATATACAGTTATATGATAAAAATTCTCAAGAAAAAATTTGAACTCCTGAGAATACACAGCTTCCTTCATTTTAAAGATAAGTAAGAGGAAAAAGTCTACAAAAACAAAAAGCCTTGTCCTTTTCTAATATTTTTTTTCTAAACTCTTTAAAAGACTGAATACAACACAATGATATTTTGTTTCAAATCTGTTTTAAAGAAATCCTTAATATTTTGTGTAACTATGCTTTTGCTATTTATAGGTAGAAGACTTAAAATAATTAATAAGTCATGAAATTAATATAAGTTTTTAAAGTATGTTTTAAAAGAGGCAAGTGATCATTCACTGTTTTTTATAGTATCAAAGACAGGGGCAGAAAAACCCAGGAGAAAAAAATTGCAGTGTCTTAAGTGCTACATTTTATTTCTAATTTCGTATCTATCATTAAACATCTTTGAGGACAAAATACACTTACAAAACAAATAATGCCACATATTGCAACAATGGAGAGTCATTCAAAGACAGTCATTTAAAGTCATTCATATTTGGGTTTCACAATATGCTATTTGAGCATAGAGGACTTCATTCTTAGCTCAGAAGCTTAATTTTCCCAAACGCAGATTACTGTAACATTTAGGAAGATAAAAACAAGTGGATTTGTTCTTTGTTTTCTCCCCTCTTTTCTGGGATTTACACTTAAAGCTGCACCAAGTTACTTCAGAGGACCAGAAACAAATGCTGTATTGTTTACATCCCCATCTAGTGGTCTTAAATTTCTGTTCTGCATAGTATTCAAAAACTAAATACTTAAAGATAAAAACCTAAAAAAATACATCTGACAAAAATTAATACAAACCAAAACTTTACAGCTATGACAAATACTATTATGTTACCTAGTCTCATGCTATTACAATTAGAATGGAATGGAATGGCAGAGACTATGTGAAGCCACTAGAAAAAACAAGGAGCATTTTTCTGGAGCATCTATTTTACGTAACACTAAATAATTTTAAACATTTCGTATTAATGCAAACATAGTCTGGAATAAAATGTTTTATTAGTATTTCAGTTTGAGAAGCACAGGGCACAAACTTCTCATTCCATTGAAAAAGAACCTAATAACTTGAGCAATTAAGTTACTTGATCAAGTTCCCTCAACCAGACCATAATAGAGCAGTATCAATAATATAGATATTTTATACATTTTACATTAAAAAATACAAATACTAAATACCAATCCCAAGTGCCTAATTGCAATATACTTTATTCTTTGCATATAGTTTCTTAGACATTTTATTCTAACTTCCAGAATTTCCTTTTTACTTCATATCACAGCACACTTACGACCTGTAAAGTGTGCTTCATACACAGCACACTTATAACCTTATACTAATAGTACTATTTTCCATTCTAGTGGTGCATGCCTATAGTCCCAGCTACTCGAGAGGCTGAGATAGGTAGGACTGCTTGAGCCCAGGAGTTAGGGGCCAGCCGGGGTAATAGTGAGACCACCTTGTGTCAAAAAAAAAAAAAAAGTATTATTCTACAATTTTTTCCTAAAATTGATTTAAAATTATGAAACTGATTTGATGGTGGGAGAGGTAAACAGTTCTGTAAACTTAAAAACATATACAGATTTATGTAACTACCACCACAATCAGGATACAGAACACTTCTATCACACACACCTCCAAAATCCCTTGTACTATTACGTTTGCAGTTTCACAGTCCCTAACCCCTGATAACTACAGATCTGTTTTCTAACAATATACGTTTGTCTTGTCAAGAATAGCTTATAAATGGCATGATACAGAAGCAACCTTTCTGAGAATACTTTCTATTCTGCATGACTTTGAGATTCACTACTCAAGATGTTGAACGTGGGTTCATTCCTTTTTTTTCTTCTGACTCTGTTAAAGGTGACATGCTTTTTTATTGCTGAGCAGCATTCCATAGTATATTATATACTATATGTGGTAGTATATAGAATAGTATAGTATAAAGTAAAATAGCAGAGTTTGTTTATATATTCAGCCATGGAAGAGTATGTGGGTTGTTTTCTGTCTTGGGTGATTATGAATAAAATGGCCATAAGCATTTGTATCTAGGTTCTCTTCTATTAAATTATTTTTAAATGTAGGTGATTTAACATTATAAGCCTTTCCTAATTCTGACCCTTATACAGAATGTGATATGAAAATGTAACTTCCATAAAAGTAATAGTTTAAATAAATGCTTTCAATGCCTAAATTAGTTCATCACTATTCAGGAATTGGCATTAAGAAGACAATTATTCATATTTATATACGAGAAAAGTGAAATAGGAAACATAAACTTCTTTTAAACATGAGAATATATAATAATTTACTTAAAAACCTAGGAAGGAAATGCCAAATACTTGGGCCACTATTCCCTCTTTCTCTGCCCATGGCATACATCAAAAATCATTCAAAGTGCACTTTGCTTTGATGATGCAGCCTCAATGCTCAATGCACAGTTCTAGACAGTAATTACTACATAATTGGAGTTGGGACTCCCATTGCGATGAATTTTGTATCTCTGGCTTAGGAAAAATTATTCTCAATAAACTCTAATCTATAAAAATTATTTTCGCTTTAAGGAAAAAATTACGTTCTGTAACATTCTTAATCCTAGGCTTATTACGCTAATAATGTGTGATTTTTTACAAGACTGAGCAAGAAAAACTGCTGGGGTAGTTCTGGACTGCCATCGGTTAGTACCAGAACAAAATCCAATGTGCACAAGAGAAAAAAGTATAATCTTACAAAAAGGAAAGCAAGGACAAAGAGGAAAAGAAGATGAAGATTACAACCTGTTAAGAAATTGAAAAATCTTCTTTATTATCCATTGCGTTAAGCTAATTCTTTGAACTTTGTGTCTTATACTTACTTCACAATAAATCTGTGCTTTTATGTCTTCATACTACCTATTTGTTAGATACCAGGGTTAGATTCTGATAGAATAAGTATATACATGAATTTATTTCCTATATTCCAAAATGGATTAAAATGTCAAATAAAATTTTAAAGTAGAAAACCAAAAGGTACAATCAGGTTCAAAGTCAAAACAAACATATGGACCAAAAACTGAAGAGTAATACAAATTAATGAATGGGTTGTTACCCTGGGCATGCTAGTCTCCAGTTCAAAAGCAGGCAGTGACAGCAGCTGAAAATTCAGCCTCTGTGGAGAAATGCTCACTAAATATTCTGTGTGTGATAATAAGGGTTCAGAGACAGGCTCACTATTTGAAACTACAGGTAGCTGCAGGACAGAAATAATATGTATTCCTTGTATGTATTCCTTATCCTTATTCCTGTCCTTTGCAGTAGGGGCTATTACCCCCTATTGCAAAATAAGGCTACAAAATGTGCTACCAACCTATTGCCTGGGCTCCAGTTCTGTGGAGTTACATTGGCTCAGCAGACAGGAAGACAAAAATATAGCTCATGATCATGCCTGTCAGGATGAGCAGTATCCCTAAATAATATTACAGTGTAACAGCTCTGAAATGATGATATAAAACCTATTCATAGACTGGGGCAAGACTTGGGTAGAGGTAACCTCAAAATTGCTAGGGAGAGACTTCTGAGTATAGATCAAGAAGTAAAGGAGAAAGGGGGGAAAAGAAAAACTTTAAAATTTCCTTCTACTTAAAACAAGCCAGCTAAATTCCAATACCGTAAGTTTTACTGTAAGAGAAATACCATATGTCTTACCATAAGAGAAAATTACCATAAGAGAATATCTCATGGTAAAACAGCTATCAAAATTAATAATCAGAATACTAGTTTACTATAAAAATAATTTTATACAAATCTGACAGATTTTAAAAATCAGTGTTTAAGTGTTTAAGATGTTCAAAGTAATAAAGAATTCACATTCATCAAAAAAAGATAATAAATTATAAAACAAAATCAGGTAGAAATGACATAATACATAGATATGAAAAAGAAACAGACCAGACACAGTTTGACCAAAAAACAAAAAGAAGGAAAAAGAAACAAATCGACATCTTAGACAAGAAAAACATAGTCACTGAAATAAAAACCTTAACAGATCTGATAAATGCTAGATTGAAAGAGAGAATTACTATATCGAAGGACAGTTTTATCAGTTTGGATAACATACAGTCAGGGTTACACCCAAAACATTTGAAACTAGAAGGCAAGAGAGTCTACTAATATTGTTCAACCATCCATAACAGAGTGCAGAAAGGAGAATGCTGAAGTACATCTGGGGAGACAATAGAAGATACTGTGCACAGAAGCTCTTGGCTATGCAAAATAGCAGAGCCAACTATGTAGGGGCATTGGGTGAGGCGGGGGCAGAGAATGCTGATTATTTCATATAACGAGAAGATAGAACAGTTCCAGGGTTGACTAATTCATCAACTCAGTAACAGAATACCAGCTCAACTTCTCTACAATTTCCTCTGTTTTCTTCTTGGCTGCAGCAGTTCCAAACACTACATTCTCTTGAAATTATTCCAGAAGAGGAAAAAAAGCACCATTTCTTCTCGTGCATCTCTGTTTTAGAGATAAAACCACACACACACACACACACACACACACACATTTCTAGGAGTCCTCCCAGCAGACTTTCCTTTTTTTAAAAAAAAAACTCTTTGATATTTTTGGCTAACTGTATAAGAATTCGGAGTGCATTTCCTCCATGGAGCATTATTATTTATGCTCTATTTACTTGTATAGAGTCGCCATCTGTATTATACTTTCGACAAATGTATAGACTTTCCTTGGGCTGTCCAAGACACCAAGCAGCATGTCTAATGTATAATTTTTTTTCTTTGGGAAAACACGTTCTGAACTAAACATTTCTTTAAAATTTAATCAGGTTTATTATAGTATAACTAACATACAGCAAGTTCATACGATTTTTTTAAGAGATGGATTCTTGCTATGCTCTCCAGGCTGGTCTCAAACTCCCAGACTGGTCTCAAACTCCTGGGCTCAAGCAATCCTTTCACCTCAGCCTCCTGAGAAACTGGGACTACAGGCATGCACCACCATGCTTGGCTAAAATCACACTTTTTAGCATATTGTTTTATAAGTTATAACAAACAGAGTCATAACCACCACCACAACCAAAATATAGAACAGTTTCATCACTCCAAAATATTCCCCTATGCCCCTTTGTAGTTGTGGTAGTTTTCTCGTTGCTGCTATAAAAAATTGCCATAAACTTGGTTCCTTAAAATAACACAAACATAGTTTCTCATGTCAGAAGTGTGAAATGAATTGTATGAGGCTAAAATCAAAGTGTTAACAGGGCTGGCTCCTTCTGGAAGCTTCAGGGAAGATACCTGTTTCTTATTCCTTTCAGCTTCTAGGGACTGCCAGTATTCCTTGGTTCCTGGCTACATTACTGCAATGTGTGCTTTGTCTTGATATTGCCACCTTCTCCCCTATTAACCCTTTTTTCTCTTTAAGTATCTTTGTGATTAAATTCAGAGCTTACTCAGATAATCCCAGACAACTGCTGCCCCATCTCAAGATTTTCAGTCATATCTACAAAGTCTTTTTGCTTTATAACGTAACACTTTCAGGTTCTAGAAATTAGAATGTGGATATCTCTGGGAGGCCATTATTCAGCCTACACAGTAGGCAACTCCTCTGTCCTCCAGTTGCTGGCAACCACTGCTGTTAGTCCTGTCCTATTTTTATCTTTTCCAGAATGTCATATAAATGCAATAATTACAGTAAGCAGCCTTTTGGGTCTGGCTTCCTTCACTTAGCATAATACACACAAGATTCATCCATGCTGTTGTATTTATCAGTAGTTTGTTCTTTTGTACTACTGAATAATTCCACCGCATGGATGTCCCACACTTTAAAATTCAAAAGTTGACGAGTATTTGTGCTGTTTAGGGCTTTTGACAAGCATGAATAAAGCTGCTACGAACACTGCTGTGCAGCTTTTTGTGTGAACATAAAATTTTCATTTCTCTTGAGTAAAACCTAGGAATGAGATTGCTGAGTTGTGTAGTAAGTGCACGTTTAGCTTTCTAAGAAATTGCCAAACTAACCCTTGGTTACCCATTAAATAAAGAAAAAGTGGAAGAAGTAGTAATTAGTTGGACTATATTGTCTACACAATGATAGGATGAATCATTTCTTTTTCTCTTTGTAAAGGCTGGAGTACAGTGGTGCAATCATGGTTCACTGCAGCCTCAAACTCCTGGGCTCAAGTGATCCTCCCAACTCAGTCTCCCAAGTAGCTGGGAAACAGGGATCAGACCATACACTGTAACTGTCTTTACTCATAGTCCCCGTTACATTATTTGGTAATATACTCTTAAGTGTCAGTAAAAGTTAAAGCATAGCTATAATCTTATTTGCACACATTCCTTATCCATTCCAATATATTCTGGAAGAAATCATTTATTTTCTACAATGACATTCTATGATACAGAATAAAATAATTTGATTTAGTAGTAACCTTATATCATAGATCAAAAAGGTATTTTTAAAACGTTCTGTAAGAAATGCTATATTTTCATACACAGAATTTCCTGCCAAATAGGCCAAGCTGTCCTCATCATGCTTATTCACTAAAGTGGAATTTTGTGGGTAGAGGTATCACTGCATGAAAGAGTCATGGTAATGTCCAGAACACCTTCCTTTATGGCTCTGCTATGCCCTTTTATGTATGCATATTAAACTAGACTGCTTACTGATTAGTTTTGTTATATAAAGTTTTATGGATTTAATCATAGGTCTCTATGCTTTTCATAAGAGCAAAACATGACAAGGTGTTTCTACCTTATGGAAAAAGTTATAAATAAAATATACAAAAATGTTGTACTGAGGTTGTAGTGTAATTTTATTAACAACTTCCAGATACCAAGTGAAGTATAAATACAATTTTTATTTAGAAAGAAGTATCTATAAATAAGGTAACATTTGGTAACTGACATAACAGCTTAACTAAGGTAGAACACTTAAGAATTACAAATGGGATGTGCATCTTACAACATTCAGTTCTTAAATTTTTTTTTTTTTTTGCAATAATTTTACACTTAAAGAAAACATGGTACAAATTACCTAGTGCCAAGGTCTTGGTTTCTAAATATCATTCTCTAACAAAAGGAACAAAGAAACCTTGAAGAAACATCTGATTATAGGGCTGGAAGAGAGAAAATAGAAGAAAAGGCAAAAGCATCTTGTAGTACCAGAAAGCAAGAAAATGCTCAAAAAACAAAGAAATGGAGCCATGTTAAAGGGCCATAGAAGCCTACCACAGAGAACTCCCCATGACCAATGCTGGAATAATTTGGCATGATTACACTATACATAATGGCATTATTACACTATACATAATGCAATATTACACTATAATGCAAAGAATAAAATAAATAAAACATAAGCTCATACTATTATAAATATATAATGAATAACAAATAAGAGTCAAATATTCCTTACAGGATATGTAAGATATATAGAAACTCTTCCCTCCAGGAGAAACTTAACTGCACCTCCTGACCTCAACTCCTTCCTTTAAGAGTGGGCTGGACTTAGTGGCTCCTTTCCAAAGAAAAGAAGAAGAAAAAATTGGAATTTAACAATAAAGAATAATAGAGGCTGGCCCTAGTGGCCCCCACCTATAATTCCAATGCTTTGGGAGGCTGAGGCAGGAGGATTACTGAAGGCCAGGATTTCAAGACCACCTTAGGCAACATAGAAAGACCTTGTCTCTACAAAAAATTTAAAAATACTTAGCTGAGTTTAAAAAAAATTAAAAAAAAAAATGTTCCTGTAGTCCCAGCTACTTAGGAGGCTGAGGCAGGGGAGCCCTTGAACCCAGGAGTTCAAGGTTACATTGACTATGATGGCATCATTAACGAGAGAGAGAGAGAGAGAGAACACTACCTTAACTAAGATATCAAGGTTTACCTCACCGGAGAGATCATGTTGATAGCATCTACCCTCTAATATGGTGTAAAGAAAGGGTACTTCATCTCTGTGGTATTCTTTCCAAAAAATGCATAACCCCACTCTAATCATGAGAAATACATAAGGCAAACCAAAACTGAAGAACAGCCTACAAATGTCTCAGCAATACTCCTCAAACCGTTAAGAGTCATGAAAAACAACACTAAGAAACTATCACAGACCAGAAGAGATTTGAGAGATGTAGCAACTAAATGCAACGTAGTAACCTGAATTGGATCTTGAGCAGAAAAGGGATATTAAAAAAATAGTAAGTGAAATCTGAATGAAGTCTGGAGTTTAAAAAGACATTAACAGAAAAACAGGTGAAATCCAAATAGTCTGGGGTTTAGATAATAGTAATGTGCAAACGTTGGTTTCTTAGTTTAAAAAAATGTACCACAGTAGGCCGCACATGGTGGCTCATGCCTGTAATCCCAGCACTTTGGGAGGCCGAGGCGGGCGGATCACAAGGTCAGGAGATCGAGACCATCCTGGCTAACACGATGAAACCTCGTCTCTACTAAAAATACAAAAAGTTAGACAGTCATGGTGGCGGACGCCTGCAGTCCCAGCTACTCCGGAGGCTGAGGCAGGAGAATGGCATGAACCCAGCACGCGGAGCTTGCAGGGAGCCGAGATCGCGGCACTGCACTCCGGCTTAGGTGACAGAGCGAGACTCTTTTTTTTTTTTTTTTGAGACGGAGTCTGTCTCTGTTGCTCAGGCTGGAGTGCAGTGGCTGGATCTCAGCTCACTGCAAGCTCTGCCTCCCGGGTTTACGGCATTCTCCCGCCTCAGCCTCCCAAGTAGCTGGGACTACAGGCGCCCGCCACCTCGCCCGGCTAGATTTTTGTATTTTTTAGTAGAGACGGGGTTTCACCGTGTTCGCCAGGATGGTCTCGATCTCCTGACCTCGTGATCCGCCCGTCTCGGCCTCCCAAAGTGCTGGGATTACAGGCTTGAGCCACCGCGCCCGGCCAAGACTCTTGTCTCCAAAAAAAAAAAAAAGGTACTACAGTAATTGAAAATACTAATATTAGAGGAAACTGAAACTGAGAAGGTTGTATTATATAATAACTCACTGCGCTATTTTTTTCGACTGTGATAAATAGAGTATTTGGTTTTTGTCCCCAGTTCCTGGCACAAACTTTATAAAACTCTGGAAGCTTCTTGAGTAATAATGAGGGGAGGAGAATGTTCTGCTATTCAGAGCAAGCTCCTTTCAACCATACCTCAATTTATGCTACTAAGGTGAAAAGCCTCAAGATAGAGGCTGGTTGCCAGGGCAACCAACCATGTGATCAGATGGTTCAAACATTCAATCCTTCCCCCAGACCTCTGGGGGAGGGAAGAAAGGGTGGAGACTGTAGTCAATCACCAATGGCCAAAGATTTAACCAATCACATCTCTGTAATGGAACCTTCATGAAAACCTTAATCTAACAGGTTCAGAGAGCTTCCAGGTTGAATGCATTAACATGCCAGGAGGCAGGATGTGTCCAAAGCTCCATGGAGACAGAAGGTCCTGTACTCAGACTCTTCCAGACCTCACCCTATATGCCTCTTTATCTATTTGTGCATTTGTATCCTTTATAATAAACTGGTAATAGTAAAGTGTTTCCCTGAGTTCTGTTAGCTATAATAATAAATTGCTGAACATGAGGCAGAGGTTATGGGAACTCCCAATTTGTAGTCAAGTTAGTCAGAAGTACTGGAGACCTGGGATTTTGATTGGTGTCTGAAGCTGGAATTGAGGCAGTCTTGTGGGACTAAGGCCTTACTTAGCCTGTGGAGTCTGATGCTAACCCTAGGTAGATAGTATCAGAATCAAATTAAATTGCACTGGTGTCCACAGTAAACTGGAGAATTGCTTGACATGGAAAATTGACATATTTGGTATCAGAAACGTTGTGAGTATAGGACAAACTTTTTCTTTTTTTTTTTTTTTTTTTGACAAATCTTATTTTATTCAGATAGCAGTCTGATCACACATGGTCCAACAACACTCAAATACTAAATCAAATATAACCAGATGTTAAAGATTGGTCTTCAAACATCATAGCCAATGATGCCACGCTTGCCTATGATCTCTCCAACATAAAACCACATCAACACCTCAGTGGCCACCAAACCATTCAGCACAGCTTCCTTAACTGTGAGCTGTTTGAAGCTACCAGTCTGAGCACTATTGACTATTTTTTTCAGGCTCTGAATAGCTCTAGGGATCTCAGCAGGGGTGGGAGGAACCAGTTCAACCTTGGCATAGTACCAAAATGTGGCCAATCGAGGCTTTGAGTAAGTCACAGCAGCGTTCACCAGAGCCGGGGTCTTCTCCACAAGGTTACGGACAAATTGGGCCATGGTTCTGGAATGCAAAGTCCGTGGGACTGAACGGCCGGCTGAATGTCCCAAACTTTTTCTTTATCTACTTTTACATATCTTAAATTATTCTAAGGTAAAAGTTTATTTTTTGTTTTATTATTGTTTTTTAAGGCAGAGTCTTGCTCTGTCACCCAGGCTGAAAGTCAGTGTGAGATCATAGTTCATTGCCACCTTGATCTCCCTGACTCAAGCAATCCTCCCACCTCAGCTTTCCTAGCTGGAACTACAGGCATGTGCCACCACACCCAGCTAGTTTTTTTTAAATTTTTAGTAGAGATGAGGTCTTGTTATGTTGCCCAGGCTTGCCTTGAACTCCTAAGCTCAAGCAGCTTCCCAAAGTGCTGAAACTACAAGCATGAGACACCAGGTCCAGACCAGACATTCATTTTTTAAAAAGTACAAGGAATTTCCATATACATGTTACTTAGATTCCCCAAACTTAACATTTTACCACATTTATCTTATCAGTCTTTCTGTTCCCTTTATAAAGCTATTTTTCATCATTCCCTTTTACACCTGAATATTTCAAAGTATTTTTCTGTTAAAAGTACCTTTATCAAAATAAGGAAATTAGCATTAATACAATACTATCCAATACAGACCTTCACGTTTCACCATGTTTCACTAATGTACTTTATAACAAAAATATGATAAAAGAGTAATATAAAATAAAATTGTTTCCATCCTAGCCCATGATCCAATCAAGGGTCATACATTATTTTTAAAGGTCATACCTCTTTGGACTTCTTGGATCTGGAAAGCATTCTTCAGTCTTTGTTTCTCATGACCTTGACATTTTTGAAAAGTACAAACTATTTATTTTGTGAAATGTCTCTCAATTTGGGCTTTACTGATGGTTCTTCATGTTTATGTTCAGGTTATGCATTTTTGCAGTTATACGGCAGAAGTGATGTGCTCTTCTTTGTGCATCCTGTCAAGATGCATGCTATTGGTTCCACTACTGTTAGTGTTAACTTTTGCAACTTCGTAAAGGTGGTATATGTCATACATGTCCATTGTATAGTTGCTATTTTTTCCATTCTTGATTACTATCTTGTGGGGAGATATTTTGAGCATGTAAAAACATGCTCCTTGTAATCAACTCTTCACAAAATACTGTAAAATCCACTGCTGATTTTTGCCTGAAACAATTTCTGACTAGAACTCCATTCTACATCAACTTGTCCAGCTCCATAAAAAAGCATGTATTTTTCTCACAAATAGGACTTTTTATTTGGCACTATTGTAAGTCTGAACTTTAAACAGATTCTTGGACTGGTGGTTCATATCCATCAGCTTGTTCAACTTTAGCATCTGTCTCATCCCCAGTGGCTTTTCCAGAACTACTACTTTCACCATGAAGCTCCACGAGTTTTCTCAATTCAAACTTGGGCTTCTTCAGTATTTTTACTTTTCTTTCTTTTTTTTTTTTTTGAAATGGAGTCTCACTCTGTCTCCCAGGCTAGAGTGCAGTGGAACGATCTTGGCTCGCTGCAACCTCTGCCTCCCAGGTTCAAGTGATCCTCCTGCCTCAGCCTCCTGAGTAGTTGGGATTACAGGTGCACACCACCACGCCCAGCTTATTTTTTTGTATTTTTAGTAGAGATGGGGTTTCACCATGTTGGCCAGGCTGGTCTCAAACTCCTGACCTCAAATTACCTGCCCACCTCAGTCTCCCAAAGTGTTCGGATTAGAGCCATGAGCCACTGTTCCCGGCTAGCTTTTTTACTTTTCTAACGAAGACATCATGGAGAAGAAAAATAGATTGGCAAGGTTTTTCTATGTCTTTTCCAATGTTGTCTGGAATTAATTTATTGATCACTTCTTTCAAGTCATTTGTCTGCACCTCTCGGGTCATGATTTCCATCGTCTTCTTCCAGATTTGGCAGACTCGCTGGTGCTGAGCCTAAGAGGTCATCTGTATCTGATTGTTGTGTTTTTAGTAAAGTCAACACAGAACAGATGAAGCCAAGTAACCATCAGTAGTCTTGACATGAACAGGAGCTTCAATCATTGTCTGCCATTTTTTGACCATAGAATACATTTTCTTACAAGTAAGATCCATGACATGGAAGTTGGGCAGTTTTTGCCCTGAACGTCTTCAGTAATCAGTTTGAATTTTTCTAAACGTGACTTCATCATTCTGCAAATCAGCAAGACTCACTTCAAACACATGACCCTTGAGGCCATCAGATACAGTTTTGGTTCCTTGGATCCTGGTGACTAGCGTCTTTCCAACATTTCTTATATTGAACATAGCAGGTATTTTCACATTATATCTATCTTTCCTAGAAAATGGATCAACCACTTTCTTCTTGACTCCCTTCTGCCACCTTTCATAAAGCGCTTGGTCTTGCCAACTGCCTTGACGCTGCTCATAGAGCCAAAAGGCCATGGTGGTATTTTTATTGAGATTGTCTTTCACAAGTATTTTAAAGCTTTTCTCAAATAGCTTTTACATACTTCTGGTTAAATTTATTCCTAAGTATTTTATCTTCTTCGTTGTTATTTAATTGGGGTTTCCCTTATCACTCTATTTTCAAACTGGTAGTTATTTATATACATACAAAATATTAATATCTGAACGCTAATTTTATAGCCTACTACTTATTGATTTTTTATTATTTTAGTTTTATCACTGATTTTCTAGTGCAGAAGTCCACACACTGTATCTTTTCAGTAAAAACATCAGACTGTAAATATTTCATTTTTGTATGCCAAAAAGTTCCTATCCCAACTGTTCCACTCTGCTGGTGTAGTGCAAAAGATGACAGAGGCAATACAAAACCAAGTATATATGGCTAAATTTGGCTCTCAGTTTGCTAACCCTTGCTCTAGGGTTTTCCAGATATACTATCTTATCATCTGCAAAGAGAGATAGCTTTATTTCTTCTCTTCTGTTATGCCTCTACTGATTCCTCTTCTTTAACTGTATTGGCTAATATCCCCAGTAATGTGATGAATAACAGTGTAGTTACTAGATATCCTTGCCTTGCTCCTGATGGTACTAGTAAAAATGCCTGTGGTGTTTTCCATTATGATGACTTTAAGACTAAGGGGTGTGTGTGTGTGTGTGTGTGTGTGTGTGTACCTATACATATAAGGTGTGTATATATATTTATCACGTTAAGAAAATACCCATCAATTCCTATTTCTTAAGTGCTTTTACCAGAAGATGTTGATTTTTGTTAAAGGTTTTTGCAGCATCTATGGAGATAATTACATGATTTATCCCTATATCTATTAATATAGTATATTAATGGATTTCCCAATATTGAAACAATCTTGTGTTTTTGGAAAAAAGTTGACCATTCAACAATGTTGGGGCGGGGTGCTGACTCCCCACTCAGGTGAAAATCTGCACATAACTATTGACTCCCCAAAAACTTAACTACTAATTTGCCTACTGAGATGCCTTACCTATAACATAGTCAATTAACACATATTTTGTACATTACATACAATACTGTATTCTTACAATAAAGTAGGCTAGAGAAAAGGTTATTAAGAAAATAATAAGGGAAAGAAAATACATTTACAGTACTGTACTGTATTTACTGTACTGCAAGTTTATGTCATCTGTTTACAAGATTGTTTACAGAATTGCCCATGTGAAATGGAAAAAAAGGCATCTGCAGCAGCACACCTCAATCTATAGTACATCTCAAGCAATTCGACTTTTCATTGTAATGTCATGACTTCACTGCTTCTTGGTAGCAACTCCAGCATCACCAGTAGCACTTGCTATGGATCCTATAGTGTTACTCAAGGTTTACGGTATTACACTAAACAGGATAAAGAATACATAAGAACTGCAAAAGATCACTTTTTACTGTGATACAATGCCATTTACTGAAGAGATGAACTGCTCATCTGGAGATAAGTATCATAAGGCGTTTTAAGCATATGCTATGAACACTTGAACTTACCACAATAGCAATATGAGGCAGTTGCAAAATTACTACAGCAGTACATGTGCTACAATTAACTTTATGCAGTTATTAATACTGCATCATTCTGCTTGCTTACATTTCTCTCCACTATGAATGATGCTATGTATGACCTGTTTATATGTGTAAGTTTTGATAAATTTTAACTTTTTATATCAGATTTGTGTATATTTTATGGTATTAAATGATAAAACAGACTAGTATCTACATATATTTCACGCATTCATGATATATCTTTCTCTTAATTTTTTTTTCTTTTTGAGACGGAGTCTCACTCTGTTGCCCAGGCTAGAATGCAGTGGCACAATCTCAGCTCGCTGTAACCTCCGACTTCCAGGTTCAAGTGATTCTCCTGCCTCAGCCTCCCAAGTAGCTGGAATTACAGGCATGCACAGTACCACACCCAGCTAATTTTTTGTATTTTTAGTAGAGACGGGGTTTCACCATGTTGGCCAGACTGGTCTCGAACTCCTGACTTCAGGTGATCTGCCCACCTCGGTCTCCCAAAGTGCTGGGATTACAGGCATGAGCCCCCGTGCCTGGCTTCTTAATTTTTTTCAATATTTCTAGGCTATGTGGTTCATCTGCAAGTTTTTTCAAATTGTCACAATCTTCAGAAAATATTCCAATATATTTATTGAAACAAGTCTGTAGAATCTGGGCAAGGCAGCACACACCTGCAATCACAGTCATTCAGGAGGCTGAGGCTGGAGGATCACTTGAGGCCAGGAGTTCAAGACCAGTCTGGGCAACATAGTGAGACCTGTCTCTTTAAAATAAAAAATTAAACAACAACAACAAAAAAACACATATAAATGGACCTGTGTAGTTCAAACTTGTTTTGCTCAAGGGTCAACTGTAAATCCCATATGGTCATAATGTGTTATTTTATTTTAGAGACAGAGTTTCATTCTGTCACCAAGGCTGTAGTACAATGGTACTACAACTCAGTAGCACTACAGAGTACAACAGCTCACAGCCTTGAACTCCTTGGCTCAAGCCACTGTCCTTTCTCAGCTTCCCAAGTAGCTAGGACTACAGGTACATGCCACCATGCCAGTTAATTTTTAAATTTTTTCATAGACACAGGGTCTCACTGGTCTTGAACTCCTGGCTTCAAGTGATCCTCCTGTGTTTACCTCCAAAAGCACTGGGTTTATAGGTGTAAGCCACCATACCCAGCTTATTTTCCTAATATATGACATTGGAATTTGTTTGCTAATATTTTATTTAGTACTTGGTATGAATATATATAATTGATACTGGTTTATAGTTTTTTTCCTTTTTGTGCTGTCTTTAGGAATGGGTATTATCCACATTCAAGGCTCTGCACCAGTTTATTGGGCACTGAGACTATCTTTGAGTGTTTCATAGATTATCTCTACAAAACCATCTGGGACTGGTGCTTTTTAATGAGGTGGATCCTTGATATTATTCTCTATTTCTTCTACAGAAATTGAACTTTCTCAAATGTGGCCAATTTTGATGAAATATATTTGCCTTAAAAATAAATCTTTTTTTTTTTTTGAGACAGGGTCTCACTCTGCCTCTCAGGCTAAGGGCAATGGTGAGATCATGGCTCACTGCAGTCTCCACCTCCTAGGCTCAAGCGATCCTCCCATCTGAGTCTCCCAAGTAGCTGGGACCATAGACATGTACCTAAGTTTTCATTTTTTGTAGAGACAGGGTCTCACTATGTTGCCCAGGCTGGTCTCAAACTCCTAGATTCAAGGGATCCTCACACCTCGACCTCTCAAAGTGTGAGTTATTGCACCTGGCCATCTTTTTTTTTTTTTTTTTAAGAGATGGGGTCTCACCATGTTGCCCAGGCTGGAGTACCGTGACTATTCACAGGCACAGCCTCAAACTCCTAGTCTCAAGCAATCCTCCTTCCTCAGCCTCGAGTAACTGGGACTTACAGGTGTGTACTACTGTGCCTGGCTGACAGTTACTTTTTCATTTAAGTTTTCAAACTTATTTGGAAAGAAAAGTAGGTTCTTACATTTTTCAAAATTGAAGCATAATTTACATATCATAAAATTTACCCATATGTTTTAAAGTGTTGTCTCCCTCCCCAACTAAATTCATGTGTAGAAGTCCTAACACCTCCACTACCTCAGAATGTGACTGTATTTGGAGACAGGACCTTTAAAGAGACAAGTAAGGTAAAATGTCATGTATGTGGCCCTAATTCAATATGACTGGTGTCCTTATAAGAGGAGGTTAGGACACAGACAACACACAGACCAAGGGGTGATCATGTGAGGCCACAGGGAAGTTAGCCATTTACAAGCCAAGAAAGAGGCCTGAGAATGAAAACAACCCTTGAGACATTTTGACTGTGGACTTCTAGACTCCATACAGTGAGAAAATACATTTCTGTTGCTCAAGCCACCAGCCTGTAGTATTATTTGTTATGACAGCCCTAGCAAACAAATACACAAAATATATAATCCAGTGGCTTTTAGTATATTCACAAGCTCATAAAACAAACACCACTATCTAGTTGCAGTACATTTTCATCACCTCAAAAAGAAACCCTATACTCGTTAGCAGTCACTCCTACCTCCTGCCTTTCCTAGTACCTGGGAACCACTTATCTGTTTTCTAGCTCTATGGATTTGCCTATTCTGGACATTGATATAAATGGAATAATACAATATGTGACCCTCTATGTTTGGCTCCCATATCTAATGATAATGTTTTCAAGGTTCATCCATGTTGCAGCATGCAGCAGAACTTCATTCCTTTTTAAGGCTAAATAATATTCCACTGGATGGATATACCACATTTTGTTTATCCATTCATCCATTGTTGCACATTTGGGTTGTTTCCACATTTTGGCTATTATGATATGAACATTTGGGTATAGGGTTGTGACATGTGTTTTCAGTCCTCCTTAGTATATAGTTAGTAATGATATTGCTGAGTCATATGGTAACTATAATTAAACTTTTGAGGACTGCTAAACTGCTTTCTGAAATAGCTGTGCCATTTTACATTCCTACCAGCAATATATGAAGGTACCAATTTTCTACATCCTCATCAACATTTGTTACTAACTTTTTTATTGTAGCCATACTAGTGTGTGTGAAGAAATATTTCCCTTGTGGTTTTGATTTGCATTTCCCTAATGACTGCGGAGGCTGAGCATACATTTATTGTCTATTTTTTATGCATTTATTGGCTATTTTTATATCTTCTTTAGAAAAATATCTATTTAAATCCTTTGCCAATTTTACAATAATTGTAACCTATCTTACAATTAGATTATTTGTGTTTTTATTGTTGAGTTTTAAGAGGTTCTTTATTCTGGATACAGGTGCCTTGTCATATATAGGATTTACAACCTTTTTCTCACATTCTATGTATTGTCTTTTCACCTGCTTGATGGTATCCTTTGAAGCAAAAGGTTTTTGTTTGTTTTACCTTATGAGGTCCAATTTATCTAGTTTTCTTTGGTTGCTTATACTTGAAGGTGTCATATCTAAAAAAAAAACCACTAGTAAGTCCGAGGTCAAGAATACTTACATGTAATACTCACATTACAATTTTTTCTACAAGTTGTACAGTTTTAGTACTTAAAGCTAGATCTTTAATCCATTTTAAATGAATTTTTGTGCATGGTGTGAGATAGTGGTCCAACTTCATTCTCTGCATGTCAATTTCCATTTATCCCAGCATAATTTGTTAGAGAGGTTTTTCTTCCCCCATTGAAATATCTTGGCATTCTTGAAGAAAATGAATTGACTATAAATATAAGGGTCTAGTTATAAAGTCTCAGTTCTATTCTATTGATCTATATATCTATTTCTTTTTTTTTTTTTTTTTTTTTTTTTTTGAGATGGAGTGTCACTCTGTTGCCCAGGCTTGAGTGCAGTGGCGTGATCTTGGCTGATTGCAACCTCTGCCTCCAGGGTTCAAGTGATTCTCCTGTCAGCCTCCTGAGTAGCTAGGAATATAGACACGCATGCCACCATGCCTGGCTGAGTTTTTTTGTTTTCGTTTGTTTTAGTAGAGACAGGGTTTCATCATGCTGGTCAGACTGGTCTTGAACTCTTGACCTCAAGTGATTCCCCAGCCTCAGCCTCCCAAAGTGCTGGGATTACAAGTGTGAGCCACCACACCTAGTCTATATATCTATCTTTATGCCTGTGTTTCTTAGGAGGGGGTTATAGGTATTTTCATTAAACGAACCTCATTTCCTATTATTTTACCTTCATTTTCTATTTTCTTTCAAAATTATTTATATAGTTAAAGGTCCTGTCACTTTTTTTCTGTGAACAGGACTGGCTGTTTAAAATAGTTTACAAGATTCCTAGTTCAAAAATGACTTCTGCTTTTAGTAAAGTATGGTTTCTTCATTAGTTGGATTTGGAAGCAAGGCAGTGTGAGATCTGTCCTCCAATTAAAAAATATTTTTCTGTCTTGCAGGACCCTAAATTTTCCCCTTCTATTTTTCTTAACTGTTTAGTTTTCAGTTCAACTCTTCCTTTTTTACCCTCTTCTCCCCTAATGAATGCCTTTCCAAAACTACCTTTTTGAGTCCCATATATACTTACAAGTCCCTTCCCTGTAGTCTCCTCTGATCTATCAGTACTTCTTAGGAGGAAATTCTTCTGGAAATGTCTTTAGATGAATATCTTAAGCCTGTCACTAGCTTCTTTCTTCTCCTCTGCAGTTTTTCCCAGATCACCCATGCTTTTCACCACAGCTTGTACAAAGGCATGAATAATGGCTGGCTAGGATTTAGTATGTATTTTTCTACTTACAGATAATTTGAAGTTGGAACATTCTCTGCATTCTAATGTTAACATACGGTTATGTGTAGTTTTTTTTTTTTTTTTGAGACGGAGTCTTGCTCTGTCACCCAGGCTGGAGTGCAGTGGTGCCATCTCGGCTCACTGCAACCTCTGCCTCCGAGGTTCAAGTGATTCTCCTGCCTCAGTCTCCCAAGTAGCTGTGACTACAGGTGCATGCCACCACGCTTGGCTAATTGTTGTATTTTTGTAGAGACAGGATTTCACCATATTGGTCAGGCTGGTCTTGAACTCCTGACCTCAGGTGATCCACTCACCTCGGCCTCCCAAAGTGCTGGGATTACAGGTGTGAGTCACTGTGTCCAGCCTGGTTATGTGTAGTTTTATGTGTTCATCTTTATAGTTTTTCGGAGGATGTGTGAGGATTTTCAGAGTAATGCATTTGCCATTACTTTAGTTCCCCAGTCAATGTTTTAATAGTTTTGTAAATATTTTGTCTGCTTGTTTTTTCTGGATAAAGAATTGTCAGGTTTTTAATGGTCTGGGATATGTCTATTCTAGTATTGCAATGGTAATACTGCTTAAGGATAATATTGAAATTGGCTAATCTTAATTGACTCATTGGTTAATATATACTAAGATAAATTCTTCCAAAAGATACTATACTCCTACCATAACAAACAATTCATAAATCATGTGATATCAGAAATTACAACAGAAAAAAACACTGTTCACTAAAATACAAAATAATGTAAAAATCTTTTCTGCAAAAGGAGCTACTTGCTTTTGTTTAGGGGCTCTCTCCACTAGGACAATCATTTTTATATTTAAACAGTCAAATTCAATAAATAAGTAGTTTATTACCCTGGCTATATGAAAACAGTATTTGAATCATGGTCTATATCAATTTTGGCTTTTTTTGCACCTTGCTTACCAGAAGAGAATCTATGTAACTTAATGATCATGATATTAAAAACAAAATATTGAATGAAATCACTAACTTCTTAAATATAAATATCTTACATATATTTATACTTAGAGGATTTTACCTTGGAATACTCATTTTAATAAAGACATCTCTTTAAACTGCCATGATAATATTTTTATTGCCAAGTTTATTCTTGGAGGTACAATATTATTTCTTAGCATTACACTGATCTTATTTTATATGGGGGTTAAAGTTGAGTAGCGGAAATTTGGAACTACTCAGGTTCCATCAGTTAAATACTATGTGATCTTAGGTAAGTAACTTTGCCTCCCTCAGCTTTTGTTTTTTCATATGAAATATGTAATTAATTTAACAATACCTATTATTAGAGATTTTTTTGAAAGGTTTAGTGTTTGTAAAATACTTTGAGTATCAGAATGAAAAGACTGCATTGCAAATTACTAACAATTATAAATTTGCCCAGTACATATTAGCATGCTAATCACCAATGCTAGAAGTTTCATTGCAGTACCTTATAAGTTTAAGAGTTTTCCACAAATCTACTCTCTCTACTTAGTATAAAAGTATTTTACTAGGCCAAGCATAGTGGCTCATGCCTGTAATCCCAACACTTTGGGATGCTGAGGTGGGAGGATTGCTTGAGTCCATGAGTTTGAGACCAGCCGGGGCAATATAGCAAGACCCCATCTCTACAAAAAATAAAAAATTAGCTGGGCATGGTAGCATGCACCTATGGTCCCAGTTACTCAGATGACTTGAGCCCAGGAGTTTGAGGCTGCAGTGAGCTGTGACTGCACCATTGCACTCCAGCCTGGGCAACAGAGCAAGACCCTGTCCCCCACCTTCCCACAAAAAAAAAAAAGAGAATGTTTAGCCCTTCTCATATTTTTATAAAATAGTGAGCTGACTTTAATAATCCCCTAAATCAAAGCTTTTTTCTCAATGCTTCTTAGGAGTTAAAAATCTGACTATCATTTTATAATTTTAACCAAAGCAATAATTTTAAAATTTCTAATAGTTATAAATATTTCTCACATAACTGAATAGTAACTTGAACTGAAGATTTTTTTTAGCAACAAGACAGTATTTACTCTATCTGTCCAAAACATATTAGTACCGGATAATTACTACTTCACTTCTTTAAGCAATTTAAAACACAAAAAACTACAGCAACGTGTCTGCTCATTACTTCAACATTTATTGAGTGCCTATAGCTTGCAAGAACTGTCTTCTGGTAATCCTGGATATCAGAAGTAGCATGTGGTAACAGAGCAAGGAATATAGGGTAGTAGCCGACATACGCAGTATCCTCAGTGGGGCTCAGAACATACAACTGAGGACAGTCTCAACCTCCCCTGTAAAACTGTGATATACTTTCCTTGGAAGTTTTTGGATTGTATAGAAAATCAATATTTAGGTTGGTCCAAGCACATCAACACTTATTAAAAAGCTCCAGGGTCAGGCACAGTGGCTCAAGCTTATAATCCCAACACTTGGGGAGGCCAAGGTGAGAGGATTGTTTTAGGCCAGGAGTTTGAGACAAGCCTGGGCAACACAGTGAGATCCCATCTTTTTCTAAAAAATGAGCTGAGTGTGGTGGTGCACACCTGTAGTCCTAGGTACTTGGGAAGCTGAGTCAGGAGGATCACTCGAGTCCAGGAGTTTGAGGTTGTAGTGAACTATGATCACACCACTGGACTCCAGCCTAGGTGACAGAGCAAGATCCTGCCTCTTAGAGGGAAAAAAAAAGAGCTGGGGTTAGAAACAAAATGAATTTTCAAAGTTTATTCTTCATAGAGCTTACAACAAATCAGTGGAAAAATGCTGTTTAGTATTTTGCCTCAGCACTTTGATTAATCAGTCACTCCTAATGTTGCTTCTTACTTCTTTCTACCCACCTGAATCCCACCCTTTTCTGGGCCCAGTTGTAAAGCCACATCCACAAAACCTACAATATATTTTATTCACTCTTAATTACGATGAATTTTATCAACTCACAACTCCTAGAATTTTATTTATCTATGCTGCTTATCTGCAACGTTCTGGAGTCTGGGAAGTCCAACATCAAGGTGCCAGTTGGACTGGTATCTGGTGAGAGCTACTTTCTGCTTTCAAGACAGCATTTTGTTGCTGCTTCCTCTAGAGAGGAGGAATGTTGTCTCCTAACATGACAGAAAAGACAGTGAACCCACTCCCCTCAAGCCCTTTTTCAAGGGCCCTAATCCCATCCATGAAGGCTCTGCCCTTATGACTCAATCACCTCACAAGTGCTCCAGCTCTTAACTATCATACTGGTAGTATTATAATACTATTTAAGAAATATGGAGGACATTCAGACCACAGAACTTCACTAATAGCAGACTTAGAATTTACGAAACAATTACAGTTGTCCCTTATTATAGGGGGGAAGTAGTTCCACGACCTCCAGTGGATATCAAAATCTATGAATGCTCAAGTCCCCTATATAAAATGGGGTACTATTTGCATATAACCTATGTAATCCTCCTGTATACTTTAAATCATCTCTAGATTACTTACAATATCTAATACAATGTAAATGCTATGTAAAAGTTGTTATACTGCTTCTTAATTTGTATTATCTTTTACTACTGTTTTTTGTTTGTTTGTTTGTTTTTGAGACAAGAGTTTTGCCCTCATCGCCGAGGCAGGAGTGCAGTGGCATGATCTCAGCTCACTGCAACCTCCACCTCCAGGGTTCCAGTGATTCTTCTGCCTCAGCCTGTCGAGTAGCTGGGACTACAGGCGTACGCCACCATGCCCAGCTGACTTTTTTTTTTTTTTTTTTTTTGAGACGGAGTCTCACTCTGTCGCCCAGGCTGGAGTGCAGTGGCCGGATCTCAGCTCACTGCAAGCTCCGCCTCCCGGGTTTATGCCATTCTCCTGCCTCAGCCTCCCGAGTAGCTGGGACTACAGGCACCCGCCACCTCACCTGGCTAGTTTTTTGTATTTTTTTTTTAGTAGAGACGGGGTTTCACCATGTTGGCCAGGATCGTCTCAATCTCCTGACCTCGTGATCCACCCGTCTCGGCCTCCCAAAGTGCTGGGATTACAGGCTTGAGCCACTGCGCCCGGCCTCCGGCTGACTTTTATATTTTTTTGTAGAGAGGGGGTTTCATCATATTGGCCAGACTGGTCTCAAACTCCTGACCTCGTGATCCGCCCACCCAAAGTGTTGGGATTACAGGCGTGAGCCAACATGTCCTGCCCTGTATTGTTGTTTCTTATTGTTTTTGTCCTCGAATATTTATTGATAGATGGTTGGTTGAATCCAAGGATGTGGAACACGCAGATGAATTCTATCTAACTTAAGTTCCATTTAGTAGAATCTTTTTACACTAATGGGCAAGACAAATAATTTCTCAATTTCATAGTGATATCTCGTTTTTATGAGAGAAAGATGTTCAAGTAAAATTTGTATTAAATTCCTAGTTGTTACATAGATTAAATATGTGATTTAATCATGCTTAACATTAGAGCAAATTTAATTGGCAAACACATTTTTCATTAAAGAAAAATATTACAAAATTTCATTTTACTGTACTAAATAGAAGAATGCTTGGTCTCCCATAAAAACTACAGAATAAAATTTATTTCTAATCAATGGCAATAAAAAAGTTTTAATATAGTCTATAAATGAAACATCAATGTCACTAAAAAGACACAAAATACAATTTATACATACGATTTCAAGCAAGAATTTTAAAACAAAGTATTATAGACACAAACAGAACCTGTTCTTTTTTTTATTTTTCCTCTTCTCATTAATTTCTGTAAATAATAATGAAGGCTACTCTAATGTATTTATTGATTTTTAATAAGAGTATATAGTCTCATTCTTAAGCATTGAGGGTCTATATCATTTCTTTTTTTTAAGTAGAGGAAACTTACTCATCTCTATGGATTGATGGATGCTAAATTCAAACTTTAAAAAAATTCAGGGAAAAGAGGGAAATGTTCTGTTACAACTAATTAAAAATGTATGATGTATTTTTTAATAGTCATATTTGTAGTTTTAAAATTTGACTTCATATTTTAGTCTTATTTATGTATATATAATACATAATGTACATTTTATATTTTAATGTTTTATATTGTATATTTTTATAACACAACATATTTTATAATACATTATATATTTTGTATGTATATATTTTTTGAAACAGAGTCTTGCTCTGTCGCCCAGGATGGAGTGCAGTGGCGTGATCTTGGCTTACTGCAACCTCCACCTCCCAAGTTCCAGTAATTCTCCTGCCTTAGCCTCCTGAGTAGGAAGGACTACAGGCGCACACAACCATGCCCAGCTAATTTTTGTATTTTTAGTAGAGAAAGAGTTTCACCATGTTGGCCAGGCTGGTCTTGAACTCCTGACCTCAGGTGATTGCCTGCCTCAGCCTCCCAAAGTGCTGGAATTATAGATATGAGCCACTGTGCCCGGCCATTTTATATTTTATATCCACATTTACCTTAATTTTTGTAGATTTTTTTCATTACATATCTGTGCTAATTTTGTTCTGACAAAGTTTAAATTCTACAGTTGGTTCTGCTAGCAAAAACCAAAAACTTCTAAGCAAGATGTAAAAGCTTCTATTCAATGTGTAAGAGTTGTTTTTCTCCCATTTTGGTTGATTAAAAAGCAAAGTGTTATCATATTTTTAGTTCTTTCTATACATTTTTCTTTTAATAAGAATTAATGGTAATCATGTCTATGTAGCTTTCTTCTAAGCACAGACAAGAGTAAACACTAGCTGTTTTCATTTCTGGATATTATCAAGAATTATTAAAATTTAACTTAAAAACTCTTTACCCAGACTTTGAAAAGACAGATTTTCATCTGCCCAATTAATTTTTAATGCTACCATTTAATTAATGACTTATTAATACATCCCATTAAAGTCTTGACATAAAACTTTACAAAAAAATTTTTATTTTAATAGTCCTCTAATTTGATTATCGGTAATAACGAAATAGATTGATCCGGAAAGTATTTGGTTATTAACACAAGAAAGTGAAGCCTAATGCAAAACAGTCATATCATTATGTTTATAAAACTGTTACAGGGCTTACAAGGAAATCAAATATTCATTAAAATGGTTTTGGCCAGGCGTGGTGGCTCAAGCCTGTAATCCCAGCACTTTGGGAGGCCAAGACGGCGGATCACGAGGTCAGGAGATCGAGACCATCCTGGCTAACACGGTGAAACCCCGTCTCTACTAAAAAATACAAAAAACTAGCCGGGTGAGGTGGCGGGCGCCTGTAGTCCCAGCTACTTGGGAGGCTGAGGCAGGAGAATGGCGTAAACCCGGGAGGTGGAGCTTGCAGTGAGCTGAGATCCGGCCACTGCACTCCAGCCTGGGCGACAGAGTGAGACTCCGTCTCAAAAAAAATAAAATAAAATAAAAAAATAAAATGGTTTTTTACATTTTCATTCCTATCTTAGGATCCCAATATGCAAAAACATGTTTAAAACTTTCTTTCTTTTGGCCGGGTGCAGTGGCTCACACCTGTAATCCCAGCACTTTGGGAGGCCGAGGTGGGCAGATCACGAGGTCAGGAGATCGAGACCATCCTGGCTAACACAGTGAAACCTCGTCTCTACTAAAAACACAAAAAATCAGCTAGGCGTGGTGGCATGCGCCTGTAGTCCCAGCTACTCGGGAGGGAGGCTGAGGCAGGAGAATGGCATGAACCTGGGAGGAGGAGCTTGCAGTGAGCCAAGATTGCGCCACTGCACTCCAGCCTGGGCTACAGAGTGAGACTCTGTCTCAAATAAAAAAAAAAACTTTCTTTTTTTGAGATGGATTCTCACTCTGTTGCCCAGGCTAGAGTGCAGTGGTGTAATCTCTACTTACTACAACCTCCGCTTCCTGGGTTCAAGCAATTCTCCCTGCCTCAGATTTCCAAGTAGCTTGGATTATAGGCTCCTGCCACCATACCCAGCTAATTTTTGTATTTTGTTTTAGTAGAGATAGGATTTCACCATGTTGGCCAGGATGGTCTTGAACTCCTGACCTCAAGTAATCTGTCCGCCTCAGCCTCCCAAAGTGCTGGGATTATAGGCGTGAGCCGCTGCGCCCAGCCAAAACTTTCCATTTAAGTAACTATTTGTGATGAACATAAGTTTAAAAAATACCTTAATAAATGGACTTTAAAACAATGAAATAATCACATCCACCCCCCGCCCCTGCAAAAGAAAAAGCTTTCCCACAAATGTAGGCAAAATTAATCCTATGCAAACAAACAAAAAAAGCGCTGAGTTACATAGCCACTAAAAACAGAATTAAAATTCAATTTTGGGCCAGGTGTGGTGGCTTGCGCCTGTAATCCCAGCACTTTGGAAGGCTGAAGTGAGCAGATTGCTTGACTTCCCTGGAGGTCAAGACCAGCCTTGGCAACATAGCGAAACCCTGTCACTAAAGAAAATACAAAAGTCAGTCAGTAGTCCCAGCTACTTGGAAGGCTGAGGTGATAGGATCTCTTGAGCCCAGGAGGTCCAGGCTAGAGTGAGTAGTGATCGTGCTACTGTGCTCCAGCCTGGGCAACAAAACAAGACCCTGTCTCAAAAAAAAAAAAGAAAGAAAGAAAAATTTGAAAAGTGCAGAGGTCTCAGCTTCAAAGATAACAGTATTCAAACCACAACAATCAACCATTACCACCAACATGCTTATGTGCCATGTTAAAGTTAAGACTTACAAACATAAGATAAATATTTTAAGTGTGTTACCACTCCCATACCATTTTATGATGATGTAACAGAAAAATATGCAGGATTTCTTCTATACTGTCCTTGGTATAAATGGCATGCTTGCTGTCAAGAGCATTGAAGCTCCACGGTGAGAAACTTAGAATGAACTCTGGGATAAAAAATAGGGTTATTTGAGAAACTAGTTAAGTAGTACATACGTTGTATGTATATAGTTTTTAAATTATTAATATGCAAAAGTACAGATGAGGTGTTTCTAAATAACTGGAGTGAATGTATTCAATGGCTTTATCCAACTGCTAAGAAAGTGAAACAGGAATAGTGGGAAAAATAAGTTAACATCATTCCTAGGCATGCTGGTTGTATAACATGCACTGTATAATGCAAAATCAGTTAGGTGTATTGGGTGATTCTGGAGGACACAGTTACCATTTCCTTCCTTCCTCCCTCCCTCCCTTCCTCTCTCACTCGCTCTTTTTTTTCTTTATTTTTGAGATGGAGTTTCGCTCTTGCTGCCCCGGCTGGAGTGCAAAGGCATGATCTCGGCTCACTGCAACCTCCACCTCCCAGGTTCAAGTGATTCTCCTGCCTCAGCCTCCCGAGTAGCTAAGATTACAGGTGTGCACCACCACGCCCAGCTAATTTTGGATTTTTAGTAGAGATGGGTTTCACTATGTTGGCCAGGCTGGTCTCAAACTCCTGAATTCAGGTGATCCACCCGCCTCAGCTTCCCCAAGTGCTGGGATTACAGGCGTGAGCCACCGCGTCCGGCTTTTACTTATTTATTTATTTTTTGAGACGGATCTTGCTTCATCACCCAGGCTGGAGTGCAGTGGTGCATTCTCGGCTCACTGCAAGCTCCGTCTCCTGGGTTCTTGCCATTCTCCTGCCTCAGCCTCCCAAGTAGCTGGGACTACAGGCGCCTGCCACCACGCCCAGCTAATTTTTTGTATTTTTAACAGAGACGGGGTTTCACCATGTTAGCCAGAATGGTCTCGATCTCCTGTCCTCGTGATCCACCCGCCTCGGCCTCCCAAAGTGCTAGGATTATAGGCGTGAGCCATCACTCCCAGTCTCATCCGGTCTTCTTCATTTTGTTTTTTTTTTTTGGAGACAAGGTCTTGCTCTGTCGCCCAGGATGCCAGGCTGGGGTGCAGTGGCACAATCTCAGCTCACAGAAACTTTTGCCTCCTCGGCTCAAGCAATTCTCCTGCCTAAGCCCCCTAAGTAGCTTTGACTACAGGTGTGTGCCTCACGTCTGGCTAATTTTTGTATTTTTTTGTAGAGATGGGGTGTCACTGTGTGGCCCAGGCTGGTCTTAAACTCCAGGCTCAAGTGGTCTGCCCACCTTAGCCTCCCAAAGTGCTGGGATTATAGGTGTGAGCTACCACGTCTAGCCTAGTTACCACTTCTTATAAATGAACAAGTAGGTGACAGAAAAACAGAACAGTATTAATAAATGAGAAAGATTCAAAAGATAGGTAAACAATATTTCGTCTTCTGAATAGTTTAACATTTATAGTTCTGAATAGTTTAGTTTTCAGAATAGAAAACCCAGAAACATATTCAGCATAAATTTAAAAATTCAATATATGACAAAGGTGGTCTTTCTAATTACAGAGAAAAGAATGGATTATTTAGGAATGCTACTGGCACACCTGGCTATCTACTGAGAATAAAATAAAATTAGATCCTATTACCTTATTCCATATACAAAAATGATATTTTTTAAGATGTAAGAGATCAATTGAGAATAATTAAGCACGATCTGGAAAATGTAGGATGCTGCATGATAATATCAAGGGATAAGTAAGATTTTTTAAGCCAAACTGGAAACCTAGAACTTATTAAAGAAATCATTGACACATTTTACCATATAAACCTATCTATGGCAAAAAATACATGTAAAATCAATAGAAATGAAAAAAAACACTGTGAAAGCAGCATAGTGATAATATCTATTACAAATCAAAAGCAAAGGCTAAACAACTAAATATCAATAGGGATTTAGAGAAAAGGTACTATAGAATGAAAAAACTTAGATGAAGATGCATGCTTAAATTTGATTTCATTTTATAAATGGTAAAAAAACTCCATCAATACCAGTATTTCTGTAAACATATATAAGACACACACACACACACACATACACACTCTTTTATGATTGTGTGACCATGCAGAAAATAAGGTGGGAAGATACATAGTAGTTTGTCAACATGAGCTGTAAAGGATGTTTGTGCAGTAGTAGATAGAGGCAGAAGAGCCAAATTAAAAAGGAAAAGAAAAAGGCAAGGAAAAGGTGAAAAACGGAAAAGAGAAGGACTACACTAAAATAGTAGGTATGATACAATCACATACAAAGCTTTTTATAAAATTGTACACATATGTGAACATGAAAAAAAATTTAAGATAAAACAGGATGCTGCCTAACTTGGCAGAAGGAATGCTCAAGCAATTTATATCAGTATCCCCTTCTGCTTCCAATCTCAAAAAAATGTAATCTGAAGTGGTCATGGAGGCCAAGCATAGTCTTTGATTATTATAATTCTGAAGTTCGTGTGTGTCTGTGTGTGTCTGTGTGTTGTGTGTGCGCACATGCATGCACACGTGTACATTTGACTGAACTCTATTACAGGAACAGAGGTTAGTTCAATTTGGTTTTATGGTCTACTCCAGAGGTCAGCAAACTTTCTGTACTAAATATTTTAGGATTTCTAAGTCATACCATCTCTGTCACAACTACTAAACTATTGTCGTTGTAGGGTGAAAGCAGTTAAACTGTGATGGTTAATTTTATATGACAGCTTGGCAAGGCTAGAGTACCCAGTTACTTAAGTAGCATTAATCTGGGCTGCTGTGAAGGTATTTTGTAGAAGTGGTTAATAGCTATAATCTGTAGACTTTAAAGAGATTACTCTTGATAATGTTGCTGGGCCTCATCCAATCAGCCTTAAGAGCAAAAACTGAAGTTTCCTAGAAAAGAAATCCTGCCTTAAGAATGCAGCATCACCTCTGATCTTAGTTTCCAGCCTGTGAACCTGCCCTACAAATTTCAAACTTGTCAGCTTCCACAATTACGTGAGCTAATTCCTTAAAATAAGTATCTTCACAGACAGATAATGTATTGTATACTATGGTTCTGTTTCTCTGGAGAACCCTACTATATAATACGCAACAACAGACAATACATAATCTAACGGGCATGCCTGTGTTCCAATAAAAGTATTTAAAATAACAGGTAGTGGGCTACATTTGGCCCGTTTACCACAGTTTTCCAACTCCTGGTTTTATCAATAATAAAAAAATAAGGCTGGGCATGGTGGATCACACCTATAATCACAGCACTTTGGGAGGCCAAGGCAGGAGGATCATGAGAGGCCAGGAGTTCAAGACCACCCTGAGCAACATACTGAGACCTCATCTCTATTAAAAACAATAATAAAGTATAGCTGTTGGCCGGGTGCGGTGGCTCATGCCTGTAATCCCAGCACTTTGGGAGGCCAAGCACTTTGGGAGGATCACCTTAGGTCAGGAGTTTGAGACCAGTCTGGCCAACATGGTGAAACCCCATCTCTACTAAAAATAGAAAAATTAGCCTGGCATGATGGCAGGCACCTGTAATCTGAGTTACTCGGGAGGCTGAGGCAGGAGAATTGCTTGAACCTGGGAGGCAGAGGTTGCAGTGAGCCGAGATTGAGCCACTGCATTCCAGCTTGGGAGACAAGAATGAGACTCTGTCTCCAAAATAAATAAATAAATAAAATAAAATATAGCTGTTAACTGGATGTGGTACTGATGCCTGTAATTCCAGCACTTTGGGAGGCTGGGGAGGGAGGATCACTTGAGGCTTGGAGTTCAGGACCAGCCTGGGCAGCAAAAAATTTAAAAACAACTAGCCCCACACAGTGGTGGCACACCTGTAGTCACAGCCACTCAGGAGGCTGAGGCAGGGGACAGCTTTAGCCTAGAAGTTTGAGGCTGCAGTGAACTATGATGGTACTACCATGCACTCCAGCCTGAGAAATGGAATGAGGACTCATGTACTTAAAAACATGAATAAAATGTATCTGCTTTTCTTAAGCATTCTATATATTTCAGACAGTGTGCAAGGTTTGAATTCCAAGTGTTCCACAAATTGGGGATTATTCCTGGTGAGGCCAGATATTCTAGAGCAACTAAAAGCAGGAATGATCTTTCTAGAAGCAGTGAGATCTAGACTGTAAGCTTAGATGTAAGAGAGGTTTCTCAGAGAGGGTTTCAAGACAGTACTCTATGTGTTTTAATATCCTTTTATGTATGTATGTATTTATTTATTTATTTAGAGACAGAGTCTGTCACCCAAGCCTGAATGCAGTGACACGATCACCGCTCACTGGAAGCCTCACCTTCCTGGGTTCAAGCAATCCTCCTGCCTCAGCCTCCCAAGTAGCTGGGATTATAGGCATGCACCAATACACACAAGGCTAATTTTTAAAATTTTTTTGTAGAGATGGGGCCTTGCTTTGTTGCCCAAGCTGGTCTCAAGCATCTTCCTGACTCAGCCTCTCACAGTCCTGGGATTATAGGCTTGAGCCACTACATCTGGCCTCTATATTCTTTTAAATATTGGCTTGGAGAATTGAAAGTTTTTGATGCTAATCCAGCAGAAATCAACCAACAGAATGTTTTGGATATTCATGTATTAAATGTGGCAACTTTAAATAAAACTTGATGTGGGGAAAATAAAAATGTATAAAGGCACTAAATCAAGAGTTTATTATTTTTGTTATGAAAGGAATTCCTTACATCAAAGACTTAAAACAATGGACCTTTAAGTAATATATCCCTTAGAAGTCCTCATGACATTTTGGGCTGGATAAAAAAATAAAAAAAAAAAAAGAAGCAGGGATCCTCGGACAGGCACGATGGCTCACGCCTGTAATCAGCACACTGGGAGGCCGAGGCAGGCGGATCACCTGAACAAGTTGTTCTCAGGCAGGTAGACAGTAGAACAATAGTTACCAGAGGCTGCGAAGGGTATGTGTGTGGTGGGGGGTGGGGACAAAAAGAAGATGGTTAATGGGTACAAATATAAAGTTGGATAAAAGGAGTAAGTTCTAATGTTTGATAGTAGAGTGACTATGGTTAACAACATCATATTGTATTATTTCAAAATAGCTAGAAGGGAAGACTTGAAATACTACCAACATAGAAGTCATAAATGCTCTAGATGATGGTTATCCTAAATACCTTGACTTGATCATTACACATTCTATGTATGTAACAAAATATCCCACGTACCCCATAAATATATAAAAATACTATGTATCAATAAAAAATTATATGATTTGCAAAAGGCAAATGTAACCACATCTTTTCAATGTACCACCATTTATGCAAAGTAAAGGATATCTCTACAACTGCCCTTACCAAAGAGAAGCTTTTTAGAAAGTTAGGTTGTGGGATGAATAAAAGAGGGGAAAACAAGAACTTTGAAATTCAGTATCTGAACGAGCATTCTAAGCTATCAGGTGAAAGAAATACTCAAAACCTAAGAGTAGGCCGGGTGTGGTGGCTCAAGCCTGTAATCCCAGCACTTTGGGAGGCCGAGACGGGCGGATCACGAGGTCAGGAGATCGAGACCATCCTGGCTAACACGGTGAAACTCCGTCTCTACTAAAAAATACAAAAAATCAGCCTGGCGAGGTGGCGGACGCCTGTAGTCCCAGCTACTCGGGAGGCTGAGGCAGGAGAATGGCGTAAACCCAGGAGGCGGAGCTTGCAGTGAGCTGAGATCCGGCCACAGCACTCCAGCCTGGGCAGCAGAGTGAGACTCCGTCTCAAAAAAAAAACAAAACCTAAGAGTAAAGGGCTGCATGACCATGGGTAAATGACAGACAAGTTTATAAAATAAAAGGGGAAAAATTAGTAATAGTCAATAAGACGCTAACTTAAGAGAAGAAGCCAAGTTCAAAAATGAAAACTAAGATGAGTGGTGAGGGCAAGTGGTGAACAAAGATATTTAGATACAGAAAGGTACGTCAGAGTCACTCATAAAGGATAAAAAGTTTAGCAGGGAAAGGTCAAGTGGGAGAACTCTGTGGATAAAAGGCAAACATGGTGTCTAGATTGTCTGGAACAGTTCTGACTTCAAACACTTGCCTGTCAAATCACTTTGTAATGATTTTTAGTTAAGAAACTATCGTCATTTTCCATGACCATGTTTTACCTATTCACATCCATAATTCCTAGCAAAATGTCTTTTTTTTTTTTTTGAGATGGAATTTCATTCTGCCACTCAGGCTGGAGTGCAGTGGTGTGATCTCGGCTCACTGTAACCTCCGCCTCCTGGGTTCGAGCGATTCTCCTGCCTCAGCCTCCCAAGTAGCGGGGACTATAGGCGCCTGCCACCATGCCCGGCTAATTTTTTGTATTTTTAGTAGAGACAGGGTTTCACCATGTTAGCCAGGATGGTCTCCATCTCCTGACCTCATGATCCACCCACCTTGGCCTCCCAAAGTGTTGGGATTACAGGCGTGAGCCATCACGCCCGGCTGCAAAATGTCTTTACCGTAGCAAAATCTCAATAATTATTTATCACTCACGATAATTACCTGAATACTAAAATCAGAGAGAGTACATTAAAAAGAAACACAATAACCATTCTTAAATAATAAAAACATATTCATCAGTGGTCTTTATTTACTAGCACTAATAAAAAATCAGAAGTTCTGTTTAGCCTATGAAATTGGTGTCATACTCACTTCATAATATCATCAGTGCTGGGTGGAGACAAAGCCATAATCTGCCACAATCTGCACCATCCTTGCCAGGTTTGGGAGTTCTGTAGAGTAGTTACCACTGCCAGGTCTGACTGCCATAGCTCAGGAAGAGGGTGCAGTCATTTCTCTTAGCATAATCTTGAGAAGATGTCTAAGGGACCTATGTAATATTAAGTCACAGAAAGAGAAAATATTATTGGTGGTTTAGACATGGAATGTAATAGCTTACAATTATGGAATGCTTACTGTGTTTCAGGAACTGATGCATTATCTCATCTAAACAACCCTATAGGGCATGGGTACTGTTATTAATCCCGTTTTACAGGAAACCTAGGTTTAGCAAGATGAAGGAATTGCTTGAGATAACAAAGGTAGTAAGAGGCAGGGCTGGAATTTGAACCCATATAGTCTGGTTCTTCAGGGTGTATACATCCGTGTATCTATAACCACAATAATGCAGGGGCACTCGAACAGGCTGGAAAAAAATTATTTTTATTTAAAGGGCAAATTAATTTCCTCAAAAGTAATCTCTGTTCACTTTACCCCATACCAGATGCTTATTTTCATTTCATATCCTAAAAGTTAGATTGGCACTTACATGCCAACTTAAAATACTAAACTTTAAATCTTTAAAATTTATTGTATTTTAGAATTTATCATAGTGAAACATGTACAGTCGTTTGTCCCCAGGACAGTAAAATAAGGATAGTGATTGATACTCCATTCCCTTCTGATGTAATGACAAATACATAGAAACACTGTGTTTCACTTATTGGAATTATTTGGATCCAAAGGATAGCTTTTAATACCCTAACAAAATAGGTCATTAAAAAAAACCAAGTGCCTTTCAGTATTCTTCCAAGTTTCAATAACTGATCTTTTCCATTAAAAAACTTTTGATTCAGTATTCCAAATCAACATATCATCTAAATATTTCCACATATTTAGATGTAGCTTTTCCCTAAACTATTTCCTTTTATTTATTGGAAATAAGTACTCATTTACATCTTAGTTTGCCACATTTACAGTTCTTTGAAAGTTTCATCTAATATTCACCACACCATTCACCTCACAATTTTCCTCCCTCTTTCTAAATAGGTGAATTTGTTTACTGCAAAATCGATGGCTACGCTATTAAAGGTTACTATCAAGATTTTAAAAGACATGATCACCATCACCAAGATTTACTTACCACAAGGAAATTATCACAAGGTTGGACAAACCGGCTCCAACTCTTAAGGGAAAGAGCTTGCGGTCAGATCACACAGGGAGGGCAGGGAAGCAAGCAGGGAAGGGTAGGTCGGAAAAGGCAGTGCTTGATTCAATTCAACATTCAGTGCGCCACTTACCAAGCGCCAGAAAAAGAAAAAAAAGCCAACGAGCTGGGCGTTATTTCCAGCACGGGGCCCTGCAGGTTGGCCTGTGGGCGGGGACCCGGCGCCCGGGAGGGAAGGGGCTGGCTCTGAGACGCTAGCCGGGCGGGGACAGCCACCCAGGGCCGGGCCTCCAGCGCCCGACGCCCGCACACTCGCCAGCCCAGCTGCCGGTACGCCAGCCAGCCAGCCGCTGCCGCTTACCAGTGGCGCCTCGCTGACTCCCCGGGGGCACCTCTTCAACGGTTCCCGCAGTCAGAGCACCACCCCGCGGTGGGGTACCTCCAGCCCGCCCGCAGCTCTCGGTCCCCGCAGCTCCGCCACTCTCGCGAGAAGCCAGGAAGTCCGCGAAGTGGGGGGAGGAGGAGCAGGGAGGGGCACTTAACGGTGGCGGCTGGTTCTGCGCCGGATCCGGGAGAGGGGCGGGCGCCATTGTGCTTTGCTGCTGACTGCTTTTCCTCAGTCACAGGCCTAGAACTCCAAGGAGGAAGGCGGCGGTGCGGGTCGCTGCGAGCAGGACGCGCACTGGTCAGTGCCGGCTCAGGAGCCAGGGTAATGAGCTGCGGAGTTCGTTCTTCGTCCCGGGAGCTAGTTCGGGACCAGGCCGCGAGTGGGGGAGGGGAGGAAACGAAGAGGCCTGGGGACGCGGAGGCCGCTTCCTCTCAGGATGAGGTGGAGGAGCTTGGTCCGGGGCCACCGGTGCGAAGGGGATCACTCCACAGGCCTCCTCTGCCAGGGGTCTTTTGTCGGGTGGTGGAGTTTGTGGCGGGTGGAGGGGACAGATAGTGTGTCTATCTCAGGAACGTGTGGTGGGTGAGGGGAAGAGGCCTGAGCCCTCTTTTGGCGCGGGGCGGCCTCTTGGGCCGCGGGGCGGGGGGGTCCTTGGAGCCCTGGGGGCCGCAGGCGTCGCGCGTGAGCTCGCGGGTGAGCGCGGGGCAAAGGTGGGCAGGGCTCCGGCTCGGCCAGCCCGGCCTCGAGTCGAAGTGACTTCGACAGCGCCTTAGATTCGGCCAAGATTATCTTATTGGTAACGTCAGTTTTTGAATATCGTGACGCCCTGAGAGTTATTTTTGTGTTGTGGTGAATTGTGGGTTCTGCAACTCAAAGTAGGTGTTTGTATTAAAAATGGACCTGTTGGCCTAAGAAGTAAAAATATGGAAGGCGCTGGGAGTAGGAAACTCCCTCATTTTGGTGAAACTGCGTATTGAAGATGAATGTGTCCACCCACTCACCCCAAAATGCTGCACTTAATACTTTTTCCCAAGTACCAAAGTAAATATATTGGGAATGTCTCTATCTGGGTACTAAATTTGTCACGACTAATGTTGTTTGGTACTATTAGTTAAATGTGTCAAAACTGAATTTGGCGAGATTTTTTCCCCTATTTTGTATGATTGATTAGATATTTTTCTGGTTGCATATTATTTTAAATCTCCACGTTTCTGTCCAGAACCAAGATGTAGGGTTAAAGATGAATTTTCGATTTAAAAATCCAATAGTGTACAGTTATTATGAAGGAACACATGTAGTGTAACTAGATCTTTTTCTTGAGGTAGCAAAAAGTTTGTTTGAGAAATGAGGTCAGTATAATATTTTTATTTAACAGCTCTATAGTATTTCGGGAGACAGGACTGGTGCATGAGGCAGTAGCACCAGACTCAGAAGACCTGGGTTTGAGTCTTGATTTTTGCCGTAGTTGTTTATGTTCATGAGATTGTCTCAGAAACATGGCAGTTCATTTCTAGAGAGGATAAATTTGCTGAGGTGGTGTGTGAAGCAGTCACTGGGGGGACATAATACTAATCTTGGTTTTTTTCCAGTTTCGTGCTGGGTCAGGTGTCTTGAATAAGAATTCCTACTTATTCAAGTACAAATGGTTTCTTTTTTCTGCCACCTTGGAAGAGGGCTTATTTTCCCAGATAAAGCACGAGGATGCCCAGATTATGTTCTACATGAAGGTGTCAGGTAACAAACTGGACACAGAAGTCATGCATGACTCTCATGTAGCCAATTTTTAGTCCGCTCCATACCCACCTTACACAACTCTTTATCTGCTTTATGTTCAAGAATTGTCTACATTTGGACATTTTATTGTTGGAAAATAATTTTATAATGCAAAATCTGTCAAATATCTTTAAACATTTTTGGATAATTTGTAATTTATTGTAGTCAAATTACGAATTATGGAGAGCTTCACATTACAAGAATGAGCTTGATATGGCATCTGCCCTCCACAACTCACTGTTTAGTCATCAGACTAATGTATAAACAACTATTATTATCTTAGTATGACTGTACAGTAATTCTATGGGAGCATAGGGGAGGGGTGCTTACTCTTGGAAAGTTTACAGGGTTTATTTATTGTTTGAACTAAGATGTGAAGGATCACCAGGACTTTGATAAACTGTGCAAAGTCATGATATTATGGTTTGTTTTAGGAATTCATGATTTGTTCCTGTAGCTGAAACATACATTGAATGGTAAGTTAGAGCCTGACATAAAAGACTTTCTGTACTGTGCTAGGAAATTAGTGTCTGGGTGTGGTGGCTCACTCCTGTAATTCCATCACTTTGGGAGGCCAAGGTGGGAGGATCGCTTAAAGCCAGGAGTTTGAGACCAGCGAGGCCACAAAGACCCCATCTCTACGGGCATTATGGTGCGGGTGTAGTGGTGCACACTGCTACTACTAGCTACTTGGGCTGCTGAGGCAGGACCATCATTTGAGCTCACGAATTGGAGAGACTGCAGTGAAGTATGATACAGCTCCACTGCACTCCAGCCAGCACCGCAGAGGGATACCCTGTCTTAAAAAATAAAAATAATGTTAGTGCTCTATGCTGTGGAATGGAGAGCTATTGTGTTCTTAACAAAATAAAAATATTTTTAGGTGATCTTTGCTGATACATCCTTCTATTACCACAGATAATTAAGTGCCAGTAATAAAGAACAGTGGGACATGCATGAATGAAATGCGCGGTGTTGCGTTAGACTTCACTTTTAAACAAATTAAATTAACGAAGCTTTTAACTGTTAAATAAGTGAATCAACTGATCATATTAGAATGATTACAATTTAAAAGGAATTGGATTTTAAGTTCATACTAAGATTACTTGAATTCACCAAAGCAGAATTCAATTGCTGTCAAAAAATTTATCTTAATATACAGTATTTCCTAATAATAGGATAAGCCAAAAAGTCTGAGATTGGGGAGGATGAAATTATAATTTGAGAGTTTAGGTTGGGTGGGGTTAATAGTTTTATTTTATTTTTTTTGTGGCAGGGTCTCACTCTGTTTCTCAGGCTGCTGCAGCCCCAGTCTCCCAAACTCAAGCAGTTCTCCCACCTCAGTCTCCTAGGTAGCTGGTTGCGCCACCATGTCTGACCAATTTTTATATTTTTTTATAGAGACAGGATTTCACCATGTTTCCCAGGCTAGTCTCCAACTCCTTAGCTCAAGGAATCCTCTCACCTCAGCCTCCCAAAGTGCTGTGATTACAGGCCTGAGTGTGAGTAACAGCATGCCAGGGTTTAATTTTCATTAATCTTAATTTTCAACTTTTCTGCCCTGGCATGAACTTACATGGTCAGAGCTGGTTTTTCCTGCCCTCAAATATATTTCTCTGACTCTACTGGTTAGACTAGGTAAGTCGAACACCTGGTTTTAAAATCACCTGCTTGCTGCTCTACACCCATTTTTGTCAACAGCTTAAAAAGAAGGCAAGTTTTGAACCTTAAAAGTAGTTATCTTTCCCTTATGATCATTGTACATTAGTGTGATGTTTCACACTTTGTAGAAAGAACCCTAAAATGGTTTCCACTCAGTGAATGAAGATCGAAACTTGATGCTTAGAGATTAAATTCACTTCAAGGAGAACAGTTTGTCTTTTAAAGTGGTGTAGTGTAGACTTAACATCATAGTCATATTTTCTCATGGGTTATTAAAGTTTTTTCTAATTTTTTAAGATTTGGGCATACCATATTTTTGTGTTTTAAATATTTGTCAGCTAAAAATTAAGAGACTTTTTCATTTTAAGGCCCAAAATGTTGTGTACTTTCAAAGTGATTCCCTCATTGACCCACCCTTAGCTTCCAAGTCTCCATATTTACTATGATTTCCCACTAAGAAAAAAAAATTCCTTAGAAGCAAATTTTTTTTTAAGAAAAGGATATGCAAAGTATATGTAAATAATGAAATTATAACTGTGCGTTTGTATTTCTGCAAGACTCTTGAAATACTGCATTGGGGCTGGGCATGGTAGCTCACTCCTGTAACCCCAGCACTTTGGGAGGCGGAGACAGGCAGATTGCTTGAGCTCAGGAGTTCAAGACCAGTCTGGGCAACATGGGGAAACCCTGTCTCTAGTGAAAAACAATACAAAAACTAGCTGGGTATGGTGGTGCGTGCCTGTAGTCCAGGCTACTCAGGAGGCTGAGGTGGGAGGAGCACTTGAACCCAGGAGGTCGAGGCTGCAGTGATTGCACCACTGCACTCTGACCTGGGCAACAGAGTGAGACCCTGTCTCCAAAAAAAAAAAAAATAAGAAAGAAAGATTACATTGGTATTTTGTGTGGTTACTCTGGCCTTTGTGCCGTGAGTTTATCCTATAGTAGTGGTGTACTTTTAGTAATTCAATACCTATAATCTTCCTTGGATATTTAAGATAATTCCCCAGTTAGACTCAGTTAAAATCAGAGTTTACAGAGACTGCCAGCATAAGATAATAGTATGGTAACAGTAGAAAATAAGGGTAAGTTATGAAGCTTTGCTCTATGGCTGCATAACGAACCACCTCAAAACCTAGTGGATTGAAACAACTGGTTTTTACAGTTCTAGTTGCCTGTTGGGCAGTTCTATTGATTTCGCCGGGGTTTGCTCCTCATGTACCAGCATTCAGCTGGAGGATTTCCCAGGCGGGGAGGTCCAAGATGGCATCACTCATATTTGGCAGCTACTGTTGGTGGACATATAGGCCTTGCTCTATGTGATCATTTATGACACAGGAGTCTTGGGACAACATTCTAAGGGAAGCTTGTAAGACCTCTTACAACCTTGCAAATCTTACAATGTCACAATCCATTCTCTTAGTCACGCAAGACTGGGGTGGGGAAGTAAGACTGCCTCGTCCTAGGCAGAGCAGCAACATTGCATTACAAAGGGGGCTAATACTAGGATGGGGGAAATTTGTAGCCATATTTTGTAATTTACCATAGGTTCTTTAGACGACTATAAGAATAGATAGCCTCAAAAATGTCATGCTTGGGATTGCTTTAAAATAATAGAGTGGTTGGTAAAATAGGTTAGAGAGGTTGAATGTGGATAATAGTTGAAGACTTGATTGGTACATGGAAGCTCATTATTTGTGTATGTTTAAAATTTTTCATGATAAAAACTTTAAGTCATACTCAGGTAATCTGAACTTCGTTTTGTGAGGTGTTTTAACTTTATCTTTCACTTAGTCTTTACTAGAAGAGTATTACTTAGTATTTACTACTTTGTGGTATGTAGCTACTAAGGCTGTAAACCAGCAAGTTAGAATGGGAATTCTTCTCCTTAGAACTTATGTAATACAAATTATTTAAAAAATGCCTTTTCCTCTGGCAAATAATTGTTGCCCTCAGTTAACAAAGTACATTAAAGAAATTTTTTGAAAACTAAGTGTAAAGAAGAAAAAACACATCAATAATGCCATCACCCGAGATAACAGTAAAATGATAAAAATGGCTATTTCTTTCCAATTGTTTAATGCGTATACTTAATATAAGTAATCCTGTATAGGTTTCTTTACCCTGCAGTGAATATCCTGTACATAAATCTGAATGACTTTGAAAGATGTTTTACTATGTGTTAAAGACAAATTTCAAATAATGAAAAAGCCAACAAAATTTCTACTGAGCTGTTTATATGAAAACCTTCACGCTGGTGGTATTGGTTAATAATAGTATTTGCTGAACACATTCTGTGTGCCAGCAAACCTCACAATATACCTGTGAAGTTGATACTATCATTATCACCATTTTATAGGTGAGGAAATTAAGCATTTGTTTATACCTAGAGTCATACCCAAGTATACCAAGTGAGGGGCAGACTTTAAAGCTTCCACTCAACTAGCATATTTCTACAAATAGAAATTGGCTGATGTACAAAAATTAGGCAAAGATTAACTTATTTCCTGCCTAGCCTAGCCTCAGTTTTCTATTTTGGAAAAAAATGTGATACGAATTTAATATATTAAATACATATTTGTTAATACATTAACATACAGTAAAAGACTTTTAGGTGTGGGAGGTAGCATGTGTTAATACGGCTGAGGCATTTTTGTTAGGCTGGTTATTTTATGACTACTGTGTGACTCTTGACAGATATCTGAACAAGGCCATTATTGTAATAATGGGACATAGTGATCTGTAGCATAATGGAAGGGGATACATAATACTTGAGAAAAATCTTCATAAGCAGAATCAAAGAAAAACTTTTGGACATTGTACTGCTTTTAGGAATTCACAGCTTTCCAAATTTGGTAAACTAAAAATCCAAGCTCTACCTGGTAGGCAGCTTGTGGTTGTGGTCAGAGAAAGCTTTAATCTTAAGTAGGGTAATTGGTAGAACTCCTTTCCTCCTAATGTTTTCTTAAACTGCCTGAAGTTTTTCAGTTTACTTTTTCATAGTACCCCAAATTCCACTAGAGATAAGTTGGTGGGAAGAGTGCCAAATAGAAGGTACAGTACAAGTAGAAGGCAAGCAGGTAGCATATATATCTGGAAAAAAGTAAATAAATCAGTGTATGTAACTGAAAAATTTACTGTCAGCCACACTGCTGTCGTGTTTTCAAAACTTTATTTCCAGCATTCTCCTGGACCTTCTGGGCACTTCTGATTGATTGCTTATTATTATTATTATTATTTTGAGATAGTGTCTTACTCTGAGTGCAGTGGCGCGATCTCCGTTCACTACAACCTTCACCTCCCCAGGCTCAAGCAATTCTCCTGCCTCAGTTCCCGAGTAGCTGGGATTACAGGCGTGCATCACTACCACCCGGCTAATTTTTTTTTTGTATTTTTAGTAGAGACGGGGTTTCACCATGTTGGCCAGGCTGGTCTGCTTATTCTTTTTTAAAAATATTTTTTCTAGAGACGGGGTCTCAATATGTTACCCAGGCTGGTCTTGAACTCCTGGCCTCAAACAATCCTGCCCTGGCCTCCCACAGTGCTGGAAGGCACCACAACCGGCCAGACAGCTCATTCTTTAAAACCAAGTAATCTTGGTGTGCTTCGTTGACCACCCCCCCCCCACCCCACCCCCTCCCAACCCCCTGAAAGAGAAACAGTAAAATGTTCGTTCTTCATCAGTATTATAAATAATTCCCTCCTTTCCCAGTTGTTAGGTAAATCCTTTCTGACTTAAGAAGTATGTATTGAATCTGCCTTTTATCCATTTCCATGACTTTGGGTCCTCACCCGTGGAGCCAACATGTCTCTTCCTTTAATAATCCTAATACTAATTGAGTTTGGGGGGATTTTTTTTCTAGCTTATTTCCTCCTCCCCCAGTTTTTCAGTTTTACCTAGTCTTCTGTTAAGCCCATCAGTTTGCTCATTTGTTGACATTAGGGCCGAATCTTGGTCTGCTTCTGCCATTTTATCTCTTGGTGTAATGGATTGATTTTTTTCTTCCTTGCATTTTTGTGCATCGTATAAGTTTTGACTGAGTGCTAAACTAAGGACAGATTAGAGACTGAAATAAATAATATTTATGCATTGATATGGGCATATTCTACTTCTGTTGGGGCATCAGTATGATGGGTTGACTTTGTTTTGTCTATAGTTGAGATGGGTATGAGCTTTATTATTGCTTTATTTACCCTCAGAGTATTCCGGTAGTGGACTGCCACTGCCTAGTGCTTAGTATGAGGCCAAGAATATTGGTGGAGTTCCCCCCGCCCCAACCCAAGACAGAGTCTTGCTCTGTTGCCCAGGCTGGAGTGCAGTGGTGTGATCTCGGCTCACTGCAACTTCCGCCTCCTGATTCAGGCGATTCTCCTGCCTCAGCCTCCCAGGTAGCTAGGATTACAGGCACTTGACACTATGCCCCACTAATTTTTGTATTCTGAGTAGAGATGGAGTTTCACCATATTGGCCAGGCTGATCTTGAACTCATGACTTCGTGATCCTCCTGCCTCGCCTCCCAAAGTGCTGGGATTACAGGCATGAGCCACTATACCCAGCCATGGAGGATTTCTAAAGAGTCAAGGCCAATTATCTTACATAATGTCTTCCATTTTGGGTGTCTTATCCTCGTAGTGTTGTTTATATTATGGCTATTGTGTATTTGTTAAAAAGTGTTCTTATTGCAGTTTCCTGTTGCTTGCCTGTATTTTTCAAATTTCTCTTTATTTAAACAAAGCATAGTTTTATAATCTGCCTAAAATGCTTGAGTTGATGTTTTGCTACTCCATTTTTTTTCTCTCATCTTGTGTCTCAAAGACCTTGTTTGTGGTATCTTATTTTGCTGTATACTTAGTTATCCCTTGTTCGTTATACTTGAAAATTTACTTGTAGAAATAATTTGAAAGTTAGCATGAAGGTATATTCCTCTAGCAAGATTTATGTTGGCTTCTGCCATGTTCCTGGTGGATTACTGAATTGGGACCACCTTAAACCAAATTCAGGATTTGAACTTCCATTTACCAAGCAGGCAACATTAACTTGGGCTGTAAATCTGCACAAGAGCTGGTTTACTTCTGTTAGTAGCTTAACGCTTTCCCCCACCCCTCAAGACGGAGTCCTGCTGTGTTGCTCAGGCTGAGGTACAGTGGCATGATCTTGGCTCACTGCAACCTCTGCCTCCCAGATTCAAGCAGTTCTCCCGCCTCAGTCTCTGCATTAGCTGAGATTACAGGTGCGAGCCACCACGTACAGCTATTTTTTTTTTTTTTTTTTGTATTTTTGGTAGAGACGGTTTCGCCACATTGGCCAGGCTGGTCTCAAACTCCTGACCTTGTGATCTGCCCTCCTTGGCCTCCCAAAGTGCTAGGATTACAGGCATGAGCCACTGCACCTGGCCTAATAGCTTAACTCTTAATCTGAGGTTGTGGTCTTTTGGAGTCCACCTTATTGTGAGGAGGTGACCTGTTAAGAGTCCTTACCTTGTTTATGTCCTGGATCTCTTCAGAGTTTCTTAGGATGCCCAGAGGAATGGAGTCACCCATTTAAAAAACAGTTCATTTTTTTCATAGCTAAAGCAAGCCCACAGGTTTGTGAGATACAGACGGACTACATAAATTGTTGAATTGGTATGAATACAGGTTTTTTACTCTTGTTGCTGTGTCAACCACTATTAAAATACCTTAAGGTGAAGGCATACTTAACAGAGTAACAGTATGTCTTATTAGGTAAACTAGCAGCTACATTATCAGCTTCAGAGAGTCTTCATCCAGAAACTTTCATCTCACAAGTCAAAAAGTTCAATAAGTGAAAAATCTCAAATACTAATCATACGTTTTTTTTTGTGGCTTTGTAGCTAATTACATTCCTTACACACTCAGTACCAATTCTGGAGAATAGAAAGCTTAGCCTCTTGTCAGTGCCTCGCATTCCTCAGTCATAGACTTTTTTTTTTTTTTTTTTTTTTTGAGACGGAGTCTCGCCCTGTCGCCCGGGCTGGAGTGCAGTGGCCGGATCTCAGCTCACTGCAAGCTCCGCCTCCCGGGTTTACGCCATTCTCCTGCCTCAGCCTCCCGAGTAGCTGGGACTACAGGCGCCCGCCACCTCGCCCGGCTAGATTTTTGTATTTTTTAGTAGAGACGGGGTTTCACCATGTTAGCCAGGATGGTCTCGATCTCCTGACCTCGTGATCCGCCCGTCTCGGCCTCCCAAAGTGCTGGGATTACAGGCTTGAGCCACCGCGCCCGGCCATAGACTTGTTAATGAGGAACGGGAGCATAAAATTCTAGTGGATCTATCATGACTGGGACTTCAGTGAGGCATACTTCACTATGGCAGTTGCAAAACTTTTAATGAAGCTCAGAGCCCACACCTACAAAATCAGCCCTGCTCATAAGTTTCTTATTACCAGACAGAAAGATAGCCTAACTGTCCAGCTCTGAAATGAAATCTGAATTTTAAAAAGCATGATATAGTGACAGAAGGAAAAGACCATTTCATTGACCATTGAAGAAAGATTGTACATGTGAACTTTTTTTGCACTGTCTTTAAGTCTTGGTTTAAAACATTAAGCTTCAAATGCCTCTTTCCACTGGTCTGCTCTTACTTATACCTTTTTCTTTTTTTTTTTGTTTTTGAGACAGTCTTTCTCTGTTGCCCAGGCTGGTGTGCAGTGGCCTGATGTTAGCTCACTGCAACCTCTACCTCCCGGCTTCAAGTGATTCTTGTGCCTCAGCTTCCTGAGTAGCTGGGATCACAGGCGTGTGCCACCACACCTGGCTAACTTTTGTAATTTCAGTAGAGATAGGGTTTACTGTGTTTGCCAGGCTGGTCTCGAACTCCTGGCCTCAAGTGATCCACCTCGGCCTCCCAAAGTGCTGAGATTACAGTTGTGAGCCACCATGCCCAGCCTATATACCTTTTCCTTTGTAGCACTTAGTACTATTGAAGTTATGTGATTGTGTAGTTTGTTCCCTGTTAGAGAAATTGTTACAGTTTCTTTACAGAATGTTTAGTGTTGTCCCCCTACCTCGTTCGCTTGTTGAGTATTAATTACTGTGCGTAGTGCATGAATATCCAAAGAACTTGGTTAAATGAATGAATGAACTTAAAAAGATGCATCTTAGAACCTTCTAAGTGATTCGATAGAAGTTTCTCAAGGACTGCACATTTTTGTTTTTCACTATATTTTGTGCTTTTGACCTACAACTTATGCAACCAAATTACGTAAGTTTTCATGTAACACCTACATTGTCAAAATTCAATCAATTTATGTGGAGGAGTTGCCAAAAATAGTTTCATACAATATCAAATTATCTCTCTCAGAGGACTCTGCCTCTTTGCCTTCTCCCAAGGAGGTTTGTTTTAAGCAGATTTCCTACTAGGTTAGTTTAGTTCTGCAAGTGAGAACTGGGTATAAATGTAGTCAGAGTAAACTATGAGAGGTATTATTAAGAAGCACTATTGTCGTAGAACTTAATATTGGTGTATGTCTTTTAAAAAGCATTTTGTTTCCCAAAATTCTCAGATTGCATATACCTTTAGTGTCTTCTTAGCTACCTTGATAAAATACCACATCTGCTACTTGTTAAATTGTTCGTGGGCTTTTGCATTGTCAGTGTTTAACCATTAATGTTCTTTCTCCTAATGAATGCCTTTTTAAATTTCCAGTTCAGGATTTACCTCTTTTTAATGAAGTATTTTGTATCGACTTACCAAATACGTATATAGTTTGTAAAAAGCTGATGGTAGAAAAGATTTATAATTTAGGTGACCATAAGCTTTATCATCCAAATGAGGCCACTTTTAAGAGACAGCGTAGGCACTATTAATAATTTTTCTGGGATAATAAGCATAAATTAGAATTTTTCAGCACATAAACTAGGACTGTTCTGGGCAAATAGGGAAATATGGTCATCCTGCTTCTAAGTAAAAGAGCAGTCCTTTCTTTTCCTTACCTTTTACCCTATCCTACCTTTTAGTCCCACTTTGCAAAGGCAGTGCCCCACTAGTATTTACTGTTTCTTTTAGGACTTATGTACTTTCATTTTTCTAAACAGGGTGTTTATATGGTTATTTCATGGTTTTTCATTGTTTCCTATCTTATTTCCCACTGCCCACTTCCATCTCACAATATGTAACAAATTGATTCAGTAGTCTGTATTTACATTATTATGAGTATGTAAATATTAAAGAGCTCACCTAATACAATCATGCCTCCTTTCATGAACAGCTGAGTTTTTCCAAGTTAAAAAATTAATTCTTAAAATTGCCTTCTGTTCTGTATACACACTGTGTTTTCCAGCTATACCGTCATCTCTACCACATGCCAGTGAGATATAGTTTCCATGTGATGCTTTTTTTTTTGTTAGAACTTCTGCTACCTGAGGTCCTGCTCCAGTCTGAATTGTTTGCTTCCCATGCTTTCTGCATACCATCTTCCTTAACTTCCCGTTTATTGCTGCTTCCTGGGTTTCGTATCTTGTTATTTCCTGCCTCACACTCCCTTATTTCTGGGACATGCTTTTCATTTAGCTTCATCTGGTTGTGTTTTTGGTCATTTTGTTTTGTTGAGACCTTCCATGTCTGGAAACATGTTCTGTTCTCCACTTCAAATTTACTTGCTAGATTGGAATTCAAGGCTAAACATTTTTCTCAGTATTATAAGCATTATTTCATTGTCTTAAGTCTTTATTGTTGCTGTTAAGCTGTTCTGATTACATTCTCTTTGTATGTGACCCATTTTTTCCATTCTAGTAACTTACAGGATCTTTCCATTACTTCTGGTTTCTGCATTTTCACGGTGATATATTGTGCTTAGTGTTGGTCTTTTTTCTTACGTAGTCTTGAGCCCTTTCAATTTGGAGAGTTCTGTTCTTCGTTTCTAGAAAAGTTTATTTGGTAATTTTCTCTATATTTCCTTTTTCTGTAACCACAGTCAAATGATAACTCTCTGGATAATTATTTTCATGTTAATTTGCTATTTGTTTTGGTTCTGCTTTCCAGGAGGTTTCTGCAGCTTACTCCCAATCCTTATGTTGAATTTATTTCAGTGTATCTCATTTTAACAAGTATATGGCATTTTGAATTTCCATAAGCTCTTGATTATGCTGTCTTTGTATTCTCACCCATCCTGTTCTTATTTTATGAATGAATTTTTTTATATACTTTAAGTTCTAGGGTACATGTGCACAACTTGCAGGTTTGTTACATATGTATACATGTGCCATGTTGGTGTGCTGCACCCATTAACTTGTCATTTACAATAGGTATTTCTCTTAATGCCATCCTTCCCCCCTCCCCCCACCCTACGACAGGCCCCAGTGTGTGATGTTCCCCTCCCTGTGTCCAAGTGTTCTCATTGTTCAATTCCCACCTGTGAGTGAGAACATACGGTATTTGGTTTTCTGTCCTTGCAACAGTTTGCTCAGAATGATGGTTTCCAGCTTCATCCATGTCCCTACAAAGTACATGAACTCATCCTTTTTTATGGCTGCATAGTATTCCTTGGTGTTTATGTGCCACATTTTCTTTTCTTTTTTTTTTTTTTTTTTTTTGAGACAGAGTCTCGCTCTGTCGCCCAGGCTGGAGTGCAGTGGCCGGATCTCAGCTCACTGCAAGCTCCGCCTCCCGGGTTCATGCCATTCTCCTGCCTCAGCCTCCGGAGTAGCTGGGACTACAGGCGCCTGCCACTTCGCCCCGCTAGTTTTTTGTATTTTTTTAGTAGAGACGGAGTTTCACCGTGTTAGCCAGGATGGTCTCGATCCCCTGACCTCGTGATCCGCTCGTCTCGGCCACCCAAAGTGCTGGGATTACAGGCTTGAGCCACTGCGCCCGGCCCTGTGCCACGTTTTCTTAATGCAGTCTATCATTGATGGACATTTGGGTTGATTCCAAGTCTTTGCTATTGTGAATAGTGCAGCAATAAACATACTTGTGCATGTGTCTTTATAGTAGCATGATTTATAATCCTTTGGGTCTAATCCTTTGCATAATGCGATGACTGGGTCAAATGGTATTTCCAGTTCTAGATCCTTGAGGAATTGCCACACTGTCTTCTACAATGGTTGAACTAGTTTACAGTCCCACCAACAGTGTAAAAGTGTTCCTGTTTCTCCACATCCTCTCCAGCACCTGTTGTTTCCTGCCTTTTTAATGATCACCATTCTAACTGGTGTGAGATGGTATCTCATTATGGTTTTGATTTGCGTTTCTCTAATGACCAGTGATGATGAGCATTTTTTCATGTGTCTCTTGGCTGCATAAATGTCTTCTTTTGAGAAGTGTCTGTTCATATCCTTTGCCCACTTTTTGATGGGGTTGTTTGATTTTTTTCTTATAAAATTTGTTTAAGTTCTTTGTAGATTCTGGATATTAGCCCTTTGTCAGATGGGTAGATTGCAAACATTTCCTCCCAATGAATGAATGTTATTTGATCTCTGTGAGGATAGAAATAAACCCCTTTCCCCCAAATTTTCCTCTCCCTGCAGCATCTTTTTTTTTTTTTTTTTGAGACAGAGTCTCGCTCTGTCGCCCAGGCTGGAGTGCAGTGGCCCGATCTCAGCTCACTGCAAGCTCCGCCTCCCGGGTTTACGCCATTCTCCTGCCTCAGCCTCCCGAGTAGCTGGGACTACAGGCGCCCGCCACCGCGCCCTGCTAGTTTTTTGTATTTTTTTTTTTTTAGTAGAGACGGGGTTTCACCATGTTAGCCAGGATAGTCTCAATCTCCTGACCTGGTGATCCGCCCGTCTCGGCCTCCCAAAGTGCCGGGATTACAGGCTTGAGCCACCGCGCCCAGCCTCCCTGCAGCATCTTAAAGTTTTGTTGTTACTATTGTATACTTTGGTCTTTCTTTCATATTGGAGGCCTTCCTTGATTACGTGGTAGTCCTTGATGTTTGTCAGTTAGAGGGAAGCACTAAAAGTCCTGATGAGAAACTCTTGGTGACTAGCAGCCTTTGCTGTAGGATAGAATGGTTTAGTGAAAGGCTAGCTATTGAAGTGAAGACATTTCAAATGATATTCAGAAATCTTATCACCGGTGTTTGGTGATCCAAGAGTAGAATCCCTTAGTCTCCTGACAGCATTGTAGAAACAGGACCATGAAAGAGTCTTTGGGTCTCAATATTGAATGTATAAATTTTCTTTTATTCCTTAGACTGAACCATGCCTAAACTCCTGCAGAGATGATTGTACGTCGTGTGTGGGAGATGGGAGGCGTGGAGGACACAAGAGTGTTATCTAGGAAATCTTTATTCTCCAGAGAATAAATACTCTAGGGGAATGGAACTGGGGAAGAATCTGAGATTCTACTGCTCCAGATACAGGTGTTAATTCAACAGCTTGCTGACCACATGCACCATCCCCCCAATCTGTTATTTTTTTGTGATAAAATACAGAGAACATAAATTTTACCATCTCAACCATGTTTGTGTACAATTCAGTATTATTGGATACATTCATAATGTTGTGCAAGCATCACTAACATCTATCTCCATAACTCTTTTCATCTTGTAAAACCAAAATTTCACACTCATTAAACAACTCCCCATCCCCCGCCAACCACCAATCTTCTTTCTCTATGATTTGACTATTCTTAATTATTTTAATGTGTCTTTTCTGTGTTTAGATATATAAATACTTACCATTGTATTACAGTTGTCTACAGTATTCAGTACAGTCGCATGCTATACAGGTTTGCTGTCTAGAAACAATAGGTTATACCATATAATCCAGGTATTAGAGTATACCATTCAGGTTTGTGTATATACACTGTTATTTTTGCACAGTGACGAAATCACCTAAAGATGCATTTCTTAGAATATATTCCTGTTCTTGAGTGATGCATGACTATGCATACTATGCATACAATGCAATAATGTTCAGCCATAAAAAGGAAGGAAATTCTGGCATATGGTACAATATTGATGAACTTTGAGGACATTAGGGTAAGGGAAATAAGCCAATCATGAAAAGACAAATATTGTATGATTCCACTTATATGAGATACAGTCAGAGGCCTTGTAAATCCTTGCCTCAGAATATTTGAAAATCTTTTTAAGGCCAGGCATGGTGGCTCATGCCTCTATTCCCAGCACCTTGGGAGGCCGAGGTGGGCAGATCACGAAGTCAGGAGATGGAGACCATCCTGGCTAACATGGTGAAACCCTGTCTCTATTAAAAATACACAAAATTAACCACATGTTTTGGTGGGTGCCTGTAGTCCCAGCTCCTCTGGAGGCTGAGGCCGGAGAATGGCATGAACCCAGGAGACGGAGCTTGCAGTGAGCGGAGATCGTGCCACTTCACTCTAGCCTTGGCGACAGAGCAAGACTCTGTCTCAGGAAAAAAAAAAAAGCTTTTTAAATTATAGTAGTAGTGTCTTTATAGTAGCACTATTACAGCTCCCAAATGGAAACAATATAGTGAACATTCATGGTAGAATGGGAAAATAAATTGTGTGCATTCATATAGTGGAATGCTATGTAAAGAAATTAGAGTGAACTTAAAACTGCATACAACAACACAGATGAATCTCACAAATATAGTGTTGAGCAAATGAAGCTGGATACAAAAGAGTACTCATTGTATGATTCCATTTATATATGTTTAATAATCAGGCATGGGTAATCATTACTTTTGTCCTGGATTTAGAAATGTTTAGTGAGGAAAAGTTGGAAATTATTAATCTGTAAAGTGGAAAGCACTCAGTTCCACAAAATAAATTTAGCATTTTAGTTTTTTTTTCTTAGAAGTTTTATTCATTTTATTTGCATTAATAGAATCATACTGTATGTGTAGATTTATAGATTGACCTTTTTACTTAAAGTGTCATTTTCCAGTAGTACCATAAACAATCTTTGGAAACATTTTGAGAAACACTTTATTAGCTCTGTGATCACATACAAATAACTTAAACTCTCAGTGCCTGTTTTCTTATTTATAAAGTGGAGATAATATAATACCTGTCTCACAGGGTTGGTCTGCAGATTCAGTGAACTAACAGTTAATCAGAAGGTCCTTACTGTCAGACCGTGCATATAATACTTAATAAATATCAGCTGTTGCTATTATTTTTGTTATAATTAAGAGATCCTACTATGAGTGATAAATAAAAAGAAAGTTCATTCATATCCCAGGCAGTGATTTTAAAATACTTTAAATGATTCTGACCTAGAAAATTCATTGTTGAGATGGGGAAATAGAAAGGTAAACAAATTAAAACACATAGTAGTATGAAAAGTATGTATGAAATAGAAACATATGCAGAGAAGAAAGGTACTTGTGTTTAAACCGATGACCAAGAATTGGGTGGGTAATGTATAGACTTTCCAGGCACATAAACAAAGGTTTATGAGAACATTGTGTTAAAGGGTATGCAAATAGTACGACAGGTATGAGCATTGAACACAAAAATTAGAGAATACCAAGAGAGTCAAGAACAAATTCATGTTGAATATGTAATAGACAAAATTGAGTAAGGAATAGAGCCCAGATTTTGGAAACAACAGACCTCAGAGTGCTTCATTCCACTTTTACCATGTTCGTTTGCTTCCTTTAACGGATGGTAGAAAACCTTTGATGAACTTCTGCTTTGTGGAAGAGAAGTGGTGATCATTTCACAATTTACCTTGTCAGATATGGTTAATTTGTATAGTTAATTTTTTATTTGAGCTAATGATTAAGGAGGATTAATCATTAAAGGCTTTCATGTTTTCCCAAAGGCAATTAATGAAAATTTTCATTTCACAGAAAAATCTGTAAGAATGGAGTCTAAACCTTCAAGGATTCCAAGAAGAATTTCTGTTCAACCCTCCAGCTCCTTAAGCACTAGGATGATGTCTGGAAGTAGAGGAAGTAGTTTAAATGATACCTATCACTCAAGAGACGCTTCATTTAGATTGGATTCTGAATATCAGGTAACATTTTTATTTGGAATATATGTATACAGCCTTTTTCAAAATCCCTAGGGCCACTCTTTTGAGGGTATTTTAAAAATGTAGTAGCTGGATCTGAGGCATCCTGTAATCAAAACCAATATATATGTAGCAAAATGAATAATAATTTTTCAAACTTTTTGGACTTCAGAATTATGAATAACAGATTGTAACCTCATATAAAATCATACTTTTGGGCTGGGAACGGTGGCTTACGCCTGTAATCCCAGCACTTTGGCAGACCGAGACTGGCAGATCATTTGAGGTCAGGAGTTCGAGACCAGCCTGGCCAACATGGCGACACCCCATCTCGACTAAAAATACAAAAAAATTTGCTGAGCGTGGTGGCACATGCTTGTAATCCCAGCTACTTGGGAGGCTGAGGTGGGAGGATTGCTTGAACCCAGAGGTGGAGGTTGCAGTGAGTCGAGATCATGAGACTGCACTCCAGCCTGGGTGACAGTGTGAGACTCCATCTCAAAAAAAAAAAAAAAAAGTCTTTTCCAAAGACTTGGAAAACTTTGTACGTATAAACATAAGTATCAATTTTAAGTATAAATTTAAACTGGTCAATCAATGTGAATGGCTTTGTCGGAGGAACAAAAACTGTACCTCCTTTTCCTCTAAGATCACACTCATTCATCTGACTTTTCTCTGCATATACACAAAGCAGTGGTGAAATAACAAATGTTAAGTGTTTTTCTTTGAGATTACAACTTCTAAATATTTTGCTTTGAATGTTGAGTGATTTTTAAATTAACAGGTTATCTTGTTACAAAAGTGCTAAAAGTCTTTTACATGAATTTTTAAATGTGATTTTTATGGTGAGTAATGAGTTTATATTGGTATATCCATCTACTCTTATATAGCTAGTTTTCGTTAGGAGCACAAGCTTTTCATTTCATTTTGTTTGAAACGGGGTCTTGCTATGTTGCCGAGACTGGTCTCAAACTCTGGCTCAAATGATCCTCTCACCTCAGTCTCCTAAGTAACTGAGATTATAGGCACATACCACCATGCCTGACTAGGTTCTTTGGATTTTGAAATGGCTTATCATTGTAACAAATTTAAGCCATTGCATTTTTGGCTGAATGTTATAATTAATGTTTGATTTGCAAAAGCCTGATCTTGAGGTAATCTAAAAGAATCCTTTGAAAATTTGTTTGTATTAAATATTCATATATTTATATATTATATGATCTGATATATGACAGTCTCATAAAAATGTTCCTACACAGTAGTAAGCATTCTGTAAGATATATTCAGAGCAAGACTGAAGTAAAAAAAAAAAAAAGAAAGAAAAAGAAAAAGAAAGAAAAAGAAAATGCCCATATCTACTACCCATTTCTTAATTGACTATATGAACTGTTTACCTGGTCTCTGTTTTATTTTAAACTCCAGCTCAGTGGAACCTGGTCTCATTTTAAATATCAATTGATATTGTACATTTTCTGCTGCTAGACAAGTTTATGATTCCTAGAGGTGTAGAATCATATATTTTGCCTTTTATAGAAATATCATGGTGACATATAAAGAGCACAGAATTGTGTTTTCCCGTATTGTCTTCGTAAAATTTTGTCTACTAATTTTTGTCTACTTTTAAAAATATATATAGCTTATTAATGAGGAACACAAACTTTGAAACCAGACTATACTGCCTAGAGAGGAGTCATGTTTCATGACTTACTAGCTATTGACATCTTTTTCTGTTGTGATTGTTTTTGAGTGTTTGTTTCTTTTTTTTGAGACAGGATCTCACTCTGTTACCCAGGCTGGAGTGAGTGGTGCAATCACAACTCACTGCAGCCTGGATCTCCCAGGCTCAAGTGATCCTCTCACCTCAGCCTCTCCCCCAGCAGCTAGGACTGCAGGCATGTGCCACCATACCTAGCTAATTTTTGTGTTTTTTTTGAAGAGGTGGAGTTTCATTATGTTGCCCAGGCAGGTCTTATACTCCTGGGCTCAACCATTCTGCCCATCCTTCCCTCCCAGAGTGCTGGGATTGCAGGTGTGAGCCACTGCACTGGCTGACATCTTTTTGTCTTAGTATCACCTACTTTATCCAGTTGTTACAGTTACATGACAGTGCTGTATGTTAAATGATAATAGTACCTGGCATATGGTAAACACTATATAAATCTTAGCTACTGCTGCATTTGTTTTTTATAATTGTTATAATAATAATAATAGTGTAGGTGCTAAAGTCCTGAATATATTTAGTAAATTTATTGACATTCTCCTTAAGATATGACTGTTTCAAACTGTTTCTTCTAACTTGTTCTTAATGTTGTAGATTATTCAAAAAAAAGTCCATTTCTGGTCAGGCATGGTGGCTCACACCTGTAATCCCAGCACTTTGGGAGGCCACAGTGGGTGGATCACCTGAGGTCGGGAGTTCAAGACCAGCCTAACCAACGTGGAGAAACCCCGTCTCTACTAAAAAGTTAGCTGAGTGTGGTGGCACATGCCTGTAGTCCTAGCTACTCACGAGGCTGAGGCAGGAGAATCACTTGAACCCAGGAGGTGGAGGTTGTGGTGAGCCGAGATTGTGCCATTGCACTCCAGCCTGGGCAACAAGAGTGAAACTCCGTCTCAAAAAAAAAAAAAAGTCAATTTCTTATTATGTTAAACAAATAGCAGCATTTTTTTAAAAAAAACATTTAAATGTTGGCCGGGCACAGTGGTTCACGTCTGTAATCCCAGCACTTTGGGAGGCCAAGGCGGGCAGATCACAAGGTCAGGAAATCGAGACCATCCTGGCCAACATGGTGAAACCCCGTCTCCACTAAAAATACAAAAAATTAGCCCGGTGTGGTGGAGGGCGCCTGTAGTCCCAGCCACTCAGGAGGCTGAGAGGAGAATGGCGTGAACCCAGGAGGCTGGAGCTTGCACTGAACTGAGATTGCACCACTGCACTCCAGCCTGGGCAACAGAGTGAGACTTCGTCTCAAAAAAAAAAAAAAAAAAAAAAAAAATTCCATGTTAATGACTTCAAAATGACCCCACCTAAATGTTGGTTGTAGTAACATATTAGTGTTGATTTCATTCTATTCCAAAATTTTAATGTCTTTAACTATCCAAGTAAAATTCAGAAATTACTTGCAAACACCCAAAAACCAAACCAAGTAGAATTTTTAAAATGTTTATTGATTCTTAAGATAAATTATTTTTATAAATTTTAGGGATTTTCTTAATGATTTTTAGATGCTTTAAGTTGCTTACAATCAGTTTTTTAATCACTTTTTTCTTTTTAATGGTATGGGAGCAGTTTCAACCATAATTCAACCATTTTTAGCCTGCTTTGCTTTTTTAGTTTTGATTTCAAAATTGAAACTCCTATGTTCTTAAACAAAGTGTTTCACTTTTTTGTTTTTGTTTTTTTTTTAAGAGACAGGGTCCTGCTCTGTCACTCAGCTTGTGGAATAGTTGAGCAATCATGACTTAGCACAGCCACAACTTTATGGGCACAAGCGATCCTCCTGCCTCAGCCTCCTGAGGAGCTGGGACTACAGGTGCACACCCTCCCCCACCCCCCTCCCCCCAACACACACACATATGTGGCTAATTTTTTTTAAAAATTTTTCTTGTAGAGATGGGATCTTGCTATGCTGCCCAGGCTGGACTCAAACTCCTGGCCTCCAGCAATCCTCCCACCTCAGTCTCCCAAAGTGATGGGATTATAGATGCGAGCCATCTTGCCTGGCCAGTATTTTATTTATCTGTTTTTTCTTCTGTAAAATGGTGATAGTGATAGTGGTTTCTTCATACAGCCACATCTATATGTGAGATGTAAGATGAACAAGATTGTTCATCATATTGTTAAGATTAATTGAAAGAAAGAATACATGTCAAGCACTTGGAACAGTGCCTAGAACATAGTATAAGGGTTCAGGTATTACTAATTATAATTATTTATAATTGTTATTTTTATTTATAATTATTTTTATTTTTAACTTACTGTTACCATTATGATTTCCTGGCTTTACATTGGTTTAAGGTAATATCTGTAGGGAATAGTATAATTTATCCAAATATTAAATTACGTATAGTATGTTTAGTTTTATTTAGCATTGTTAAGACTACTCAATGTCAAAGGGAGCGTTTTGAAATTTTTTAGTTTTTGAGACAGGGTCTCACACTCTCACCCAGGTTGGAGTGTAGTGGCACTGATCTCAGCTCACTGAAGCCTCTGCCTCCCGGGCTTAAGCAGTCTTCCCACCTCAGCTTCCTGAGTAGCTTGAGAACACAGGTGTGCGCATCACACTGTGCTGATTTTTAAATTTTTTGTAGACGCGAACCATCATGCCTGGCCAGTATTTTATTTCTCTGTTGTAAGTCTGTTTATCTGTTGTAAGTCTGTTTTTATTTATAGTGTAAGTCTCACTATATTGCCCAGGCTGGTCTTGAACTTGGGAGATCAAGCAGTCTTCCTGCCTCACCCTCCGAAAGTGCTGGGATTATAGTCATGAGCTACCGCACCTGGCCAGAGGCAACATTAAAAAAAAAAGAAAATTGTTGAAGTGTTTTAACTCCCAACTATTGGAGACATAAAACTTCCATTATCTCAGGCACTTGGTAAATCTGAAGCTTCAGAGAAAAGAGGGTCGGGGTAGGACATGATATATCAATTTCAGTTATGTTATGGACTTACTATGGGAACACCTTATATAGTGCTTGACATTGTATAGAACCTTTTTTTACTTCTGTTTTTAGTTAAGACGGATATTTGTGTCAGTTCATCTATAAGGTTCTGAAATCTAGAAATACAGGTGGTTTCTCTCAGTTACGTGATTATTATGTAATATACTTGAGCTTAAGAATCCAAGACTCTGGATAGCATTGTTTCTTTGGGAAAATGTAGATTCTAAGTTCCGAACGGAACTTAGAATATCTTTTAGTTCTCAGCCATTTGTAAGCTGCGCTTCACCTGTTACTAATCTTGCTGTTACTTCTGCTATCCCATCTTTAAATTTTTATTACAATTTGAATGATTGAAAACTATGATCATCTTACGTCTTTAGTGATAGTAAGCAAAATTTACATGTTTTAAAGGAAGATTTAATTTCTGTAATTCCATGTTTTTAAAGGAAAATTTAATTTCTATAATTCATATTGTTAAAAGTAAAAATGGGTTATTTGTGAATATGTACATTTTTATGTTGATTTGGTATATTTTTCTGTAACTTTAAGGAAGCACTAGTCTGTTTAGTATTTGTTCTGACTGTTTTGCTTTGTTGAGAGTTTGATTACTTTTAATATGAAATAATTTTAAAAGGAGGCTTTTAATAAGGTTATAGGGGCTTTTTAAAGTTATTGATACCTTTTTTTTAGTTTGTGGATAACTGCTATAGAGATCAGTACCATTGCATATTTTGCATAGTGCAGAACCAGTGGTCATTAATTTTTTAAAAATCTACCTTATGCAAGTGTAGCTTTCAAGGAAATAAATACATAGATGCATATACAATTAAACAAGAAAATGAAAACAATTTAAAATAGGGTAAGAAAAAATACAGAATACTGAGAGTAAGAAATATGGAGAGTGGGTCAGAATTGTAACATTGATAGGCATTACATAAACACTGCAGCATTTTTAAGTTAAACTTGCTCTCATTTCGGTTATCAAGAAGATCGCAGGAAAACACAACTAGCTCTGTAATGAATATTGCATATAAGAAAAAGAGACTGGGCATGGTGGCTCACTCCTTTAATCTCAACACTTTGGGGGGCCAAGGTGGGAGGGTCACTTGTGGCCAGGAGTTAGAGACCAGCCTCAGTGACATAGTGGGACCCCTCTCTACAAAAAAAAAAAAAAATTAGCCAGGCATGGTAGCACACGTCTTAGTCCCAGCTACTCAGGAGGCTGAGGCGGGAAGATTGCTTGAGCCCAGGAGGTTGAGGTTGCAGTGACCCTTGATCATGCAATTGCACTCCAGTTTAGGTGACAGAACAAGACCCTGTCTGAAGAAGAAAAAGATATATAACGTTCCTCCGTGGAAACAAAACTTGTCAATTTGGTCTTAAAGTGTACAGAGGAGTGATAGGAGTTTCTTCTGCATTGGTGTGGAGATGGGTACTCTCCATCACATGAATATTTCAAACAAGGAAGAGCTCAAAGTCTTAAGTTGTTGCTCATGGCGAAGGTAATGTTGTTCTGGAAGTTTTTCAAAGCAGAATTTATTGACTTCACAGTCAAGTCATTAACTAATGGAAATGAGGAGCCCAGGAAAAGAATATCATTCTGGGCTAGTTTCTGTTTCTGTGCATTACATGATTTTTAATGATTAATCATTTGCCAGTGGATAACATTAATGTAAATTTGCAAGTATCTTTAAAATTCTTTAAGAAATGACTTTATTAAGTTATAATTTTACATACCATACAGTTTACCCATTTAAAGTTCAGTAGTCTTCAGTGTATTCACAGCTGTACAACCATTATGGTTATCGCTGCACTACTTCTCTAATCCTCCTTCCCCTACCAGTGCAAAGCAACCATTAATCTACTTTATACCTGTGGATTTCCCTATTTTGGATTTTCATATACATGAGTGGAAACAGGTACTATGTAGTCTTTTGTTGGTAGAGCTTCTTTAACTTAGCATATTTTCAGTGTTCATCTATGTTGTAGCATATGTCAGTACTTTATTCTTTTTTGTGGACAAATACTATTTCATTGTATGGGTATGCCATATTTTGTTTATCCATTTATTTTCTGATAGACATTTGGGTTGTTTCTACCTTTTGGCTATTATGAATAATGCTGCTGTAGACATTCATATGCAAGTTTCTGTGTGGACTTGTGTTTTCACTTGTATTTGGTATGTACTAAGAATGGAGCCGGGCATGGTGGCTCATGCCTGTAATCCCAGCACCTTGGGAGACCAAACGTCAGGAGTATTTAAGGCCAGCAGTTCAAGACCAGCCTAGGCAACATAGTGATACCCCACCTCTACAAAAAATTTTTAAAACTAGCCTGATGTGGTGGTGCACATCTGTAGTCCTAACTTTTGGGGAGGCTGAGATTGAAAGGATCCCTTAAGCTCAGAAGGTTGAGGCTTCAGTGAGCTATGATGGCACCACTTTACTACTACTTGGGCCAGAGTGAGACCCTATCTCATAAAAGAAAGGAATGGAATTGCTGAGTAATGTGTAACCTCTGTGTTCAATCATTTGAGGAACTGCCATACTGTTTTCAAACTGGCTAGATCATTTTACATTCCCGTTTGTGTGTATGAGGATTCCATTCTCTCCACATCCTCACCAACACTTATCTTACTTTCTTATTCTAGCCATCTCAATGCGTATGAAGTGGTATGTATCGCATTGTGGTTTTGATTTGGATTTCCTTGGTGACTAATGATGTTGTACATCATTAGTTGTGCTAATTGGCCATTTACTGTATGTTTTTAAGAAATGCCTATTTATAATAGCTCTTTTACTCATTTTAAAGTACGGTTGTCTTACTACTGAGTTGTAAGTGTTCTTTATATATTCTAGATTTAAATTCCTTATTGGATACATGATTTGCAAATATTTTCTCCTTAAGGTTTTTTTTTTTTTAATTGCATTGTTTTAAGGGCATTTGTGTTGGGAAAATAATTTAAAACCTTAGAAATAATTTTCTGAAAGCAAACACTGACTTATACAATATTAATAGTAAATTTCATTGACTCTACTTCCAGTAAACCTGTTGTTGGAAAGGTGGCATGAATAACTATTATGAAGGTAAAAAGAAAGAAAATGAAAATTGGATGCCTACTAGTTATATAAAGTCTTGGAAAGTTATTTTCTTTTCACTGTGCATAGAGTATCTATAGCCAGTAAGTCTCCAAGCTATCTTATTGATGATTTCTTAGATACACCATATAGTATTTCAACTACTTTGGTTGGGCTAGATAGTCTTCTACCCTCTCCCCTTATTTTATTGAGTTATAATTCACATACCATACAATTCACCATATAACAGATAGCCTTTTGAATTGGAAATAACTGAGGAAAAGTATTTACTGTGGGAGCCAAATCTGTTACCTGTCTGGATAGAGACTGGAAAGTTAATGAAAAAGAAAGAAAACTCTATGAAACTCCAGTGTAAATTTAATTACTTCCATCTAGTGTCATATGAATGCTCATAGTCGGGAGGCAAAAAGTTTAATTAGTTTTCATAAAAACTTAAATTTGTGTGCATCAGTACCAGGAGAGTGAAAAGACAATCCACAGAACGAGAGAAAATATTTGCAAAGCATGTATCTTACTGGATACTGAGACTTGTATCCAGAATATATGAAGAACTCTTACCTCCCAGCAATAAAAAGATAACCCAGTTTCAAATGGACAAAGGACTTTAATAAACACTTTTCCAAAGATATATTAATGGCTTATAAGCCCATGAAAAAGTATTAGTCATTAGGGAAATGCAAGTCAGAACTATAGTAAGATACTTAACACCAACTAGCATAGCCAAAATAAAAAAGATGGACAGGCTGGGCACAGTGACTCATGCCTGTAATCCCAGGCCTGAGTTGGGAGGTCAAATCTGGGAGGATTGCTTGAACCCAGGAATTTGAGACCTGTGCAACATAGTGAGACCCAGTCTCTACAAATAAATAATTTAAAAATTAGCTGTGCATGGTGTTACATGCCTGTAGTCTCAGCTATTCTGGAGGCCGAGGTAGAAGGATTGCTTGGTCCCAGGAAGTCAAGGCCACAGTCATCTGTGATTTCATCGCTACATTCTAGCCTGGGCAACAGAGCTGAGACCCTGTCTCAAAATTTAAAAAAAAAGGTGGACAATCACAGGTGTTGGTAAGTGGTGGAGAAATTGAAACCTTCATACATTGTTGGTGGGATTGTAAAATGGTACAGCTGTCACAGGATCCTTGGAGTGTTGCTTTTCCAGCTAGAAGCCTTTGCTTGGGCCTGCTGGGTGTGTTCTGCCTACTCGGGACTGGCAGGCTTTGTTCGATTTGTGCTATCAGTTCGGATCCCACGCCTGTCAAGGGTGAGCCAGACATGGATCGGCGAGGGGTGCATGAGCAAGTGAGTGCAGGGGCCGGCCACTGTTTACAGCCAGGCACACTGGGTACAGTGGGGCGGGCAGCTGTAGGCGCTGGTGCCCTGTGAGGCTGTGGGTGAATCGGGTGTACCACAGGCAGCAGCTTCTGTGGGCACTGAGGAACACGGTGGCACCTGGAAGCTTGGAGACACCAGGAACTACAGAGCCCCAGAGAGGTTGTCACAGCCCTGGTTCAGGGAGCCCCTAGGTCTGGTCTCCCCGAAGGGTCAGAGATCTCTCCTTGTCGCTCACAGCATGGTGAGCGGGGGTAGGGAGGGGTGTTTCAGTACTGTTTGTGTTACAGCTCTTCAAATCCCACCATTTGGCGGGTCCTGAGTTCTTGTACCACGTCCAGAAAGAATGAGGTATACAGACAATTGGAGGGTTAGCAAGGCGAAGAGGGGCTTTATTGAGCAGTAGTACAGCTCAGGATTCCAAAGTGGGTGGCTCCTTTCCGCAAGCAGGTCATCTCAACGAGTGTGTAGCTTTCAGTGGAGAGGAGACCAGACAGGAGTGGGTAGTTCCTGTCCACAGGGAAGTTGGCCTGACATCTGGCTGAGTCTGAGATTTTCATGGGCTTTAGAGGGGAGGAAGTGCATGCTGATTGGTCCATGGGAGGCAATGGATGGGCCTGGGATAAGCACCATAAGGTCTCACTCCGGTGGGATAAGCACCATAAGGTCTCACTCTGGTCCGGGGAACTGGCAGCCAAGCCTCCAGGCTTCAGGCCATCCCAGGCTTGAAGGTAGAATTTCACTGGGGACCTGCCCCTTTTCACCCAGGAGCATGTCTGCCTCCTGCTACTGTTCATGGCACTCAGGCTGTTCGTGCCAACGGATGCCTGTAGACCCATGCCAAGCCACCCTCAGTTTCCCCTTGGCCTCCCTCTGTGCTTGTTGGTGCCCAAAGTCCAGAGGGGCCAAGGTGGCAGTGGGCTGATGTGTCGGTACTGCCGCAAGCATGTGCATACACAGCATCCAGGCTTGGCTAAAACTTTGCTCCAAAATCGGAGCAGGAGCCGGGGGAGGGTGGGGAAAGGAGGCTTCTCAGACCCCTGAGACACCGGGATACCCAAGTCTATAACCACAGCTGGGTCAGGGAGCACAGGGCTCCTACCCCACCAACTTGGAAGTGATCAGGGCTCCCACCTGTTGCCGGCTCCATGGAGCACACAGACCCTGCCATGCCTTCCCTGCTGCAGCTGGCATCTTTGCGGCAGCCACTCCAGACGAGCTGCTGCCGCCATCACAGCTATTAGCATCAACCTATAGTTGGAAAAATAGTAATTCCTCCAAATACTAAGCATCAAGTTACTACATGATCTATTAGTTACTCATAGTTAAAGTACGGTTGTCTTATTACTGAGTTGTAAGTATTCTTTATATATTCTAGATTTGTAAGTGTTCTTTATATATTCTAGATTTAAATTCCTTATTGGATACATGATTTGCAAATATTTTCTCCTTAAGGTTTTTTTTTTTTTTAATTGCATTGTTTTAAGGGCATTTGTGTTGGGAAAATAATTTAAAACCTTAGAAATAATTTTCTGAAAGCAAACACTGACTTATACAGTATTAATAGTAAATTTCATTGACTCTACTTCCAGTAAACCTGTTGTTGGAACGGTGGCATGAATAACTATTATGAAGGTAAAAAGAAAGAAAATGAAAATTGGATGCCTACCAAGAATATTGAAAACATACATCCACACAGAAATTTACAGTTGTTCGTAACAGCAGTTTATAATAGCCAAAAAGTGAAAACAACCCCAAAACCACTTGTTTAAGGATTCATTATGCCCAAGGCAGTGTACTTTGAAGACAGACTTATTCCCTGATTTCATTTGGCCTGTAGTTCTAGACAGCAGAAGAGATAATACATTGTTAAAAGAATAACATTTTATTTAATTGTTCAAAGAATTCCGAGGGAAAAAAACTGATTGCCTCAGGCTGAGGATATTTGAATAAATATGGACAAAATTGGATTGTAGGAACCAGGAAAAGGTTTGATTTTGAACTTAAGCCAATAGCAAAACTAGCCAAAATATTCCTCCTATATACTGACATTATGTATACTGATATGTATACCTATATGCTGATATTAACACTTTTTGTCTTGTATATAGCCATATAATCTACATGTTTTGTTGTGAGTCATGAAAATTGTTTAATGAACAGTGAGTGTCCCTTTAAGCCTTTGGACACTTCAGCATTCAAGAATCAAATGAAATTCATTATCTAAATCTGCTCCCTTATAATCAGTATTTTTAATGAATGGCATAGTAATTTATCTCACCAGTAGAAAGTACCAAAAACCTGTTTTTTCTCTATTTCTCACAGCCCTACATCTGATGAATTTTTATGTTTTATGATTGCTCTGTATTCCCATTACTTACTTCATAGGGACTTATTTCTTGATATTCTAATGGCTTCCTTATTGGTTTTCTTACTTTCTGTTCATTTCATCTATTTCATCTTCCACATGCCTCTAAAAGTCTTTCTATATAGTAGCAGATCTGATTCATCCCGCCCTTCGTTAGTTCCCAAAATCATATTTGCAGAAGTGCTATTCAGTAAGTTTATGCTGAAGTCTGTGCAGAATGAGAAAAATAATGATGTCCTACTGGACAAAAGTGACAGTTCTTTCTTAATTTTAAATTAAAACATTGTTTTGTTTTGGTCTCTGAAATCCAGAAGTTTTAGAACCACTGGCCTGCAGGATAAGGTCCTGATACCTTGATGATAATGGCATATGAAATGGTTTGAATCTGAAATATCAGATTAATTTCATTTCTTGTGCTAGCTCCAGTTCATTGATTGGGTGTCTGTAATATTAGGTACAGAAGGCTTGTGAGACTAACTTTGTGCTAAGCTGAAAAATGCCATATTCAATTTACAAAATATTCTCTAGGCAAAGGATGGGCGAATTCCTGATGTAGCCCTTTCCTGCCTTTTCAGCCTTGCACCTTCTACTTTATTTTCAAAATTTCTTCTGCAGTGTTACCATGAACTAATATATCCCCTGAATGCATGCAATATGTTTATCATGATTGAACCGTAATTGGCTGGGTGCAATGGCTCATGCCTTGTGATTCCAGCTGTTTGGGAGGCTGAGGCAGGAGGATCACTTGAACCCAAGAGTTCAAAACAAGCTTGGGCAACATAGTGGGACCCCATCTCTATAAAAAGTAAATTAAAAAATTAATAATTGAAGTATAATAGAAGGTCAAATATAAATAGTAATGTCTTAGAAGAAAGCCAGGCCAGATGTGGTGACTCACACCTGTAATCCTAGCACTTTGAGACGCTAAGGCAGAAGATTGCTTGAGCCCAGGAATTCAAGACCACCTGGGCAACATGGTGAGACCCTGTCTCTACAAAATAAAAATTACCCAGCCGTGATGACATGTGCCTGTGGTCCCAGCTACTCTGGAGACCGAGGTGGGAAGAGTAAGGCAGCAGTGAGCTGTGATTGTGCCACTGCACTCCAGCCTGGGCAACAGAGTGAGACTGTGTCTCAAAACAACAACAACAACAAAAATCTGATGGTAAATGGTTTATATGTCTTTTTATGTTGTCTATTTGTAATGTCTTTTTTCATTCACCTACCCTGTGAACTTCAGTTACCATCTTCTTTGACTCTTTCCCTGTGTCCTTAAAACATATTTAGGGTCTTTCTGTAAAACTTTCACTGTACCTACTATTATAGTACTTATTTATAGTATAATTATTTATTTACTTATTTGTTACCTGTACTGTAGAGCTTTCATTGAACACATTTTTTGGGTTCTTGTGTTTAGCATGTGAATTTTAGATTAATGTAGACCGAAATTACGGCCCATGATGCATTCCATTTTAACTCTTTTGTTAAACAGAAGAACACTTAAAATAATTTGGTTTCATTTTAATGTTCTTTAGCACAATAAACTATTTACCACATACTTATGGTAACATACTTTTAAAAATTATTTTTCTTTTATATACTGAAAAATTACTTTTATTTTAGAGATCCTTACTGTCTCTGAGCCATTTAGAGATTGTATGCCAAATGTATGTTTCTTAGTCTATCTGTCCTGTGTGTGTGTGTCCAGGTAATTACTTTGCCATGATGGAAACATTTTTGTAAAAAGACTAGTACAATTTCAATAATTGTGGTTGAAATATGTTGTCATTTAAACCTAAATATTTAAGGAGACAAACTGTTGCCTTTTTAATGCATTGTAGTGAGGAAACTTAACAAAGAATTGGAGAGAAGTAAAATAGTTTGTACATTATCAGTGATATTTGTGTTACAAGTTTTATTTTGTGTACATATGTGTTAAAAGAGAAAACCATGAGCCAGGTTTTAAAATATGTACTTACTTTAGTTGTTGATTCACTTATGAAGAAATTTCTGATGTTAGGAATTTTTTGTTTTTTTAAGCATACCCTTATTAGTGTTGTATGACCATATTCTGGAAACTAGGCATCAGAACAAGGATAAATTTGTTATTAGTTGAAAAATCTGATTTTCATAGTAGGGTAATTCACAATCTCTTTATAGCTTAGTGTTCTGTCTAGATTCCTCAAAAGATTGAAATATTAAACCAGTACAACAAAGATTTCATTTGCAAAAAGAAAAAAAACTGAAAAATTAGGAAAAATGATTATAGTTTTTGGTCTTCAGTGTTTCATAACCAAGTGTTTGTATATGGTTAAAAAAATACTTAACTCTACATCAGATTGAGAGCCCAGCAAAGTACAATTGTAGTGTATAGTAAATGGACAAGTGGGTAGAAGGAACAAAGTCTAAAGAAGAACTACATGGTGGAGGCTGGGCACAGAGGCTCATGCCTATAATCCCAGCATTTTGGGAAGCCAAGGCAGGCAGATCATGAGGTCAGGAGTTTGAGACCAGCCTTACCAACATGGTGAAACCCCGTCTCTACTAAAAATACAAAAGTTAGCCGGGCTTGGTGGCGCGCACCTGTCATGCCAGCTACTCAGGAGGCTGAGGCAGGAGAATTGCTTGAACCCGGGAGGCGGAGTTTACAGTGAGCCAAGATCGCCCCACTTCACTCCAGCCTGGGCAATAGAGCAAGACTCTGTCTCAAAAAAAAGAACTACATGGTCGAAAAATTGATGCTTGTAGGAATTTATTAGAGGATTGTTGATTAAATTTAATACTGAATGCAGCCTTTTGTTGTTTAAAAAATTTTTTTGAACTTACAGTCTACGTCAGCATCAGCATCTGCGTCACCATTTCAATCTGCGTGGTACAGTGAATCTGAGATAACTCAGGGAGCACGCTCAAGATCGCAGAACCAGCAACGGGATCATGATTCAAAAAGACCTAAACTTTCCTGTACAAACTGCACTACCTCAGCTGGGAGAAATGTTGGAAATGGTTTAAACACGTTATCAGGTAAGAATATGTTTCTGTAGGTATTTTAAGCCCATTTTTCCCTAGATGTAACACAGTTGTTCTTAGTTTTGGAATGAGGCAAGCAGATTTTATATGAAGACAGTGAGTCAGAAATGTAGCGGAATTTCCAAAATCTTAGTTTAAATTAATGCTAGAACTGATATTAACTCTTCTGCATTTTTCTTGTAAAATTGATATAGATATTCTACATAAACAGGATGTTAGCAGATTTTAATTAGAATAGCTGGTGTTTTATGATCATCAAATTGGTAAATGTGTGTATTCTGTTGGTTATATTTTGTAATTGTTACAAGGAAGGCTAAATCTACTGATACATGTTTAAAATATTGCTTAAGCATGTCTTATGTAAATGATAAACATTGTAGTATATAATATTTATTTTCAGAAAATACGAAGGCTAAGGCGGAATGATCTCTTGAGGCCAGGAGTTTGAGGCCAGCCCAGACAACATAGTGAGATCCTGTTTCTACCAAAAAAAAAAAAAAAAGAATTAACTGGGCCTGGTGGTGCATGCCTATACTCCCCAGCCACTTGAGGGGCTAAGGCTGGAGGATCGCTTGGTCCCAAGGAGTTTGAGGTTACGGTGAGGTATGATCATGCCAGTGCATTCTACCCTGGTAGACAGAGCAAGACTCTGTCTCTTAAACAAAAAACAAATACGGAAACTCTTGAGTTAGAAAAAAATGGTGGTATTTTAGTAGGATTTCTACACAAGGGATTAGAAAGTCACAGTTTTAGATCTCTAACTAGATAAGTGGCATTGGGCAAGGTACTAACCACTCTGGGATTTGGATGATCTATCCATAAAGCGTCATGCCTGGTATTTTATACTGAGACACATATTTTTCACACACATTGGAAAGATCTTTTGTTAAAAGGTCAGGAGGCTACTATCTCACTCATACTCCTCTTCAAATGAAATGTTAGCCAGTGCCAGTGTTTGAGAGGAGCCAAAACTTGTGATGACACAATTGGAGGTAAAATTCTTTAAATGTTTGTGTGTTACCAATTGAAGTAATGTAAGCAGTTCCTGTCTATTTTGATAATCTGGAATGTCATGGGAAAGACATGCCCATCTGAAGGATATTAAGAATGTTGTGATGGCTAAGAGCAGACTGTTAATAACTTTGTAGACAAACACCACTGTGCCAGAGATATTTTTGTTCTCTTCTGCTATGTGAAAACATTATAAATACTCTGGGCCATTTCTCTTAATAAAGAGGAATTATTAAGACTACTAGGATTAGGGAAGAAAGAATCAAAATTTCAAGGTAAATAGTGAAGGAAAGAGGTTTGAGACTTAATGTTTAATTTACTTTTAAATGAAATCATGTCTAATAAAATATCAATAACTATAACAATACTTTAATTCTTAGAATTAAGAATTCTAGAATAAAAAATTAACCAACTGTGGTAGCAGTAAAAGTAATTCTGATAAAATTGTATTGTTGACATCTTCCCTTTCCAGATGACTTTGATTTTGATATTGGCAGTTCTCCAGCATCACTTTCATTGACTTTTTTTGTGAAATTCTCCATGTTTGGAAAGATTTACATTTTTGTTCTGTAATCATTTTACATCACGTATAGGTAGATGTTGTGGGAAGTGACTGAGACATTGACATCATGTATGGGGTAGATTTTAGTGTTAGAGAAGAATATGTTTAGAGTAGGAAATGATTTTATAAGTGATTAGTTCATTTGTGAATAATCTTATGTTTTACTGAATTTTGTTTCTGATAATGACTACATAACTGGGGATTCTCATAATAAACAACAATAAGGCCAGGTGCTGTGGCTCATGCCTGTAATCCCAACACTTTGGGAGGCCGGGGTGGGCGGATCACCAGAGGTCAGGAGTTTGAGACCATCCTGGCCAACAGGATGAAACTTCATCTCCACTGAAAATACAAAAATTAGCCAGGCATGGTGGTGCATGCCTGTAGTCCCAGCTACTCAGGAGGCTGAGTCAGGAGAATCACTTGAACCCAGAAGGTGGAGGTTGCTGTGAGCTGAGATCATGCCACTGTACTCCAGCCTGGGCGACAGAGCAAGGCTCCATCTCAAAAAAAAAAGATAATAATAAATAACCCTAACTTTCGTCTGTATTACTGAAGATTTGTTACCATCCAAAGCCTTGAAAGCTTTCTCTGAAATAAAACTTCTTCATTTATTTTTAAGATTCATCTTGGAGGCATAGTCAAGTTCCTAGATCTTCATCAGTGGTACTTGGATCATTTGGAACAGACTTAATGAGAGAGAGGAGAGATTTGGAGAGAAGAACAGATTCCTCTATTAGTAATCTTATGGATTATAGTCACCGAAGTGGTGATTTCACAACTTCATCATGTATGTATAAATTACATTAAGTATAGCTTCTCATAATATTCTATTTTCCTTTTTATGTATATTACTAAAACAGCAGTAAAAAGGAATAAAGTGTATCTTTTGTCTTATGAAGATTTCAGAATACCTTAATATTTCTTTCTAGTACTTGTTTTGATCTTAAAAAATAATTTAAAATACAGTAGATGAGTAAGAGTATCTAGATTCCATCTACCTTTACATTGTTTAACTTGCCTTTTTCCTTTTAAGAATGTCTGTTACAAAGTAGCATACTAAATATTGTATCCTCAAATAGAATTTGCCTATAACATATGTAGTTTAATAAATAACTACTTCTGATTCTTCTACTTCTGAAATAACTGGAAGTTGAAATCACCATTTTAAGGCATAATTTGGAATTACTTTAGTATAACATGGGTGTACCTCTAGTTTTATTAAATTGACCTCAAGACCCACACTTTGTGTTTGGTTGGTTGGTTGCTTGCTTTGTTTGTTTTGAGATGGAGTTTTGCTCTTGTTGCCCAGGCTGAAGTGCAATGGCACTTCCGTGTAGTAATTTAGCTCTTACACAGATGAATGGGTAGTTTCCTTGCAAAGGAATCCTTTAGTATTTCTCATCCCATTTGAAGATTTAAACCACCAGTTAAGGAATCCTTTCAAAAGTGCAGATATCATAGCCCTATTCTGATTCATAGTTCCTAGCCAGTATTTAAAGCAGATGTAACACAGGATACATTTACAGGATAAGAATTATAGCTGTTAACCTGAAAGGAAAAAAAAAAAATTGGAAACATTTTTAGCTATTAGCAAGATTTTTCATTAAATTACAAGGGTTTAAAACGTTTAAAACAACTTTTTAATTTATTGCACAGAGTAAAAACAAAACCTCCAAAACAGTTTCCCTAGGATGATTTTGCTTTTAATCATTTTAAGAGTAATTTACATTGTATTATGTGGCCTGTTTAAAATCATGTCAGTTTAAATACTAGATATTATTGTATCATATCAAATAATTTCTGATCAATAAATTCAGCTGTTTTAATTTTATCAAAATTTTCATAAGCTCATAATACGTTCCTTTTTTATATATTTTTAATGTTGACTTTACACGGCAGTACTGGATTTTACCAGTGGGAATAGAAAGAAATATGTTTATGTTTTTTCTATAATAACAGTAAACTCTGTAGTTACAATATAACAGTAATCAGTTTGAATCCAGTGCTTCGTTTTGGCACTCAACATAATAAATGCAAATAATAATGCTCAAATTATTTCATGTAATTGGTTATCTTTACTTCCTTTCAAAAATAGATGTTCAAGACAGAGTTCCTTCATATTCACAAGGAGCAAGACCAAAAGAAAACTCAATGAGCACTTTACAGTTGAATACATCATCCACAAACCACCAATTGCCTTCTGAACATCAGACCCTACTAAGTTCTAGGGACTCCAGAAATTCTTTAAGATCAAATTTTTCATCAAGAGAATCAGAATCGTCCCAAAGCAGTGCACAGCCTGGATTTTCTTACAGTTCAAGTAGAGATGAAACCCCAATCATAAGCAATTCAGAAAGGGTTGTTTCATCTCAAAGACCATTTCAAGAAACTTCTGACAATGAAGGTAGGCGGACAACCAGGAGATTGCTGTCGCGCATAGCTTCTAGCATGTCATCTACTTTTTTTTCACGAAGATCTACTCAGGATTCCTTGAATACAAGATCATTGAATTCTGAAAATTCTTATGTTTCTCCAAGAATCTTGACAGCTTCACAGTCCCGTAGTAATGTACCATCAACTTCTGAAGTTCCCGATAATAGGGCATCTGAATCTTCTCAGGGATTTCGATTTCTTAGGCGAAGATGGGGTTTGTCATCTCTTAGCCACAATCATAGCTCTGAGTCAGATTCAGAAAATTTTAACCAAGAATCTGAAGGTAGAAATACAGGACCATGGTTATCTTCCTCACTTAGAAATAGATGCACACCTTTGTTCTCTAGAAGGAGGCGAGAGGGAAGAGATGAATCTTCAAGGATATCTACCTCTGATACATCATCTAGATCTCATTTTTTTAGAAGAGAATCAAATGAAGTGGTTCACCTTGAAGCACAGAATGATCCTCTTGGAGCTGCTGCCAACAGACCACAAGCATCTGCAGCATCAAGCAATGCCACAACAGGTGGCTCTACATCAGATTCGGCTCAAGGTGGAAGAAATACAGGAATAGCAGGGATTCTTCCTGGTTCCTTATTCCGGTTTGCAGTCCCCCCAGCACTTGGGAGTAATTTGACCGACAATGTCATGATCACAGTAGATATTATTCCTTCAGGTTGGAATTCAGCTGATGGTAAAAGTGATAAAACTAAAAGTGCGCCTTCAAGAGATCCAGAAAGATTGCAGAAAATAAAAGAGAGGTAAATTCAAATAGCTGTCTTAAACCTATAAATCAAAAATAGAGAAAGAACTCTTCATTTTTTTTTTTTTTTTTGAGACGGAGTCTCACTCTGTCACCCAGGCTGGAGTGCAGTGGCACGATCTTGGCTCACTGCAGCCTTGGCCTCCCGGATTCAAGCAGTTCTCCTGTCTCAGCCTCCCAAGTAGCTGGGATTACAGGCACACTCCACCATGCCCAGCTAATTTTCGAATTTTTAATAGGGGTTTTACCGTATTGATCAGACAGGTCTCAAGCTCCTGACCTTAGGTGATCCACCCGCCTCGGCCTCCCAAAGTGCTGGGATTACAGGCGTGAGCCACCGTGCCTAGCCTAGAACGCTTCATTTCTAAATTGGCTTCTTATAAAATTGATATTTGAAGTTTCTTTTCTTTCTTTCTTTTTCATTATTTTTTTTAATTTTTGAGATGGAGTCTCACTCTCTTGCCCAGGTTGGAGTGCAGTGGCATAATCTTGGCTCCCTGCAGCCTCCGCCTCCCTGGTTCAAGCAATTCTCCTGCCTCAGCCTCCCAAGTAGCTGGGATTACAGGCACCCACCACCACGCCTGGCTAATTTTTGTATTTTTAGTAGAAGCAGGGTTTCACCACATTGGCCAGGCTGACCTCGAACTCCTGACCTCAGGTGATCCACCTGCCTCCACCTCTCAAAGTACTGGAATTACAGGCATGAGCCACTGATTCCAGCCTGAAATTTCTTCCCTTAACATTTACATCCAGTAAGATGTCTCACTCATAGGTAAATAGATAAGAATTAATAACTGAGGATAGGCCATGGTGGAGGGGTGTGAATTGTGTCAGATAACCAGGTTGGAATACATATACACACAAAGACAAAAACCTTAATCTCTTACCCAATTCCTTGGTAGACTAATGCTAAATGGGGTTAGTAAGAGGAACTGAATGACCGTAAGAGGAACTGAATGACCATGGATTACCAATAAATCTGCCTTAGCCTTTATTAAGATGATTTATTAACTAACCACTTATTTACATTTCTCACTGCAGATATTTTTTTTTGAAATTTGATACACAAAATTTACTTTGATTCACAAAGTAAAATTTGATGCACAAAATAATTTTGATTTTGTGTTTGAAGTTCAAGTATATACTGAATATTATCTTTCTGTAAATTTTTTGTAGAGACAGGGTCTTCCTTTGTTTCCCAGGCTGGTCTCGAACTCCTGGCTTCAAGCAGTCCTCATGCTTCAGCCTCCAAAAGTGCTGAAATTACAGGCGTGAGCCACCATGCCCAGCCAATTCTTTAGAATTTATTATTATTTAACAGAAATACCAGTTTAGGCTGGGCGCAGTGGCTCACGCTGTAATCCCAGCACTTTGGGAGGCCAAGGCGGGCAGATCACAAGGTCAGGAGATCGAGACCATGGTGAAACCCCGTCTCTACTAAAAATACAAAAAATTAGCTGGGCACGGTGGCGGACGCCTGTAGTCCCAGCTACTCGGGAGGCTGAGGCAGGAGAATGGCCTGAACCCGGGAGGCGGAGCTTGCAGTGAGCCGAGATCGCGCCACTGCACTCCAGCCTGGGCGACAGAGCGAGACCCCGTCTCAAAAAAAAAAAAAAAATACAAACATTAGCTGGGTGTGGTGGCATGCGCCTGTAGTCCCAGCTACTTAGGAGGGCGAGGCAGGAGAATTGCTTGAACCCAGGAGGTGGAGGTTGCGGTGAGCTGAGATTGCGCCACTGCACTCCAGCCAGGCGACAGAGCAAGACTCTGTCTCAAAAAAAAAGAATGGTTTAAATGCAGGGCATAGAATCTTTTTATACAAAGAAATCTTTTAGAGTTGAACACTGGTAAGAGTGAAAAGACAAAAAAACCAGAGATCTTAGTCCCAGCCTGACTCTTAATTTAGTCATCCTAGTCTAATTACTTAGTATTAAAATAGTTATTAAAATGAGATAAAGTAATTTATTTGAAGTACACTTCGAGGAAGAAGACTTATATAAAGGTAATGTGGGATTTTTTTTTCTTTTTCACAAAGGCCTAGTAGAATTGTTGGGAAGCATAATTGTTAGTGTTATTTTTAGATTTTTGTTGTACTTTAATAAGAAAATACTTTCAAATCCAACTCAGGTGATAAAGGAAACTGCACACTTTCTGAGATGCTGGGCATTGGGCTACCATACTCCTTATTTTTAATTTTATAGGACAGATTTTGCCATGTGACTGTTATTTTCCTGCTTTTAAACTTGCTATTTTTCCTTTTTTTATAGAAAGAGATTTACTCTACCCTGGTAGTGTTTGTTTTAATGTTTGCTATTATAGCAGCTTCCTCCAACTGCAGGCTGTCTGCTGTCTGCTAAGGGATGTAGTAACATATTTTCAGCCTTCAAGGTTAGGTTAATTTAAGTACAGTAGTGTAGGCAGAAAGCAAAGCATTACTTTAGTCATCTTCAGAGAGAAATGATTGAGCTAGCACCACTCTATCTGGTTAATTTTAAAAGCAGCATTTGTTGGTTATTTTGTCAAAGAGAGAGTGTGTGTGTATGTTTGCATTCCTGTATTACATCTTTCCTCAGACCTAAGGATTTTAAGACATTCTACAGTTAAAAATGGTACAGAAAAATTGAATCCACCAAGTAAATAGTTGAAACTATGAAGGGAAGAAAGTTAAATTTAAAGGTAAAATGTAAATACCATGTTCAGTCTTTAAAAATAATTTATGGTTGAGGTTATGTCTGATTAACCCAGGGCATGAAAGTCTCCTAGCAGTTGTATATCCATCTCTTTCCACAAATCTTTTGCTAAGTTCATTTAGGTATCCATATATTCCGGGTTGTATTTCAGTAACAGTTCAGCATTCTGTATTACCAGTTTACTGTGTACCTGTTTCATGCCAACAGTGGACTAACGCAGTAGGGATTTTAACAATTACTTACCTTATTATATAAAACTATTGTTCCGCATTTATGTATCAAGCAGTACACAGTGGCCTGTTAAATAGATTAACATAGGTTAATGGAAACTTTTATAAGATTGCTGCAGGGAGGGGGCAGATGGAGAATTTTAAAGCATACTTTTAAATTTTTTTCTGTAATACAAAAGTTTATCAGTTTAAACGTGGTTCTGATAACATGTAAATGAGAATCTACAAGCCAGTATGTGTTTAATTCATGGAAATAGCCCTAAAATTTGAGGGGAGGCAAGGGGTAAAAGTGATAAGTTTATCTTACCTTTATACTGTTGGACTTGAAGTAGTCTGGAATACTGCAGAAATTAAAGTCTCTTAGAAGTACTTATAAAGTCATTGAGAAAAATATAGATCTTAAACTGTCATTTGCTAATGACAAAATTACTTAAATCATTTGAAAATAAATGATAGGTTAGCCTATTTTACTTACCTTTAAAATATTTGTTACAATTTTTATTCTCAATGAGAGGGTTTTTCATTTTCAATCAGAGGGTTGCTGATGAATATAATTATTATTGTTTTGTTGTTTTTACTATTTGCTTTTTTCCACCCAGAGACAGTGTGGGTAGAAATAACAAAAAAGAAAGCTTGTGATTATATATGACTGAAGTCACCAACCAGGATGAGTTGTGATAGCTTTGGGAAATGTGCCTTCTTTTCCAGCCTCCTTTTAGAGGACTCAGAAGAAGAAGAAGGTGACTTATGTAGAATTTGTCAAATGGCAGCTGCATCATCATCTAATTTGTTGATAGAGCCTTGCAAGTGTACAGGAAGTTTGCAGTATGTCCACCAAGAGTGTATGAAAAAGTGGTTACAGGCCAAAATTAATTCTGGTAAGATTTACCCTTTTGTGTTTTCACAATTTTTTCTAAGAGATGCATATATGTATGCATTTTGGTTAACAAATTTGTAATTTATAGATTGTCGAATTTAGACTTTTAACAAGTGTCTTAATTTTTGAAGTCTCAGCAGAAGCATTAAAGAGCATTAGTCTTTGTAAATTTTTAGTAATGTGTCTTGTATTTCATTTCCCACCAAACTATTTACTACTTCATACATGTATAGTACAGCTGTAATTTGTGATCACTGGTATGTCCCTTTTATCTTGTAAGATCCTTTTGAATCAAGGAAATAGACTCACCATTTACCAGCTTTGTGTCCTTGAGAAAGATTTATTTCTAATGTTGCTGTTGTGTCACTTAGCGAATTATGATAATAAGGCTACTATGGGGATTTATTTGTTCATTGAGTGCCTGTAATGGAGCCAGGCACAGTAGTTCTAGACATTGGTTATAGGATGGTAAAAAGACAAGGCACCTGCTTCTTGTAGTGATATTGGGTGTTAACGAAATGCCTTTCTGAAGTGAGAACATGTAAATTGAGGGCTGAGCTATTCCATGATTAGGGGAAGAGCACTCTAGCATAGGGAACAGCAAGTTCAAAGACTTTAAGGTGGGAGTCAACCTAGGTCTATTTGAGGAGCTGAATTATGCATAGTGTGGCTGGTGTATAGTTAGTCGGGGAGGGGAGATAAAGTTGAGATGAGAAAGATTAGCAGAAGTTAGTTTGTGCAAGACTTTTAAAGTCCCAAATCTTAGATTTAAGTATGATGGGAAGCTACTAAAGGGAAAGGGAATGAAATTATCTTATTTATATTTGGCTTCTCTGAGAATGGATTTTTAGGGGGACAAGAGTAGTACAGGGAGACCAACCAGGAGTCTGTTATCAGAGCACTTGCTAGAGTTGGTGTTAACGTGTAGCAGTGTGACCGTGATGATAGAATGGATAGATTCTGTTATGTTTTATAGGTAGATTCTGTAAGACATCCAGTTCAGCAGATTGGATGTGATGGAATGAAGGAGAAAAAACAATTAGGGAAGCTCATATTTTTGCCTTAAGCAGTTAAGTGAAAGGCAGTTACTTTTACTGAAATAGGAAGCTGAAAAGGGAACCAAGGGTTCTGTTTTGGACATTTTATTTGAACTGCTTACTAGATAACCATATGGAAATGTCATGTAGGCAGTTAGCTAGACAAGCCTGGCATTTCAGGAGAAACACTGAAAGTTTCAGTTATGAACACTTGAGTAACGTTTGAGGTTTTGGTATTAAATAAGGTCAGCTAGGTATTAAAAAACGTTTGTTTTCCCAAATGTTGAGTGAAAACAAAGGAGATTTGAAAAGCAGCCTTTAGGAAGGAAGAAAACCAAGAAAATGTGTTGTGCAAGCCAAAAGAAGAATGCTTTAAGGAGTATGGGATCAACCCTGCACTTCTGAGAGGTCAAATAAAATGAGAAAAAAGAATAATTGGATTTGATAGCATAGATGTTCTTCCTGGTTTCAATCTCTGGAATGCTGGGTTCCTGAGCCTGATTAGATTAGACTGAGTAGAGAAAAGGAGGTAAGAAAGGATAGACAGCAACATAGGTTCAACACTTTGAACAAATTTACTACCAAGGAGACTGGAGATGGGGAACAGGAATTAGAGTTACATGGGATCACAAGAAGTGTTTTTGTTTTATTTTGAGGTAGGGGATTTTAAGGCATGTTTTTATATTGAGACTTCTAACAGAGGAAAAAAATATATGAAAAGAGGAGAAAGAAGATAGGGTCCAGAGCACAGCTTGAGTGGCTATCCCTTAATAGGAGAAAGGATATTTCCTCATCAGAAGGCTAGTGTTGATGTGAGTGTTTATCAGTTTGTTGCTTTGATGGGAAGATTTATGACTCCCTCTGTTAATTGCATCTGTTTTCTTAGAAAGAGAGTTAAGGTCTTTAGCTGGTTGGGAAGTTTTGAGGTGTGAGGAAAATAACATTCTAAGGAAGTGGATGTGTAGTAGGATTTCCAGGTTGTATTAGTGTCTGTAAAAGTGATTTTAAAATGAGGTACACATACAGTTTTTTTAAAGCAGTTTTCAGATGCTTGGTTAAAGGTATGGACTAGAGTACAATGCTGGTAGGTCTTTTGCCAGGCAAATATGATGAAGGGAGTTGAGGGTATCTGTAAGGACATAATTGTGGCGATCCTAGAAATTAAAATCAAGAGGAAAGTAAGGACGTCAGGAAGTGTATAGTGAGAAAGAGGTAGAGTATCTGAATTTTATTGACATTGATATAAGTAGGCTAAAATAAGAATTGGTACACAGGAGGAAGGGATGCTTAAAATGGAGATTTAGGGGTAGTGCAGCAAATTGTGATGAGGTCAAGGGTACGAACTTGGTGACTGAGGTGGGGAAGGGTGATATTGGAAGCAAAGATGTTGAGAAAGTTATAATCCAATGGGACTGGTCTTGGATGTTGAAACAACCAAGGATTTAGTTGGCAAAGAAGGGTAGAGAACCAGGTGCTGAAATCATTAATGATTGAGGGGAGGGATTAAGATTTGAAAACAGTAATGGGTGTGTTGGGTGGGCAACTACCCTCACTTCTTGGTCCTAGGTTACAAGGGACTGTGGGGATAAAATGGCTATAGAAGCATATATATAGGTATCATTAGTCAGAAGGCACTGTGGTTCAGGCATGAAAGTAAAGAGATAGTTGAAAAGAGAAAGGTTGGTGATTAGAGGAATTTACTGATATTAGACCATGATACCAGGGGTTATAGGAACAACTAGTACGGTAGAAAACTAGATCAGATTAATAAATGTACATAATTGTGTGAGATTAAAGGGCTGATCATTAGCATGGTAACAGACAACTATGTTGTGAGGTATGATGGCACTGATTTTGATTTCAATAATCTGTTGGAGGAGTTGGGTTCAAGTTGGAGATTATGGGGATACTGGGAAAATTCCTGAGACTCCCAGTAATCTGGTAGTCAAGTGGTGAGCAGTAGCCCTCTAGGGGGCACAAGAGGAGAAAGCAGTATCTTTTCTTCTAAGCTAGTCTAAGCCCAAGGCTCTGAACAAGCTGTCTCACCTGGAACTGCCTTTTCTCTGAGCTGTATGGTGTTACGGTAACTCACAGGCTTTGTTAGTCACTGCCCTGAGGTGTTAGATGTACTAAATGAGAGATTACACGTAAAGTGCTTAGTATTTTGACACTTACGGGCCCAGAAATGTTAGCTATTACCAAAATGAAGAACAACAACTTGACTCAACTTCTGATACATATAATTGGATTGTTAGTGCTAGATATGGAGGAAAACAGATAATAATACAGTTTATTGTTTAAGAACATTGGCTTTTTGAAGTTAGACAAGCCCAGTTTGGAATATTTACTTGAACACTCAGCTAGCTGTAGGGTCTTGAGCATGTTTCTTAACATTGGTTCTAAACCCTGGCTGCTGATCAAAATCACCCACTGGAGTTTTTAAAAATACAGATGGGCCAGGTATGGTGGCTCACACCTGTAATCCCAGCACTTTGGGAGGCCAAGGCAGGTGGAACACCTGAGGTCAGGAGTTCGAGACCAGCCTGGCCAGCATGGTGAAACCCCCGTCTCTACTGAAAATACAAAAATTAGCCGGGCATGGTGGGGCACACTTGTAATCCCAGCTACTCGGGAGACTGAGGCAAGAGAATCTCTTGAACACAGGAGGCGGAGGTTGCAGTGAGCCGAGATTGCCCCATTGCACTGCAGCCTGGGTAACAAGCATGACACTCAGTCTCAAAAAAAAAAAAATTACAGATGATTCAGATTCACTCTTAAAGATTCTTGGCCGGGCGTGGTGGCTCAAGCCTGTAATCCCAGCACTTTGGGAGGCCGAGACAGGCGGATCACGAGGTCAGGAGATCGAGACCATCCTGGCTAACACAGTGAAACCCCATCTCTACTAAAAACTACAAAAAACTAGCCAGGCGAGGTGGCGGCGCCTGTAGTCCCAGCTACCCGGGAGGAGAATGGCGTGAACCCGGGAGGTGGAGCTTGCAGTGAGCTGAGATCCGGCCACAGCACTCCAGCCTGGGTGACAAAGCGAGACTCCGTCTCAAAAAAAAAAGATTCTTAAGTAAGACTAGGTTAGGCCTCAGTTCTATCTTGAGTAAAATTGAGTAATAACCTCATAAAGTTGTTATGAATGTCAAAAGAGTTATTGTTCATAGTTTCCCACTGTACCAGTTACATGGTAAGTACACTGTTAAATGGGAGTTAGTTTGTTTTTGTTTTTGTTTTTTGAGACGGAGTCTTGTTCTGTTACCAGGCTGGAGTGCAGTAGCACAATCTCAGCTTACTGCAACCTCTGCCTCCCGAGTTCAAGTGATTCTCCTGCCTCAGCCTCCTGAGTTAGCTGGGATTACAGGTGCACATCACCACACCTGGCTAATTTTTTGTATTTTTAGTAGAGATGAAATTTTGTCAAGTTGGCCAGGCTGGTCTCGAACTCCTGGCCTCAAGTGATCTGCCCTCGTTGGTGGCCTCCCTGGATAAAGTTTCTGTATTTGACACTTAAGGGCCCAGAAATGTTAGCTATTACCAAATAGCTAGAGTATTTGGGGTTTTGTAGAGATGGGGTTTTGTCATATTGTCCAGGCTGGTCTCAAACTCCTCGCCTCAAGTGATCTGCCTGCCTTGGCGGCCTCCCAAAGTGCTGGGATTACAGGCGTGAGCCACCACACCTGGCCTAGAGTTAGTTTTATAAGGTTATAATAAGTACTTTTCAAGATATGGCCAATTGAATGTCTAAATCTCAGCACCTGAACTTTCCTGATAGGTATTCAGAAGTATTTCTCAGAGCTACACAAAGACCCCATCTGGTAGAAGGTTCATTCTGGTAGAGATTTATTTAAACATTTATTAAGAAGCTACTGTATTTGGATTGCTAAAGTCTACAGGATATACAAAGTTAGGCAGATGCAGTCAGGGTGTAATGGAGAGAGCCCGGATTAAGAAATACAGGAGTAGGCTGGCTGTGGTGGCTCATGCCTGTAATCCAGCAGGACAAGGTAAGAGGATCCCTTGAGCCCATGAGTTAGAGGCTGCAGCGAGCCATGGTCGTGCCACTGCACTCCAGGTTGGGCAGCAGAGAGATCTTGTCTCCAGAAAAAACATGTAGGAATCAACGGGTTGCTCCCAGCTGTGTGTAGCCTATTTGAATGACTTAATAAGTCTCTTATTCCATAGAGGAGGAAAATGAAGCCCTAAGATATAAGAGAATCTGTATTAAATGATCTCCAAGGTCCATATTACATTTTAATGTATGCTAGACTCCAAAAAGAAGCTTGGTTTTTTTCTTATACTCAAAATATAGTGAAAACTCAATGTAATTTGACTACAGCCCATTTTGAGACAGCATGCTTCTTCAGATTAGCACTCACTTTCAGCTGTTTTCTAGAACATGTATGTAAGTTACTGCTGTCTTGGACCTTATGCCAAATTTTACTCTTAAAAAATTCTTATTAACACTAGTTATTGCAGTTTTATGAGTTCCTTGAAGGCAGGACCTACTACTTACTCTTTTTTGAATCTCCAAAACCTCTAATTATTGCTTCCACATAACAGTCACTCAACAAATGTTAGTTGAATTGAATTGAAACCTATCTACCCTATTATTCATACAACTTACTCTAATTTTAAGGCCATTTTTCCATTTGAAACCCTATCTGAAAATAAACAAACAAAGGAAAAGGCAGACAGAACCTAAATGTTTAATTACACAAGACTACTACCTACCAAATTGGAACCAAAAAGCTTAGGAATAATCAAATGTTGGATGAATATGGAAGTTCTCTTTTTCTTTTTAAAAAAAATGGTAAAACAAATAAATAACATAAAATATGCCATTTTGACCATTTTTAAGTATACAATTTTCATATTCACAGTGTTGTGCAACCATCACTCCTATTTCCAAAATTGTTTATCATTCCAGACAGAAACTCTAACCATTAAGCAGTAACTCCTCACTTCCTACTCCCTTCTCTGCCAAATCCCTGGGAACTTCTAATCTACTTTCTGTCTCTCTAAATTTGCATATTCCAGATATTTTATGTAAGTAGAGTCATAAAATACTTGTGCTTTTGTATCTGTATTTCATTTAGCATAATGTTTTAAAAGTTCATGTTTGCAGCATATATCAAGACTAATTCCTTTTATGACTGAAGGGAGCTGTTTTTATTTGGACAAAGGTGGGGTCCCTTTTTTCCCTTTCTAGCAAGTAAGGCAGACGCATTCCTTAAACTCCAGAAGGTCTTAGGTATGTGTTGTCACATCAAAGATACTTTGGTGTATCTTTGATGTGACCTTCGGTGTGTAACTAGGTGTTTGAGATGTTACGTCACTAAACATTGTTTTCATGGCATCATGTCAAAGTACTTAATGAGTAAGTAGGAAGTACAGATGACATTCCATTGCCTCTGTCTGCTTCCCAGGATCAAGGGTGTATGAGTATCTGGGAGGAAGAAAACAACCAAGGTATCTAAGTAATGGTGGCAGCTTATTATCATAGGGCAGGACCTAATGTGCACATTGGATATTATAGACTGCTGTATTAGGGGACATTACTGGTTTACTACAGAAATGTAATATTTCCTTTTCTTCTCCTTTCCTTTAAGGTTTTATTTGAAGCTTAAAACTTAACGAGCAAAAGTGTTTTATGAAGACATTGTAAAACTAAGCTTTACTTGTAATTTAATTTTTACCAGGTTCTTCATTAGAAGCTGTAACCACCTGTGAACTATGTAAAGAGAAGCTGGAGCTTAACCTGGAGGATTTTGATATTCATGAACTACATAGAGCTCATGCAAATGAACAAGTTAGTATATTTTGCCTAATTTGGTAAGTGTCTATTCTATGCTTCAAGGACAGCTCTTGAAGAAAAGATTAAATCATGGTCAGAAACCTTGCATTAAAATAATAACAACAATGATAATGTTCTTAACATAATTCTGTTACTGCATTAGGTGTTAGAATTTCATAATTTTTTTTTTATTTTTCCCTTAAGCTTAGGAAAGTTGTTCCAAAATAGGGATGCCAACCTTATTTCCCCACAGCTGTAAGTTTTTTGAGATGCATAAATGATACAGTTAGAATGAAGAGCTCAATAATTTCCTCCTTTTTCTTAACTGAAGGAAAATTCAGGACGTGGGGCAGATGTGTGTTTAAGGAGATTACAAGGGTGACTTTAGAGCCAAATTGTTGAAGTGTGGTTAGCATATTTGTTTTAAAAACAACAAACAAAAAAAGATATGCTGTAAAGGGAGTGCATGAAGTGCTTGAAAAACACTTTCTGGCCAGGTACAATAGCTCACACTTAAACCTAGCACTTTGGCAGGCTAAGACAGGATGATTGCTTGAGGCCAGGAGTTTGAGACCAGCCTCGGCAACATAGCAAGACCCAGTCTCTACAAAACAGAAAACAAAAGCACTTTTTAAATGTAGGGGTAATGGGTCTCCCCTCTTTTGTTATATTGAATGAGATTTACAAAACATAAAAACCATTTTGTGCGGCTGCACAAATGTTTAGTTCCAAAACATTTTCATCACTCCAAAAGAAAACCCTCTACCCATTGAACAGTTGCTCCCCATTCTCTGCTGTCAGCCCCTGGCAACTATCAGTCTGTGTTGTTTTATGGATTTACTTATCCTGGATATTTCATACAAATAGAATCATACATTAATATATTTTAAGTGTGGGAATAATAGATACCCTTTGAAAATCTGATTAAAACTATGTACCCTTCTTAGAAAATACATAGACACAAATTCTGTCTCTAATTTAGGGGATTCCCAGATCCTTTGAAGCTAATTACTTAGATCCAGATAAAGAATCACTGATCTAGAGAATGGAAACATTAAGCAGTGATGTAGCATAGGTGCTACTCTAATGCCACTTATGTTGTTTTATTCTCCAGTGCACTAGTTATCCAAAAAGAAAATGACTTTCAGCAAGGAAATGTTTTAAATCCCCAAGGAGTTCTCTGTAGATAGCTGAGCATTGTTATTTAAAAACCAGGGGAAACATGGAAAAGTGGAATCATGCAGAAATAAATGTAAATACATAACTTGCCTTCTCAAAATGAGAGTCGGTTTCAAAAGGATTGTTTCTTCTGCCATCTTCCTTCCCAAGATGCTTCATCCTGTCTCTCAAAGGCAGTTTTTTCCTTTTGTTTTGGTTTTGGTTTTGGTTTTGGTTTGTTTTTTTGAGATGGAGTTTCGCTCTGTCGCCCAGGCTGGAGTGCATTGGTATGATCTCGGCTCACTGTGACCTCTGCCTCCCGGATTCAAGCGATTCTTCTGCCTCAGCCCCCTGACTAGCTGTGTTTACAGGCATTTGCCGCCATGCCCAGCTAATTGTATTTTGAGTAGAGACGGGGTTTCACCATGATGGTCAGGCTGGTCTCGAATTCCTGACCTCATGATCCACCTGCCTCAGCCTCCCAAAGTGCTGGGAATACAGGCGTGAGCCACCGTACCTGGCCAGTGTTTTCCGTTTTGATCTCAGTCAGGAATGTTTTTATTGTTTTCTAAGCACTTTAATGAACCATATTCTTTAGAAGTTTTAGGAGATACTAGGTGGAGTATTGTAAAAACAATGACAGCCTTGATTAAACTTCCTGGTTTTAACTTGTTTGTTCTGTATGAACAATAGATTCTAGTGGCCTGATAGCTACACCAATTTTAAGTGATTCGTTTCTATTTCCACATTAACCAGTGGCTTGGTCTTTTGCAAGGTGATAACTTTTTTTTTTTTTTTTTTTTGGAGATAGAGCCTCTCTCTGTTGCCCAGGCTAGAGTGCAATGGCGCGATCTCAGCTCACTACAACCTCTGCCTCCCGGGTTTAAGCTATTCTCTTGCCTCAGCCTCCCAAGTAGGTGGGATTGCAGGCACTCGCCTCCACACCAGGCTAATTGTATTTTTAGTAGGGACGGAGTTTCACCATGTTGGCCAGGCTGGTCTTGAACTCCTGACCTCAGGTGATCCACCCACCTCAGCCTCCTGAAGTGCTGGGATTACAGGCATGAGCCACCGTGATTGGCCCCATTTAAAAATTTTAAAAAGTGTTCTGGATATATAATTTCCTTTTAAGTTCAAAATAAGCAACAATAATTATTAAGTGAATCATTTCAGTTTTGGTTTTTGTTTTTTTTTTTGTTTTGTTTTGTTTTTCTTTGAGATGGAGTTTCACTCTTGTTGCCCAGGCTGGAGTACAATGGCACAATCTCAGCCAACTGCAACCTTTGCCTCCCGGGTTCAAGCGATTCTCCTGCCTCAGCCTCCCAAGTAGCTGGTATTACAGGTTCCCACCACCACACCCAGCTAGTTTTTGTGTTTTTAGTAGAGATGGGGTTTCACCATGTTGGCCAGGCTGGTTTTGAACTCCTGACCTCAAGTGATCCACCCACCTCAGCCTCCCAAAGTGCTGGGATTATAGGTGTGAGCCACCACACCTGGCCTCATATTTCTTGAATACTCAGTAGACTGATAACCAGTTAGTTGCTGAAGTTGGTACTAAGAACATAGAGTTCTTGACGTCCGATGAACCATTTGCCCAATTCAGTTTGTAAATAGTTCACTGTAAAAATTACAAGACAGATTAGATTTTTAATAATACTATATTTATGATTTATATTCATGGCTTGGAAACAGCTGTGGGGGGGAAAGAAACTTTTAATCTGAGTAATATGAACCCCTTTAAATTATCAGGTTCAGAGAGGTATTTAAAATGTGACAGCATTCTCATCTCACTCTCCCTTGAGCTAAATAAATAGCTCTTGAAGCCACTTACTTTGGGGCTTCTAGACTAACTAGTGCCAAGTAGACATAAAATGTCATATACCCTATAGTTCAGTAGTGTATAGCCAATCACTAACCAACATTATTTCTGTAAACCAATGTTGAGAATTCAGAATGAACAACTTTTGTTACCTCTCCCTTCTGGATTTGTCCTTTTTTCTTTAAAAATTTGAGCTTTTCTTTTGTTCTCTGGGGCACTCTCCCCAAGGCAACTTGGAAGTGTGAGCCTGGCAGCAGTCCTGTACCTTAACTAAAATAAACTCTGTTAATTTTGTCTCAGCAGCTGCTTTTTAGGTTAACAGAACAGTTTTGAACTGAAGAACTGTTTTTACTAACTACAAATTTCTGTGTGAATGATTAGTTACTCTCTTACCTTTATTCATTCTCTTATTTACAGTGCCTTTAAGTTCATTGTATTACACAGAAAAACACTTGAGCTATCAGAATAGATTTTAGTTATAGTCGTATATTGGCATAGCTATAGATGAAATGTAATTTTTAACTAAGCATATATAGCTATAGCCATTTGTATAATGAAATCTGTGAGCTTTATAGAAAACCAAAGCATTCATTCCACCATCAAATTATTTAAAGTTCCATTTTTATATAAAGTCATTACACTAAAGAAGACTGTATGAGAATAAAAAGTAAAATTTTATGAAATTATAAAGGATAGTCTTTTTTCTTAATAAATGGCATTGTATCCCTTATTAGGAACTGGATATGAATACATTTCCTCTAGTTTATCAGTGTACTGTGAGAATGAATCTCAGTTCTACTAATTTTTCATTCTCTGTATTTTTCTTTTCTCCTGTTTGCTTCCCTATTGAAGGCTGAGTATGAGTTTATCAGCTCTGGTCTCTACCTAGTGGTGTTACTGCACTTGTGCGAACAAAGCTTTTCTGATATGATGGGAAATACAAATGAACCAAGCACACGTGTCCGAGTAAGTAATAATGAAGTCGGGGAGAGGGAGGGTATGATGCAGCAAGTGTTTGCCTTGGAAAGCAGATTGTTTTATATGTTGACATCTTATTTCCTATGGGAAGCTTTTATTTTTTAAATGTTTCTTAAAAATAAAGATATTGTAGATTTAATGGAAATTGCTGTATTCTATAACAAACAGCCTGATTTTCTCATAAAATTATTTTAGAGAAAGAAGTAATTTTCTAGCTCTCGAAGGTCATTGGAATGTATTTCATTGAAAAACAGAATTGGAAATATCAAGGGAAAATGGGCTTTTTATTATTAAAACAAAAACAAAACCTGAGTATTATCACTTAGAAACCTGAAATTGAACTCCAAAAGCCAAAGAGTATGGGAAATTAACTTCAATTTATTTGTTACTGTTCTACAAAAGATTACCAGTGTACTAATTTTAAAGTGTCCATATTACAAAGTATTTTAGATATGGAATAGTTGGTTGTTTACTGTGTACGCTGTTAGCCGTAATATGACATTTGGGCCAGCTGTATGTTAGGTATTTATAAGTAAATGATGCTCTTTGCCTCAGTGTATCAGAGGAAACTTTATACTCTGCTGCCTGGGCCATTTTGTGTAGCAAGGGCTAAGGTCTCTATATATCTGCCATTATTGTAGCATTCTGAACTCTGAACGCTTCATATCTTGAAATGTGTTCATAAATATATCCTTCAAACTTCCTTATATAAATGTTAACTTCGATGATAAAAATGTAGTAGAGTTCATGTAATGTTTTTATTTTGAACATTATCAAGTAACTGCAATTCAATGTATATAATACTCTTTCTAAATTAGTAAAATATTTTTCTTATTTTGTCATCATGTGGACATTATTCCAGTGAGCCAGTTAATAGATAATTATCATTGAAGAGCATTCATATTATCAAGAGAATTCAGAATTTGAGCAAAGATCTCTTGACTTCTAAGTACTTTAGAAATTGTGAACCCCTAAACCTTTAATACCATAAAATGATTTCTAAAAAGGGACCTTAAGTCTTCAGAATGAATAAACCATATAAAACATCTAAGAACTTTTGAATTCATGTGTTTCTAAAAGTTCGTATTAAGTTTTAAAAGTGGAAAATTACAAAATGTTGAATGATACTCCAAAGTGGAAGTCATTAGGATTTTTTTTAATGTATAGAACCAAATGTATACTTTTATCAAATGTAGGTAGGAAAATATTGGTTCTTGAGAGTGTGTGTGTGTACCCACTGAAACTGAATTTATTTGGGTCCAAATATAAGGGTGGTTTTTTGGTTTTTTTTTTCCTCCATTTCATAATTTTTTGAAGTGTTTATAAGAAGACAGTATCATTGGATAAAATTATTGTATCTGCTCCCAATTTTTAAAAACTGGTTTCTACATGATTATAAAGATTATATAAAACATTTAAAAATTAATACCATTAAGCTTGTGATTTTTGATGTGGGTGGGAACCCCTATTTAAAGGCTTAAAATGATGTTTGACTTTTTAAGTAGAAATGAATCTCCTATACTGATTCTCTAGAGCCATTTGCAACATTTAAACTACTGTATTTCTTTCTGCATTGTTTCTAGTTTATTAACCTTGCAAGAACTCTTCAGGCACATATGGAAGATCTCGAAAGTAGGTGGAATTTCCCCTCCCCAGACTTGTTGAATTTACTTTTGCAAATTAAACCCAAAGCAAAACCTAAGTATATATTCTGTTCTGCCAAATTAGAGCTCATTTATAGACTTAATAATACCAAAATGATTGATTTGGGACATATGGGTTGGGCAACTGACATTAGTTTTTTTTTTTAAGCATATTTTAAGGTATGGAAGGATGTAATTTTAACTGTATTTTACTTTTTTTCCAAAGAGAAATTTATTGTTGATCACCTTGATTTCAGGATTTATAATAAAAATGAAGGCATAAATCTTAACTACTAATCAAACCACATTTCTTAATCTGTTAGGATTTTGTTTTGTTTTGTTTTTGGTAAGAAATTTTACCTGTTACTCAGCTTTGTTAGAGCGTAAGAGATTATTCCTGGGCTTACATATGATTCCAGGAAAATATGGGACAAGGAATCCTAATTCTGAATCCATATCAGAAGCCATAAAGGGCTTTTGTTTGTGGGTTTTTTTTTGTTGTTGTTGTTGTTGTTTGGCTTTTTGTAGGTCCTCATGGACCTTTAATAGGTAGCCAGCGCTGCCAACAGCTCCAGTCTCTTAAGATCACATTCTAGCCCCAGGATTTCTGGCTGGGATTATAAGTGAAGGCACTTAATTCTCAAATCTTTACAGGCATCTGTACAGCCTATCCTCTTCTTCATGTCCTGTAACTTCCAGTGTGCTTCATACCATGTGGGCACATGTATTGGCTCTGGAACAGCTAGAAATTGAAGATTAACCCACCCACCCCCTACATATTTTACTTTTTCACCCTTTGTTGCCCATTCCAAAACACTACCTGAAGTGTCTTTTTAAAATATGTATTCTTCATTTGAATACTGAAGAATTACTTTCTGTACTCATCTTCAAATTATTTGGAATGTTATCTATAGTGCGCACAACATTTTTACTTTTACAGAAAGCTCAGCATCCTTTGAAGTAAGGTTTAAAAAAGACTTAGTCCTCATAGGAACCTTTTAATTCTAGGTAATCTAAATCATAGATTTTTGTCATTAATTCTATACTACTATCAACTTTTAAAAGGTCTTGAGATGAAACCAGGTAACGTATTTTCACAATTTTAATTAGGATATGTGAAAAGAAAGGAGTCAGTGCGAATTCACTTGGTATAAAATTTTTATACCTTTCTCTTTATACCGTCTTTCAGATCCCTTAGGTTGGCCTAATACAAAGGTCTCTGTTTTTTTAAATTACAATTTATACTTTGTCCAGTATCATGATAGTAATTTGTTTCAGTGTATGTTTTCCCCAGACTTCTCCATTTTAAAAAACTAACATTCTCGTTTAAAATTTAATTTCTTAAACATAGTATTGTCTGCTCCTAACATGTGGGAAGAAAAAGATGGAGGTGAAATATGTCCAAACTCAAATGAGCATGAAAGACAAGGGTGCTGCAAGTTAACCCCTAAATATTAGAGTATTAATACATTCTGAAATGGGTTCTGACTAAATTGACCTCTCCTGCGGAGTTAAATGGAAAAACACAAGAAGTTCCTTAATAAGCTATAATCTTTTTTTTTTTTTTTTTTTTTTTTGAGATGGAGTCTCACTCTGTCACCCAGCCTGGAGTGCAGTGG